>NW_021703771.1:5304561-5414435 GCF_005190385.1 Monodon monoceros | reverse complement strand
CACTCCTCCAACTGAGAGCTGAGAACTTTAAGTCGATGTGAGCTCAGACCCCATCCTCCGCCCTGACACCCAGCCCGGATATTATCCACCTGTGTGTGTGTATAGTAGCTCAGAGCCTTGGGGGACGGAGCAGTGAAAGCACACTCCTGCTACAGAAGATCTGTGTCCTGGTGGGGCAGAGCCTCACATCAGAGAGGTCCCAGTGACACCCCTCCAGCTCCCCACAAAACAGGAATACTAGTGCTGTACAACTGAGCAGCTCTGCCTAAACCATCCTACTTTGTCTACATCGGCTAGTTAATTGCCCTATTTTTCTGTTTTGTTTTGGTTGAAACAAGAGTTGGGTAGGGAGACTTGAAATGCATTGTCTGTATTTTCATTATGAACTGATTCCAGAAACAATCCCTCCTTATTTATGTGTGAAGAAGTGTGAATAAGACAAAATTCTGCCGCCTTATTCAGATGATACCTCAACTTTCAACAGTGGAGCTGAGGTGGAGAACTGTTTTCCACTCTTTGTGAGTTTTATCACTAATATTTATTTATTTAGTTACTTACTTACTTACTTACTTATACTCGAGGCTGGTGCAACCCAGGAGGTAATCTGCAGCATCATCACCATCATCTGGGTGCTTGTTAGAAATGCAGATTCCCAGGCCTGGACCAGACCTACTGAATCAGAACCTTGCGGCAGAGGACATTGGATCCTGAATCTCTGTCTTAACAAGCCCTTTGGGGGCTTCCCTGGTGGTTCAGTGGTTAAGGCTCCATGCTCCCAATGCAGGGGTCCTGGGTTTGATCCCTAGTCGGGGAACTAGATCCCGCATGCCGCAACTAAGAGCCGGTGCAGCCAAATAAATAAATAAAATAAATATTAAAAAATAATAAAAAATGAAACAAGCACTCTGGGTAATTCTTTTGTACTCTAAAGTTTGAGGTGCATGTATCTTTTTAAATTATAGATTTGTCTGGAAATATGCCCAGGAGTGGGGTTGCTGAATCATATGGTAGTTCTATTTTTAGTTTTTTGAGGAACCTCCATACTGTTCTCCATAGTGACTGCATCAACTTACATTCCCACCAACAGTGTAAGAGGGTTTCCTTTTCTCTACACCCTCTCCAGCATTTGTTGTTCGTAGACTTTTTAATGATGGCCATTCTGACCGGTGTGAGGTGATACCTCATGGTAGTTTTGGTTTGCATTTCTCTAATAATTAGCGATGTTGAGCATATTTTCATGTGCCTATTGGCCATCTGTATGTCTTCTTTGGAGAAATGTTTATTTAGGTCTTCTGCCCATTTTTCAATTGGGTTGTATTTTTTTGTTGTTGTTATTGAGTTGTATGATCTGTTTGAATATTTTGGAAATTAAGCCCTTGTTGGTCTCATCATTTACAAATATTTTCTCCCAGCCTGCAGGGTGTCTTTTTGTTTTGTTTATGGTTTGCTATGAAAAAGCTTGTAAGTTTGATTAGGTCCCATTTGTTTATTTTTGCTTTTATTTCTATTGCCTTGGGAGACAGACCTAAGAATACACTGGTATGACTTATATCAGAGAATGTTTTGCCTATGTTGTCTTCTAGGAGTTTTATGGTGTCACGTCTTATATTTAAGTCTTTAAGCCATTTTGCGTTTATTTTTGTGTATGGTGTGAGGGTGTGTTCTAACTTCACTGATTTACATTCAGCTGTCCAGCTTTCCTAAGACCACTTGCTGAAGAGATTGTTTTTTCTCCATTGTGTATTCTTGCCTCCTTCGTTGTAGATTAATTGACTGTAGGTGTGCAGGTTTATTTCTGGACTCTCTATTCTGTTCCATTGATCCATATGTCTGTTTTTGTGCCAATACCATACTATTTTGATTATAGTAGCTTTGTAGTATTGTCTGACATCTGGGAGGGTTATGCCTCCTGCTTTGTTCTTTTTCCTCAGGATTGCTTTGGCAAGTGTGGGTCTTTTACGGTCCCATATGAATTTTAGGATTCTTTGTTCTAGTTCTGTGAAAAATGTCATGGGTAATTTGACAGGGATTGCATTAAATCTGTAGATTGCTTTGGGTAGTATGGCCATTTTACCAATATTAATTCTTCCAATCCAAGAGCATGGGATATCTTTCCATTTCTTTGAATCATCTTCAATTTCCTTTATTAATGTTTTATGGTTTTCAGCATATAAGTCACCTCCTTGGTCAGTTTTATTCCTAAGTATTTTTTTTTTTGATGCGATTTTAAAAGGGATTCGTCCACTAAAGTCTGAGAAGCACAGCTTGGGCAATGTCGAGAGGCACTCAGAGAAGGCAGGAGCCCAAAGGAAGCAAGCATGGTGTTGTTTTCTTCCTACTAAAGGAAAATTACTCAGAAACAAAATGAACGGCTCTCTTGGTCTTCAAAGAAGACATAATTCTGTTGGGGAGCAATCTTGCAGAGACAGTCACTCCAAAGGGGTGGGGGGCTGTTGAGAGCTTATAGTCAGCACATTACAGGGGGCCAAATTCCAACACAAATGCATTGCAATGTGCAAGACAAGTCTGAGCCCACAGCATCACTGCTGACTTCCCTTGGGATGAACATCTACAGTTCAGTATCCCAATAATTGCTCCATCTCTGGTCTAAGTTGCTGTTACCATGCACATTTATGGTATGGAACCCTTACTTCAAAGTTTTTCTCAGAAAATTTAACCTGCAGGCTTCACTTACCACTTGCAGACAAAGCAATGGTGACTCCAAAAAGGACATTTTATGTATAAATTAAGTGTAATGTCTCCCTGTGAATGGCAGGTTCCAATTTAGCAACTAATGACTAAAGAGTCATAAATCCTATAATTGGGCTCTGGAAAGAGCAAGCCCTTCCCTGGGAGCAGAGCAGGGAGGCCCTGGGAAGGCTGGGCTAATGTAGGCCAATCACCAGTAACTCTGCTTTCTGAATGATATTAACCAGGGGAATATTGGGGGAAAAAACCAACCAAACGAAAGATTAAAAATAGTATTTTTTCACATTGTAGCAACATAACATAATTAGGGAAGCTATTAATTTTCTACTATTTTAACCCTCAAAGCCTCTGTGTACAATAAGATTGAGATCAATGAAATCATTATTTGGTGAGGCTGACCAATTTAAAAATTGGGCAACTTAATTATCTCCCTTGTAGCTATTCTTTAACTAGCAGTATTTTAAAAAAGTAATAATATAATTTTTTAATCCCTCTAATTATCTTTTCTTATGAAGACGAGGGCATCATTGATGCCCTTGTTAATACTTTCATTTTATCTATTTA
Source organism: Monodon monoceros (assembly GCF_005190385.1). Lineage (NCBI taxonomy): Eukaryota > Metazoa > Chordata > Mammalia > Artiodactyla > Monodontidae > Monodon > Monodon monoceros. Next base: position 5,411,162 of record NW_021703771.1, on the reverse strand, counting down.
CCAGGAAAGAAATATCCTAATCTTGATGGGAAAACATTTTTTATTTTCCATTTTTAGTAGATGCCATAACAGCTTTTGATTAAACCCAGATGACTAATCATTATTTTTATTAATTATCCAGACAAAGATGTGCATATATTACATTTCTCCTTCCTGACAACTGAGGGTCTCTTGGAAAACTTGATTAATTTGTTTTGTATTCAAATTAAGTGAAGCATACAAATAAATACTAGTTTGTTTGCTTCCAGCAAGAGGAAGAAAAATTAAGAGAGAACTGTACTAAAAATAATACTAGAAAAAAACATTGTTTCCAAAGAGACATTTGTTCCGGCTTTATCACTGACAAAATGAGAAAAAATGCCTTAGCAACTGTTAAGATAATTTGAAAGTTTTCTCAATTTATATTGTCAATGTGTAAATTTGAAGCAATCTAATGACAGAAATTAGGAAACCTATGCTCTAACCATAAAGGAATATATATTAACTACAGAGAAACAATTGTGCGGAGTTGAAAAACCAATATATAAATCAAGTCCACCGTGGAAAACCGAGTTATTTATAAATCCCGCTTTCTTGATAAAATATTCTGGGGATGACATGGCTGTGAATTGAAAAGTTAAAGGATAAATATTAAAAGCAAAAAACCTCCTTTATTTTGATAAAATTTCTATACTCTACAGAGGCAGAAAGCATTATTGAAATTACTAATCACATATAATTTTTAATGGATAATGTGATTTGTATGATAATGTATTTTCAAAAGCTTGGTACATATATTTATTTTTTTACCCCTGTATAAGCACTAATTTGTGAATTGTTTAGCTGATTCAATAATTCATTTTAATTCAAAAATGTTATTTACATACTTGAAAAGAGAAAAATGAAAATGTTACAGTTAATACCAAAATTATATATATATTATATAATCTAAAAAGTATTTACAGCTTTATATGATAATTTTTCAATCTCCCTGAAAGCACAAAAGCCAGCGAATAAACCTAGCAAATAAGGTATAATATCTTTTTTGTAAATAGATATGTAAAATGTTTTCCAAACAGCAGGTGGCAATCTTTATAAAGCTGATTGCAAGCACCACCATCTTACCTCTATATATGCAGATAAAAGTCAGTTTTAAAGGACCAGTTAAGAACCTTGGCACGCTCAGACTAGTTCAGATAACTTCAGATATTAAAAGGGTCTTATTTAGTCATGCCTACTGTTCCAGTGAAATTTCTCCCTGGGCAAAAGAAATGGGTTTTTTTAATGCTTCTTAATTCTTATGCAGCACAGCAGAAATTTCATGATGCTAATCTGTATAGGTATCCTTCTAAATAGAGTCCTGCATGCTGGTTACTTCTTATCATTCTGGATTCATATGACCTTAAGAATTAACAAAACTAATTTTAGATCTTTTCTAAGAACTAAGAAAATACTACTGATATACTGTTACCCTTAGAGTCCAGTTTCTGTTGCTATTAGTGTTGACCCATGAAAAGTCTTTAGAATTCTAAATATGGAGAAATAAAAAGTTTTGATCCCTGGATAGCTCTTAGAATTCCTTGGTTTTTCTAAATCCCAGCGGTCATGTTACATAGAAACAGAAATCCATAGTTTCCTGAACTGAAAAGGAATCTCAAACAGCTGAAGTCACCACACCCACTAGGACCAGATAGCCCAAGGATCTGTGAGCTTGCCCACAAGAGTTACTAGTGGCAACAAGGGCTCTAACTGGGTCTTCAAATTCTCTAATTTCAGAACTTTATACCCAGCTATGAAGTTTTTAAATTCCATGCTATTAGCTTTTCCAGCATGTTTATAAAATTTTGCCAATGGTATCATTCTAAAATCCGAATTTTCACTTATTTATTGAGTCTTGAGTGTGTCAATAGTATTTTATGAAATGTACACACACTTAGGAAGGAGTCTTTGTTCTAAATGAGCTTTTAAAATATATGACCTCTAATATAATATGATTCATACTCTGGGCAATTTCTGACCTTCTCTTTTTTCTATGCTCATATGTAAAATCCTCCAATGTTGCAATACTTCCATTTTTTCACTATGAATTAAGGCATGATGCTGTTATTTTAAAGTGAGTTCCTCACAGGAATTTCCTTTTACAGTGGGAATGGGGCAAGAGCTAGTAACTGGGGTGTCCAAGGTCACACATCAGGATGGATTAACAGCAGAATTTACAAGTTTCTGAGTTTCAACCTCGCCTCTTTACTTCCTTACCAATCTACCTCACACTGATGTCTCTATATTTCTAGTAAAATAATCTAAGGCAGGGGCTTCCCTGGTGGCACAGTGGTTGAGAGTCCGCCTGCCGATGCAGGGGACACGGGTTCGTGCCCTGGTCCGGGAAGATCCCACATGCCGCGGAGCGGCTGGGCCCGTGAACAATGGCCGCTGAGCCTGCGCGTCCGGAGCCTGTGACCCACAACGGGAGAGGTCACAACAGTGAGAGGTCCGCGTACCGCAAAAAAAAAAAATAAATAAATAAATAATAATCTAAGGCAACTTGTTTTGTGTTCTCAGTAAACAAATATTTCATAAAGAGAGTGAAAAAAAAACAGTACCCCAACCTAATTTCAAAAATTTCTAGCCTTGTTATTGTTCAGTATGCCTACTTTGGTGTTATTACACTTTTCAATGTCATTTTTCAGCAAATAATTTAAAAATGTATAGAAGACACAGTCTATGACACATAAACAGACAAAACGTCATACATTATGGAAAGGAGTAAATTGCCACTTATTATTAGCAATACTTCCATTGAGGAAATACGGGCTTTAACCAATGACAATGTTTTTAATCCTTTTTTTTCCCCAGGTACCAAAGTGTTTCCCTGGGGACGATCTGAGCTCACTCACCAGGACATCGCTGCTCGCTGCACCTTCTCACTTCCTCGCCTGTCCCTTCACACGGCTGCCCGGTCACCACCACACCCTGGCAGGTCCTCATTCGCCTCTCCCAGCCGCCGTCACAGGACTTGGAGCATCCGCTCCAATGACCCCACTGATTCCACTGACCATTGGCTGAAAGAAATACGTCAAGGTCAGTGGCAGTCATCCAGTGCACACTGCTTTAGGGATTCGAAAACCTGAGGCCCGTGGCTGTCTGTTCAATTTTTATTAATCTACCACCATGAATAAAATGGACACAAATATTTAACTTGCTGGTCAAATTTAGAGCATTGTGATGAACAGAAGTTTCTGTAAGTTTGTCAGAAGCTGCAAATGGACATTGACCTTTACTTGTAAAGAACACGAGCTCCGTGCTAGACTTCATCAATTTAATCAAAATTTCATCTAATCTCATTAATTTCATCTAATTTAAGAATCTGTTGAATTTTGTTGCTTTATTCATGCAACATACAGTAGGATGAGCTCTGGTACAACTGGCTTCATTGACTAGAAATGTATAATTACCTGACGATGCCACGACCGTCTGGCACGATTCTGTCACATTATCTAAAGGGCAGGCATCCTTCGAAAGCAGCCATCAGGCCTCACCTGTGCAGTCGGGGTTGTAGCACTCTCTGCTTTCTGCCCAGGGCCCTCTGCATTCAGAGCCCCCGTGGGCGGCTGCAGTACACTGCCGGCTCCTCTGCTGGGTCCCATTCGAGCAGGTCACGGAGCATCGGCTCCAGAAGCTCCACTCCTGCCACTGTCCATCAACTGACAAAGCAGAAGCAGAGACAGTGTGAGGAGGTCTTCTAGGAGAGAAGGCTGTACACGGAGTACACTCATGCCTTTACTGCACTGTACAGATAATGCATTTTTTACAAATTGAAGTTCTGTGGTGGCCGGCCTGGAGCAAGCCTACAGGTGTCATTTTCCAACAGCATTTGTTCACTTTGAGTTTTTGCATCACATTTTGGTAATTCTGGCAATAACTCGAACTTTTTCTTGCTTATTATATTTGTTACGGTGATCTGTGATCAGTGACCTTTGATGTTAATATTGTCATTGCCTTGGGGAACCAGACATGTATAAGACAGGGAACTTAAGAGAGAAATGCTGTGTGTGTTCTGACTGCCCCACCCATTGGCTGTTCTCCCATCTCTTTCCCTCTCCTCAGGCCTCCCTGACACAACAATAATGAAATGAGGCCAATTAATAACCGTACAATGGCTTCTAAGCGTTCATGGGAAATGAAGAGTCACGCGTCTCTCACTTTAAATCAAAAGCCAGAAATGGTTAAGCTTTAGTGAGGAAGGCATGTTGAAAGCTGAGATAGCCCAAAAGCTGGGTTTCTGTGCCAAACAGGTAGCCAAGTTGTGAAAGCAAAGGACAAGTTCCTGAAGGAAATTAAAAGCGCTGCTCCAGTGAACACACGAATGAAGAAAGTGAAACAGCGTTATTGCTAATATGAAGAAAATATAGTGATAAGATAATTCATGAAGGTGGCTACTCTAAACAACAGATTTTCAATGCAGACAAAACAGCCTTCTATTGGAAAAAGACACCACCTATAGGACTTTCATAGCTAGAGAGAAGTCAATGCCTGGCTTCAAAGGACAGGCTGACTCTCCTTTTAGGGGTTAATGCAACTGGTGACTTTAAGTTGAAGCCAATGTTCATTTATCATCTGAAAATCCAAGGGCCTTTAAAATTATGCTGAATCTCCTTTGCCTCTGCTTTATAAATGGAACAACAAAGAAGCAGGCATGACGCACATCTGTGTACAACATGGTTTACTCAATATTTTAAGCCCTCTGCTGAGACCTACTGCTCAGAAAAAAAAGATTCCTTTCAAAATATAACTGTTCATCAACAATGTACCTGGTCCCCCAAGAGCGCTGATGGAGATGGGCAATGAGATTAATGTTGTTTTTCATGCCTGCTAGTCATTTTGACTTTCAAGTCTTATTAAGAAATACATTTTGGGGCTTCCCTGGTGGCGCAGTGGTTGAGAGTCCGCCTGCCGATGCAGGGGACGCGGGTTCGCGCTCTGGTCCGGGAAGATCCCACATGCCACGGAGCGGCTGGGCCCGTGAGCCATGGCCGCTGAGCCTGCGCGTCCGGAACCTGTGCTCCGCAGCGGGAGAGGCCACAACAGTGAGAGGCCCGCGTACCGAATACATTTTGTAATACTATAGCCACCATAGATAGTGATTCCTCTGATGGATCTGGAAAAAGTCAATAGTAAACCTTCTGGAAAGGATTCAGCATTCTAGGTGTCATTAAGAACATTCATGATTCGTGGGAAGAGGTCCAAATAGCAACATTAACAGAAATTTAGAAGAAACTGATTCCAGCCCTCATGGATGACTTTGATGGGATTAATACTTCAGTGAAGGAAGTGACTGCAGATGTGGTGGATGTAGCAAGAAAACTAGAATTAGAAGTGAAGCTTGGGGAACTCTTCTTAATATTATGTAACAATCTACATGGGAAAAGAATTTGAAAAAGAATAGATGCACATATATGCATAACTGAATCACTTTGTTGTACACCTGAAACTAACACAACATTGTTAATCAACTATACTCCAATACAAAATAAAAAGTTAAAAAATAAGTAAAAATAAAAGTAAGGGAACATCGGGACTTCCCTGGTGATCCAGTGGGTAAGACTCCATGCTCCCAATGCAGGAGGCCGGGGTTCAATCCCTGATTGGGGAACTAGATCCTGCATGCATGCCACAACTAAGAGTTCACATGCCACAACTAAAGATCCCGCATGCCAAAACTAAGACCCGTTACAGCCTAAATAAATAAATAAATAATATTTTTAAAAAAGTAACATTAAAAAAAAAATAAAGGAACATAAAAAAAAAAAAAAAGAACAAGTGGAGCCTGAAAATGTGACTGGATTGCTGCAATCTCATGACAAAACTTGAATGGATGAGGAGTTGCTTCTTATGGACGAGCAGAGAAAGTGGATGCTTGAGATGGAATCCACTCCTGGTGAAGATGCTGTGAAGACTGTTGAAATGACAGCAAAAGATTTAGAATATGACATAAACTTAGTTGATAAAGCAGCACACACATTTGAGAGGACTGACTCCAATTTTGAAAGTAGTTCTGCTGTGGGTAAAATGCTATCAAACGGCACTGCATACTACAGAGAAATCGTTCATGAAAGAAAGAGTCAATCCATGTGGGAAACGTCACTGTGGTCTTATTTTAGAAACTGCCCCAGCTGCCCCAACCTTCAGCAGCCAACTCTCTGATCAGTAAGCAGCCACCAGCATGGAAGAAAACACTCCACCAGCAAAAAGATTACAACTTGCTGAAGACTCAGATGATGGTTAGCATCATCTTTAGCAATAACTTTAGCAATAACATATTTTAAAGTTAAGGTTTGTACGTTGTATGAAAGACACAAAGCTATTGCACTCTTAAGAGACTACAGTCTAATGTAAACAGAATTTTTCTATGTACTGAGGAACCAAAAATTGGTGTGACTCACTTTACTGTGATATTCACTTTATTGAGGTGATCTGGAACTGAACCTGTGATATCTCTGAGGTGCCTGTACAAGGTAAAACTAACCTTGAAGATGAGTCCTGACCAAGAGACTCTAAATGAATGCAGTTAGATTTTATTAACCCCCAAACAACTATTACCTGATTCTGCACCTCTATTTACTTTATGTGTCTGGTATCTCTTTTTATGGACCACTCAACAAGCCAAGACCTTGATCTTGGAGATGGGTACAGCGAGCAATTAATACAATAAATAATGACCAGTAACTCACAGAGCTCATATTTTAGAAAAGGAACTCCTAGAATGAGTTAACTAATTAATTCCATGCTAAATAAATTAATTCTATAGCGTTGCTGCAAAGGATGATTTCAAGACACTGTGAGATAAGAGTTTACAGAGCCTGGGGAGTCTTCCCGGACAAAGTGAGGTTTCAAGTATGCTTGAACGATAATAGGAAATCCCTAGGGAAAGGAGATGTTCCCTGAAGATACACAAAGATCCTGGGCAGGACTGAATGGAGGGCATTGTGAACAGCATCCAGAGAGTCAGGTGAATAACTACACAGAGGAATTTGGGAAGAAGATAGAGGTCAGATTTTGCAAACTTTTGGTCAACTGTGTTATGGATTTTGCCTAGTTTTCACAGACCATTAAGAAGCCGTTGGAAAAAAGAAGAAAAAGAAGAAAAAAAAAAGGAAAAAAAAAAGAAGCCTTTGAAGAATTTCAGTAGGATCCTCTGATCATATCTAGTGCAGGGTAGAGAAGGAATCCCAGGAGACTGTGAGAAGGGATTGAGCTGGGATGAGAAGAAAGTACCAATGGACCAATGGTGCATCCTGGGGAGATCAGGGCCACACGGGAAGGACCATGAATGGAGAGAGGACCAAAACGACATCCAGGTGTCTGGTGACCAGAATGGAATATAGATGGTTGAATTAGTCTTTGGAAGTTCAAATTGAGATGCATTTATTTATTCACTCATTCGAATGACTGTTAAGAATCTCTTAGTCATCAGACTCTGTGGTAGGTGTTAACAAGAAATACAAGAATTTGAATTCCAACCTCAAAAATAGGATAACAGTAAAAGAAGTACTCTACACATACAAATAAGTAAATGAAAAATTAAGAGCAATACATCTTAAGAGAGCACTGAAGACTTTCAGAGAACAGATCACACCTACTTGGGGGGTAATTATGATTTGGATAATTTAGACAAAGGAGACAGCATTCATGAAGGTATAATCCCACAGGCCACAAACTACAAGGGAGCAAAGGAATCAGGCAAAAATATTTACCTAATTTAGAAGGCATAAACTAGCATATAAGTGTTATAAATACACTAGGATATGACTCTCTACTTTTTCCAATATCATTCCATGGCTCTTGGTCAATTTCATTACAGTGAAGGAGAGTTCACCATAAATCCAAAGTTCCAACATAAACTAATGCTGCTGTGAAAACCCACCTAAACGAGAAAGCCTGGCAGAATAGGAGTGAGTACTTTCAACCTAATTTCAGGTCTTGCTGGTAGCTGTTAAAAAGAAGCCTGTTTAATATGTGTCTAGCGGTACTTAATAAACATTTTGTGAGATGAAAAATCACAAAATGCCAATTTAATCATCCCATTCATGTAATTTTAGCATCTCACTTTATTAAAAATATCTGACACAATCTTATTGGCTATGTAATCCATTTGCCAGACTAAAAAGTCTAGTGAATCAAGAGGGTGATATAAACTATCTATTTCCTCTCTATGTTGGCCTTGAAGATGAATGTGTTTTTCATTTCAGAATTTTGCTTTTCAAAGTTAACACTTATTAAGTTTGCTTTCGAGAAGAATGGTAAAAAAAAACATTCATGCCTGCAGCATATGTACCATCTATTTGGCAAAAGAATATACAGGTATTCAAATTTTTGAGAACATTCAGAAAGCAACACATAAACAAAGATGAATTAAGGGATGCCAATCTGTTTAGTGCTCAGTGAGTAGAATAAAAGAATATCTCTTTTCCTTAAGAATTCTGGTTTGAGGTAAATTTTTAGCTTTTTTTTTTTTTTTAATGAATGTAGTAGTTACGAACTCACTGCAAAGAACAGAGGATTAGTGTCTCTGGCTAGGAAGATGTGCACGTGGTAATGACTGAGTCAGAGGTGGAATCAGAAGATAATTGGGCAGGGGGCTGTATTATGGATGAGGAGTGAGGAAAGACCTTGCCTAAGAGAGATTAGGAAAAATATTTGTGAAGTGTTTTGCTCAGAAGGCATTTTTTGAAAGAAGACTTTGCATCACCATTGTTAAAATTTTTCTAACATTTTAAATCCATACATTTGTAATATTAGTTCAGTCCTTTCTGCCAAAGTACATATTTTCTGTTTTAGCTAAAGTGCAAGAATGAGTTAAATTAGACATTTGAGGGAACTTTTGAGGTTCAACACCACCATAAACATCAACAAAATATATATTTTAGATATGAACAGTTTTGTTTATAAATCAGTTACAGAAATAAATAACAATGAAATTGAAGATGTATCAAGTGGATGTGTTTGACGTTTTATTTTACACTGAGAACTAGAAGTTTCTTTTCCTGAACATTCACTGCACCAGTATGAAAGAATGGACTTGACAAAGTAACTGATTGGATACTTTTAAAAAAGAGCAAAAACCCAATATTCCTTTAGTGTGTTATAGAGTGTGGTAAGGCAAAGTTCCATTTTCACTGTGAAAATGGAAAATTGAGAGGTTAGAAAGAGAGGGGTATGTGAATTTAATTTAAAAGATTAGACAACTGACTTATATGTACATGAAAGAGTTTTTTTAGTGCCAAATGTGGAACGTTGCTTTATTTTAGGTTTTTTTGTTTGTTTCTCATCCTAGAATTTAAAAATAAAATCATTAATTATGTTCTGGCAGGGAGGGATAAATTAGGAGTTTGAGATTAATATATATACACTAATATATATATAACAGGTAAACAACAAGGACCTACTGTATAGCACCGGGAACTATACTCAATATCTTGTAATAACCTACAAGGGAAAATAATCTGAAAAAAAAAGTTATATATGCATATATAATTGAATCACTTTGCTGTACACCTGAAACTAACACAACACTGTAAACCAACTATATGTCAATAAAAAAAATTAAAATAAAAAACAATATCACAATATTGCTGAAATCACCTAAACCAAAAAAAATAGAAAAAGATCTTTCAGGAAATTGTAGTGTCATTTTACTGAATGGGAAAAAGTAGAGGTTTTTGAGAGGTGGAAATTAAGAGTTCTGTTATGGGCATTTAAGCATTTTCTAGTCTGATGTATGCATTATACTTCAGGGATTAAATGTTGAGATATTTAAAAATAAAAACCAGTTATCATATGATACACCTAAGATTTCTATTTCATAACCTCTTGTCTAGGTACCACACAAGACATGAAGAGACTTTTTTCTTTATCTCTGATGCTTAACTGGGATCCAGAGTGGTGCCAAAGATGCTTCTCCTTCAGCTGCGTTCAGGTTTGCTCTCCACCTGGGTGAGTATGGAGGCAAGAGACCACCAAGGCCCTCCCCACCCTACCACCCACCCAGATACGTCTGCCTTCCACACTTACAGGGAGAACCCCCAGACTCACTGCAAAACCACAAGCTTGAAAACACCTCAAAGCTTTCTTTCTAGAACTGTGTTCCTACTGAAGGCTAATTAGCACCTTGTCATCTTGTCAGAAAAGTGTTCCCGATGATTTGGGGAAATGTAAACATTCCCAAACTGGCTCCTCTGTACTCCTTACATCTCTGTAAAGATGCACAGAGCATCCGCACTGTGACCGGTCTTGTTCTGTTAGACTCAGGGGAAACTGCTGATAAAGACCCACCAAGCTCTGCTCTCCTGGAACGTGTAGTCTGAGGGGCTGTGGTGGAGACAGATGATGATAAACAAGTAAACAAATGAGTGAACAAGAGAGTCACAGCTGGAAGTGTTCTGAAAGCAGTGTGACCACAGGAGAGCTTAGTCCCCAACACTGAAAGAAGCCAGAAACATAAGGCTCTGTGGAAGGCTCTACCCAAGTGAGGTCTTGAGGTCTAGAAAGTTTTGTGTATTCAGGGACAGAGACAAGCCTGGGGCTCGTGGGGCTCATGAAGAGGGGGACGCGGCAGCAGGTGGGTTTGGAGGGTGAGCAGAAGTCCGATCCTGGAGGGTCCGGCAGGCATGGGGCCAACAAGGTGAGGCACCACGAGAGGACTTTAAAGTAGGGAAGAGATGTGACATTTTAACCCTTCATTTTGCGGTTGTGTGTAGATTGGATTGCACAGAGACAAGAATGGGTATGGGAGACGTTGGGGACTAGTGTGTAGGCCAGACGTGGGTAAATGGTAGCACCTTTTACTGAACTGGGTTAGAGTAGGTTTCAAACAGGTCCGCGGGTACATAGTCCTGAAATAAGAATGTCTATTTGGAACGTGTTGAATTTGTGATGCCGTTATAGACCTAATGCAGGGAGTCTTACTCTGAATAGACTTTGTTTAAAGCTGTATCTCCCAAATTTATTTAAAAATAAATCCTCCCTCCCCTCTTTCCCCTTTTTTTCCTTTTCATGGGACACCATTTGGTAAACATTGCGTTAGAGGACATAATTTCTTCCATGATAGGCAGACAGGTTAAGAATCAGAACTGTCCTAGGCTTTTTACTTCCTTTTCATTTCCATCATAAGCACTTGCATTTGGATTTTTCCAGCGCTATTTTTCAATTTAAAAACTCCAAATGCCTATTTCTTAACGAACCATCCCACAAAAGGTGACTAAGAATAGAGAATGCGAGGCTGTATTTTGAAGCTGGGAGGATGCTGAGATCAGCCAGTCCTACCTTCACGTAATGTGCTTCCTTATACAACAGTGTCACTCTGGGGACACAAAGTTTTTTTACAGCAATGTGGCACATGACCAGACTTTCTGGACCCAGAAGAATTAAAATTGCAATGGCTAAAACATTAGATTCCTGGGGTTTTCTGTGTTAAAGAAACTTCCTTCTGCAATTGTGTTCACCAGGAAAAAATCCTGTCTCCGATGTGCAGGGAACAACTCCTATGATACATTTTATCATATTTTATTATTTTTTAAAAAAATTTATAGTTGATTTACAATGTTGTGTTAATTTCTTCCGTATAGCAAAGTGATTCAGTTATACACACACACACACACATATATATATATATATATATTTGTTTCTACATTCTTTTCCATTCTTCTTTATCCAAGGATATTGAATATAGTTCCCTGTGACTTTCATACATTTTAATGAAAATACTATGTTTCAGTCTATTTTCTCATCTTGACCAATAACTGGTGACACTATAGTATAGGTTGGATAACAATAACCACAAGGTAAAGTCATGAATACTTTGAACACTAAAACCATCATTTCAGCAACTGTTCTGGGTTGATTGCTGATGACTGATGAAGTTATCTGAACACTAAAACCATCATTTCAACAACTGTTCTGGGTTGATTGCTGATGACTGATGAAGTTACCTGTAGGGAGGAATCGGGGGAGAAGAGTTCTGGCCCCTTTGAGGCTATCTGATTTAGGCTATCTGATTTGGCTCTGGTTTTTACTGAATTGGGAGTTACCCAGGGAATGGGAAAGACTCCTTTGGGATACAAGACTGAAATGCAGAAGAGCCATATGCTGAAGAGCAAAAACCTATGTTTCCTATTTGCCATTTTAAAATAAATGACAAAAGAGGAAAATCAAAATGAAATATCATGTTTAAAAATTAGAATTAAGAATAGAGGCAATTTATCGTGATAAGGGCTAAGAAGGATTAAAAAAAAAGGTTGGTAAGTAAATTAAGACAAAGTTTAAATGAGAAAAATATTACATAGTAAAAGAGAGAAAGCCAGGATTAAGAAAGACACAATTTTTTAAAACTCTCATAAGCTAAGCACTGAAAGATCACCAGAATAATGATGAAAATCTGAAATGACACAAAATGAATACAATTGCCACATAATAGACTAGAAGGTTAAGATGATGAAATGCAAATTTTAATTAAAGACCAGGTTAATGAGCCAGCATTTGTGTTTTAAATTATAACATCCTCATGTTGAGACAATCAGGGACCTCTGAACCAGGGTAGGGCAAAGGCTCAGGATGTTTCCTCTCTGTCCTCACAGGAACGCTCCCTGCAGAGGGACTGTGGGGAGGTCACCCTCTCACAAATGCTGAAGGATAAAAATACTAGAACCACAGGAGACCAAAGCCTCTTGCTCTAGGTAACAGATGTTAGGTTCCAGCTGTGTTCCTCAGGACCTATCGTTGGGTGGTTCTTTCCTTCTCCTTAGAGTTTATGAGTCTGAAAATATATCTGGAAACTACAACCTAATGGGATCTGTCTGGAACGGTTCTGGATTCTCAGGAATGAATTTCTCAAATGCAGGACTGCTCGGCCCCACAGACTGAAATGGGCCCTTACACAGCTACTTCTCCCTAGAACAATCCTAGCCAAAGAATCCCTTTGAGTGTCTGATGAAGGCTATCCATAAGAAATAAAGCTCAAAAACTATTATAATATCCTGAGTTTACTTCACCAAATCCCTTGCTTTTAAAGTAATATTCCCATATAAATCATGATCCTTGACTTTATATTGTTTTGTAGTTTTCAAGATTCTTCCACCTAATTTTAATCACATAACATTCCTATGATATAGAAGGGTAATGAATACCAGCTCTATTTTAAAAATGAAAGAAGTGAGGAATAGAAAAGAGGAAGAAGTTGCCCAAGTAAATATTTAAAATTAAGGATTGGAAAGTAAATACATAAGTAAATAAATAAATAAATAAAATTAAGGATTAGGACTAAACCTTAATCCATGTCTTGTGAACTCCAGACCACTGAATCATATAATTATATTCATTTATACATAGCCCCATATATAAATGAAAACTTGTCAATAGTTCTTTATTTCAGTCTTCAATCTGTCACTCACTTATTTATCCCTACCTATCCTCTATATTACTTGTACTCTACTTCATAAATATATATCAGAAAGAGAATTGTCAAAACTGAAACAAAGAGGGCCAAACTTAATTCACTGGTTCTTCCAGTCTTCAGCTACTGACAGAGGGAAAAATAATTATTACTATGAAGTAAAATACTATGAAGAAAATTACCATAGAGCTTGAGGCTTTGAACTAAAAACTTAAGCTTTCATTTTCCCAAAATAATTTAATTTTGGAAAAGACAATATCAATTTTATTTTGCGGATATACATTATATAATTTTAATGGAGGGCCTACCTAGAAAATGCAAACATTCCATATGTCTGTCAGTTTTCTCCAGCTGAATATGAATCAAAATCAAAATCATTTAAAACAGAAGCATCTAAAGTGATCAAATCACCCTGGAGGAGGAATCACCACCAAGGTGACACCCAGGTTCAGGTCTGACACTTAGCCAGACCTCAGTACTGTTGGCTGCTTCCTTGGTGTCACAGCGAGGCTGTGTTATCCCCTGTTGGACCTAAAATCATCAGAAAACACATTAATAACCAGACAAGGTCACTCTGAGACTGTGATAAAAATGAGGTAAAACAAGGTCACTTCATAGACAAAGACAAGGTCCCCGTGGAACCCACAATATTCCAAACATTCTCCTCTCTCAGCTAAGATGAGGGACTCACTTCTTCACCAACTGCATCTGGTCTTCCCTCGTTCTAGATAATTTACTAAGATACCCAATCATAGCATTGTCCCCCTTCCCTGACACCATCAAATCTGGAGCAAAGCCCCACTTTTTTAAACCTTCTGTGAAATCACCCAACACAAGCCCAAACCCTTGATAAGTCTTTCCTAACACCCCCTTACTAAGATGCCCTGCAATTCCCTATGTTGATTTCCCCTCACTGCCAAGAGTAACAAACCCAACTTGTTCAACTACAAGTGTCATCCTGATGGACTCTCACTGGAGACACTGACATGATAATAATACTAGTATTAGAGAATGTTTCCTAGTTTGCTACCTACCATGGTCTTCCCATGAAGAGGTTATTACTATATTGTCCTCATTGTACAGCTGAAGAAACTAAGGATCAGAGGGCCAACATAGATATGAAAAGATGATATCTAAATTTAAATATGTGTTCTCTTGCAAAAGTCCAAGATCTTTCCCCTATAACACATTAATGTATTATTAAGTAGGCACAGAAAATGTCCTAGAAAAATTTGGATGAGTATTAAAAATTCGTACATGTCAAGAAAATCCAATCAATAGTCATCTATTGCATACCACCAGGTACAAAGATGCATGGAGAGATAAACAGGAAATAAAAGAGCATTTCCTTGTCCTCAGCTTGATGCTCAATTAGTGACTGCCATGAGAATTCAGAGAAAACAGAAAACATAGGTTGGACTGCCAGAAGTTCTGAGTTTGGTGATAAGAGAAACATACCCCAAAGACCCCTGAACACACACATACATACACACATCCTTCCATAGTACCACACGTAATTATTACTACAGATGAGAAGAGGAGGAAAACGAAGTCACATCACGTTTATGAGCGAGTGAATGAATCGCAGTGAAATCCTTTCGTTGCTCTGTATACCTCTGGCCCACCTCCCCCCAACCAACACCAATCACTGTCCTCAGACACAGTACACAAGTCGGTAACTAGTAACCCAAACTAGGAAATATCAGATCAGATCTACCCTTTCCTTCCTTTCTTCTCTCCTTATATGGATCTCAGGTAAGTGGTTTATTTTCATCGCTAAAGAAGTTGGGAGAAAGTCGGACACTGACTAAGGAAAGTATCAGATAAAAATAGGATGCCATCGCAGGCTTCCGGGAAGATGGTGGAAGAGTAAGATGCGCAGATCACCTTCCTCCCCACAGATACAACAGAAATACGTCTACACGTGGAACAACTCCTGCAGAACACTTACTGAACGCTGGCAGAAGACCTCAGACCTCCCCAAAGGCAAGAAACTCCCCACTTACCTGGGTAGGGAAAAGAAAAAAGAAAAAACAGAGACAAAAGAATAGGGACGGGACCTGCACCAGTGAGAGGGAGCCGTGAAGGAGGAAAGGTTTCCACACACTAGGAAGCCCCTTTGCAGGAGGAGACTGTGGGTGGCGGAGGGGGGGGGAGCGTCAGAGCTGTGGAGGAGAGCGGAGCCACAGGGGTGCAGAGGGCAAAGCGGAGAGATTCCCGCACAGAGGATCGGTGCCTACCGGCACTCACCAACCCGAGAGGCTTGTCTGCTCCCCTGCTGGGGTAAGTGGGGCTGGGAGCTGAGGCTCGGGCTTCGGTCGGAGCACAGGCAGATGACTGGGGTTGGCGGCATGAACACAGCCTGCAGGGGGTTAGTGCACCACGGCTGGCCGGGAGGGAGTCCGGGAAAAAGTCTGGACCTGCCGAAGAGGCAAGTGACTTTTTCTTCCCTCTTTGTTTCCTGGTGCGCGAGGAGAAGGGATTAAGAGCGCTGCTTAAAGGAGCTCCAGAGATGGGCACGAGCCGCGGCTAAAAGCGTGGACCCCAGAGACGTGCATGAGATGCTAAGGCTGCTGCTGCCGCCACCAAGAAGCCTGTGTGCGAGCACAAGTCACTATCCACACCTCCCCTCCCGGGAGCCTGTGCAGCCCGCCACTGCCAGGTTCCCGGGATCCAGGGACAACTTCCCCGGGAGAACGCACTGGGCGCCTCAGGCTGGTGCAACGTCATGCTGGCCTCTGCTGCCGCAGGCCCGCCCCACACTCCGTACCCCTCCCTCCCCCCGGCCTGAGTGAGCCGGAGCCCCGATGTCAGCGGCTCCTTTAACCCCGTCCTGTCTGAGCGAAGAACAGATGCCCTCCGGCGACCTACACACAGAGGTGGGGCCAAATCCAAAGCTGAACCCCAGGAGCTGTGCGAACAAAGAAGAGAAAGGGAAATCTCTCCCAGCAGCCTCAGAAACAGCGGATTAAAGCTCCACAATCAACTTGATGTACCCTGCATCTGTGGAATACATGAATAGACAAGAAATCATCCCAAATTAAGGAGGGGGACTTTGAGAGCAAGATTTATGATTTTTTCCCCTTTTCCTCTTTTTGTGAGTGTGTATGTGTATGCTTCTGTGTGAGATTTTGTCTGTATAGCTTTGTTTCCACCATTTGTCCCAGGGTTCTATCTGTCCGTTATTTATTTTTTTTGTTTTTAATTTCTTTTCTTAATAATTATTTTTTATTTTAATAACTTTATTATATTTTATCTTTATTTTATTTTACTTTATCTTCTTTCTTTCTTTTTTTCTTTCCTTCCCTCCTTCCTTCTTTCCTCCCTCCCTCCCTCCCTCCTTTCTTTCTTTCCTTCTTCCTTTCTTTCTTTCTTTCTACTTCTACTAATTCTTTCTTTCTACTTTTTCTCCCTTTTATTCTGAGCCCTGTGGATGAAAGGCTATTGGTGCTGCAGCCAGGAGTCAGTGCTGTGCCTCTGAGGTGGGAGAGCCAACTTCAGGACACTGGTCCACAAGAGACCTCCCAGCTCCACATAATATCAAACAGCGAAAATCTCCCAGAGATCTCCAACTCAACACCAACACCCAGCTTCACTCAATGACCAGCTAGCTACACTGCTGGACACGCTATGCCAAACAACTAGAAAAACAGGAACACAACCCCACCCATTAGCAGAGAGGCTGCCTGAAATCATAATAAGTCCACAAACACCCCAAAACACTCCACCAGATGTGGACCTGCCCACCAGAAAGACAAGATCCAGCCTCATCCACCAGAACACAGGCACTAGTCCCCTACACAAGGAAGCCTACACAACCCACTGAACCAACTTTAGCCACTAGGGAGAGACACCAAAAACAACGGGAACTACAAACCTGCAGCCTGCAAAAAGGAGACCCCAAACACAGTAAGACAAGAAAAATGGGAAGACAGAAAAACACACAGCAGATGAAGAAGCAAGATTAAAAACCCACCAGACTTAACAAATGAAGAGGAAATAGGCAGTCTACCTGACAAAGAATTCAGAATAATGATAGTAAAGATGATCCAAAATCTTGGAATTAGAATAGACAAAATGCAAGAAACATTTAACAAGGACCTAGAAGAACTAAAGAGGAAACAAACAACGATGAACAACACAATAAATAAAATTAAAAATACTCTAGATGGGATCAATAGAAGAATAACTGAGGCAGAAGAACGGATAAGTGACCTGGAAGATAAAATAGTGGAAATAACAACTGCAGAGCAGTATAATGAAAAAAAATGGAAAGAACTGAGGACAGTCTCAGAGACCTCTGGGACAGCATTAAACACACCAACATTCGAATTGTAGGGGTTCCAGAAGAAGAAGAGAAAAAGAAAGGGACTGAGAAAATATTTGAAGAGATTATAGTTGAAAACTTCCCTAATATGGGAAAGGAAATAATTAATCAAGTCCAGGAAGCACAGAGAGTTCCATACAAGATAAATCCAAGGAAAAATACACCAAGACACATATTAATCAAACTGTCAAAAATTAAATACAAAGAAAACACATTAAAAGCAGTAAGGGAAAAACAACAAATAACACACAAGGGAATCCCCATAAGGTTAACAGCTGATCTTTCAGCAGAAACTGTGCAACCCAGAGGGGACTGGCAGGACATATTTAATGTGATGAAGGAGAAAAACCTGTAACCAAGATTACTCTACCCAGCAAGGATCTCATTCAGATTTGATGGAGAAATTAAAATCTTTACAGACAAACAAAAGCTGAGAGAGTTCAGCACCACCAAACCAGCTTTACAGCAACTGCTAAAGGAACTTCTCTAGGCAAGAAACACAAGAAAAGGAAAAGACCTACAATAACGAACCCAAAACAATTAAGAAAATGGGGATAGGAACATACATATCGATAATTACCTTAAATATAAATGGACTAAATGCTCCCACCAAAAAACACGGATTGGCTGAATGGATACAACAACAAGACCCATATATTTGCTGTCTACAAGGGACCCATTTCAGACCTAGAGACACATACAGACTGAAAGTAAGGGGATGGAAAAAGATATTTCATGCAAATGGAAACCAAAGGAAAGCTGGAGTAGCAATTCTCATATCAGACAAAATAGACTTTAAAATAAAGACTATTAGAAGAGACAAAGAAGGACACTACATAATGATCAAGGGATCGATCCAAGAAGAAGATATAACAATTGTAAATATTTATGCACCCAACATAGGAGCACCTCAATACATAAGGCAAATATTAACAGCCATAAAAGGGGAAATCGACAGTAACACATTCATAGTAGGGGGCTTTAACACCCCACTTTCACCAATGGACTGACCATCCAAAATGAAAATAAATAAGGAAACACAAGCTTTAAATGATATATTAAACAAGATGGGCTTAATTGATATTTATAGGATATTCCATCCAAAAACAACAGAATACACATTTTTCTCAAGTGCTCATGGAACATTCTCCAGGATAGATCATATCTTGGGTCACAA
Organism: Monodon monoceros; assembly: GCF_005190385.1. Lineage (NCBI taxonomy): Eukaryota > Metazoa > Chordata > Mammalia > Artiodactyla > Monodontidae > Monodon > Monodon monoceros. The sequence continues at coordinate 5,392,235 of NW_021703771.1, read as the reverse complement.
ATCATGCTTTGGTAAATTTAAGAAAATTGAAATTGTATCAAGTATCTTTTCCGACCACAATGCTATGAGACTAGATATCAATTACAGGAAAAGATCTGTAAAAAATACAAACACATGGAGGCCAAACAATACACTACTTAATAATGAAGTGATCACTGAAAAAAATCAAAAAATACCTAGAAACAAATGACAATGGAGACACGACGACCCAAAATCTATGGGATGCAGCAAAAGAAGTTCTAAGAGGGAATTTTATAGCAATACAATCCTACTTTAAGAAACAGGAAACATCTCGAATAAACAACCTAACCTTGCACCTCAAGCAATTAGAGAAAGAAGAACAAAAAAAAACCAAAGATAGCAGAAGTAAAGAAATCATAATATTCAGATCAGAAATAAATGAAAAAGAAATGAAGGAAACAATAGCTAAGATCAATAAAACTAAAGGATGGTTCTTTGAGAAGATAAACAAAATTGATAAACCATTAGCCAGACTCATCAAGAAAAAAAGGAAGAAGACTCAAATCAATAGAATTAGAATTGAAAAAGAAGTAACAACCGATACTGCAGAAATACAAAAGATCATGAGAGATTACTACAAGCAACTCTATGCCAATGAAATGGAGAACCTGGAAGAAATGGACAAATTCTTAGAAATGCACAACCTGCCAAGACTGAATCAGGAAGAAATAGAAAATATGAGCAGACCAATCACAAGCAGTGAAATTGAAACTGTGATTAAAAATCTTCCAACAAACAAAACCCCAGGACCAGACCGCTTCACAGGCGAATTCTATCAAACATTTAGAGAAGAGCTAACACCTATCCTTCTCAAACTCTTCCAAAATATAGCAGAGGGAGGAACACTCCCAAATACATTCTACGAGGCCACCATCACCTTGATACCAAAACCAGACAAGGATGTCACAAAGAAAGAAAACTACAGGCCAATATCACTGATGAACATAGATGCAAAAATCCTCAACAAAATACTAGCAAACAGAATCCAACAGCAAATTAAACGGATCATACACCATGACCAAGTGGGGTTTATTCCAGGAATGCAAAGATTCTTCAATATACGCAAATCAATCAACATGATACACCATATTAAAAAATTGAAGGAGAAAAACCATATGATCATCTCAATAGATGCAGAGAAAGCTTTCGACAAAATTCAACACCCATTTATGATAAAAACCCTGCAGAAAGTAGGCATAGAGGGAACTTTCCTCAACATTATAAAGGCCGTATATGACAAACCCACAGCCAACATCGTCCTCAATGGTGAAAAACTGAAAGCATTTCCACTAAGATCAGGAACAAGACAAGGTTGCCCACTCTCACCACTCTTATTCAACATAGTTTTGGAAGTTTTATCCACAGCAATCAGAGAAGAAAAAGCAATCACAGGAAGTCAAATCAGAAAAGAAGAAGTAAAGCTGTCACTGTTTGCAGATGACATGATACTCTACATAGAGAATCCTAAAGATGCTACCAGAAAACTACTATAGATAATCAATGAATTTTGTAAAGTATCAGAATACAAAATTAACACACAGAAATCTCTTGCATTCCTGTACACTAATGGTGAAAAACCTGAAAGTGAAATCAAGAAAACACTCCCATTTACCAGTGCAACAAAAAGAATAGAATATCTAGGAATAAACCTACCTAAGGAGACAAAAGACCTGTATGCAGAAAATTATAAGACACTGATGAAAGAAATTAAAGATGATACAAATAGATGGAGAGATATACCATGTTCTTGGATGGGAAGAATCAGCATTGTGAAAATGAGTCTATTACCCAAAGCAATCTACAGATTCAATGCAATCCCTATCAAACTACCACTGGCATTTTTCACAGAACTAGAACAAAAAATTTCAGAATTTGTATGGAAACACAAAAGAACCCTAATAGGCAAAGCAATCTTGAGACCGAAAAATGGAGCTGGAGGAATCAGGCTCCCTGACTTCAGACTATACTACAAAGCTACAGTAATCAAGACATTATGGTACTGGCACAAAAACAGAAAGATAGATCAATGGAACAGGATAGAAAGCTCAGAGATAAACCCACGCACATATGGTCACCTTATCTTTGATAAAGGAGGCAGGAATGTACAGTGGAGAAAGGACAGCCTCTTCAATAAGTGGTGCTGGGAAAACTGGACAGGTACATGTAGAAGTATGAGATTAGAACACTCCCTAACACCATACACAAAAATAAGCTCAAAATGGATTAAAGACCTAAATGTAAGGCCAGAAACTATAAAACTCTTAGAGGAAAACATAGGCAGAACACTCTATGACATAAATCACAGCAAGATCCTTTTTGACCCACCTCCTAGAGAAATGGAAATAAAAACAAAAATACACAAATGGGATCTAGTGAAACTTCAAAGCTTTTGCACAGCAAAGGAAACCATAAATAAGACCAAAAGACAACCCTCAGAATAGAAAAAAATATTTGCAAATGAAGCAACTGACAAAGGATTAATCTCCAAAATTTATATGCAGCTCAATAACCAAAAAACAAACAACCCAATCCAAAAATGGGCAGAAGACCTAAACAGACACTTCTCCAAAGAAGATAAACAGATTGCCAACAAACGTGTGAAAGGATGCTCAACATCATTAATCATTAGAGAAATGAAAATCAAAACTACAATGAGATATCATCTCACACCAGTCAGAATGGCCATCATCAAAAAATCTAGAAACAATAAATGCTGGAGCAGGTGTGGAGAAGAAGGAACCTCTTGCACTGCTGGTGGGAATGTAAATTGATACAGCCACTGTGGAGAACAGTATGGAGGCTCTTTAAAAAACTACAAATAGAATTACCATATGACCCAGCAATCCCACTACTGGGCATATATCCTGAGAAAACCATAATTCAAAAAGAGTCATGTACCAAAATGTTCATTGCAGCTCTATTTACAATTGCCCGGAGATGGAAACAACCTAAGTGTCCATCATCGGATGAATGGATAAAGAAGATGTGGCACATATATACAATGGAATATTACTCAGCCATAAAAAGAAACAAAATTGAGCTATTTGTAATGAGGTGGATAGACCTAGAGTCTGTCATACAGAGTGAAGTAAGTCAGAAAGAGAAAGACAAATACCATATGCTAACACATATATATGGAATTTAAGAAAACTAAAATGTCATGAACAACCTGGGGGTAAGACAGGAATAAAGACACAGACCTACTAGAGAATGGACTTGAGGATATGGGGAGGGGGAAGGGTACGCTGTGACAAAGCGAGAGAGAGGCATGGACATATATACACTACCAAACGTAAGGTAGATAGCTAGTGGGAAGCAGCCACATAGCACAGGGAGATCAGCTCAGTGCTTTGTGACCGCCTGGAGGGGTGGGATAGTGAGGGTGGGAGGGAGGGAGACACAAGAGGGAAGAGATATGGGACCATATGTATATGTATAACTGATTCACTTTGTTATAAAGCAGAAACTAACACACCATTGTAAAGCAATTATACTCCAATAAAGATGTAAGAAAAAAAAATTGGATGCCATCTACTTAGCAGTAGACATCAGAATTTGCATAAATAGAACCATTTCATTATTTGATGTGAGCAATATTCATCATCCCTACACAGTATCCACTTCATTATGGGGGTGATATGTGCTTCCTAAAAGTAGGAAGCTGGGATGCTGCTCTAACATGATTCCACACTAAAACGTCACTGCCCATGACCACAACCTGCATGGTCAAATCTTGCAAAGGTGGTGAGCAGAGACCCAGTTTGTTGTTTTGAATGTTTCCTCTGCTCTCTTCTGTTCTTCACTTCTCAATCAGCCTAACCAAAGAAAACCAAGTGTGGGTCTTGGCCCACTTCTTCATCACTGACACTTTTCCCATTAAAGGTTTTCCCTTAAGAGGTTGTCTTAGGGATCTCAGGTAGGATGGCTACAAGAAAAGGAGGTTGAAACCACTTAATATTCAAATTACCATCTCTCATTGAGACTAAGTGTTTGTATGTGTTTTTCAGAATTGCATTCAATTTTTCACATGCTTATTTCTAAATCCTCAGAAGATATTACAAATTTCTTGAGATCAAGGACTATATATTCTTCTCAGTAGTGTCTTACATCTAGTTGATACTTAATAATGTTTTATATTCAGTGAAGGTGCCTGAGATTAGCTATAAGAAATTAGTTCTAATTCTACTAATATCTAGGAAGAATTTGAAATATTTGTACCAAACATATCTTATATAATTTAAAAACATAATGCCAAAATGTTGAGCAGAGTATAAAAATATTTTTTTAAATCATAGCTATAATAATTCCCTTTCAGATAGTAAGGAAACTGGGATAAAATATGGTAAGAATTTTATCCTTTATGATGTAACTAAATCCAAGAATGGAAATAACAGAAGTCAGAAACAACACATTTATTAAGTATTCAAGATAGATCCATAATGCTCACTTTATGAGAAAATATGAGCTAGGCCAGATTTACAATTAGTATAATCATAACTCCCCCAAATTAAAGACCTAACAAAAGAAAGCCAACCAAATTTAAGGGTCTTAGAGTGGCTCCAGTGATGGTATAATACAGGTAAAACACACATGGTTACTACTTGAGTGATAAAGCAAAAACTACATCAACTTAGAAAAATGAGTTTTCTTATCTAAATTGTAACAACTCAGCATCTCTGTGTACTCATCCAAGATTTTTCCTGCTAGAGAAAATTCATGGAAAGTGGACTATGAAAAACCTGGCTGATAACATTTTACTGATCAGTGCCATTTTATCTTTGTACTTATGGAGATCAACTGAGGTAAAAGAATTAATTAGAAACTAATATATTAAAAGAGAGTCTATAGTTAGCTATAATTTTTTATTTCCCAGTGTTATCTATTTTTTCACACTCCACAGAAAAATAAGAGTGAGCTCTGACTCCCCATAAATATCACAGCTCAGCAGTTAAAAAAAATTCTAAAATTTGTATAAATTTACTCAAATCTTTGGAAGAAAGGCAGAGCATAAATATATATGTGTGTGTCTGTGTGCCTATCTCTATGTTTACAGAGAGAAATAAGACAGATCATAAATAGATTTTCTGGGAGTGATTTGCAAATAAGGAATCATGATTATTGACTCCCCAATATTCATAATACCTGAATACTGAATCATATGAGTTTATTCACTATTTGTAGAATTCATAACATTCTAAAAGTGATGATATTACTCAATACAACTACTACATATCTACATGTATATTCCTAAGTGTAGCAAACCAGTAAAAGAGAACAATTAAGTTTGTTAGATGACTGTTGCTTCTCTACATTTTTGGATGTTTTTCAGTCTTCAGATATTTTAGATTCTTAAAATTTCCAGAAGAACTTTGAATTACTGCCTTATAGGATATTAACTTGGGGAATTTAGAGGGCAAATGGGACTCGTGTGAGTTGAATAATGTGTCTGGAGCTCACTACTGGCATCCCAGCTCTGTTGCTTGCATGTAGAACACGTGACTGCATGGACAGGTGAGAAACTCTCCCAAAGAGAAGATGATGCTTATTTATAATGGTCCCATTGTCATTTTTGTTAGCCTCTGCCATTTGCCACTCCTGTCTGTGTCTTCCTCTAGAAGTGCCTTTGCTTTTCCTGGGGAGATTCTATCATTTGTTTGTTTTTATTTTCTCTCATAAATTGCAAGCCCCTTCAAGGTGGAGATCAGTCTTTTTCATTTTGTAGGTATCTGTTTTATGTGTGAATGTTTCAGCAACCTAAATAATAGCATTACAAAGACTTCTCTCTGGAGTAATGGGTGGAATTAGCAAAGTCAGGTAAAACAGAATTGAAATACTTTGAAGGAAAAAAAAATTAAATAACATAAATACACTCTAAGAACAGACTATACAGTCTTCATAATCACATAAAGACTGTATGTCATTTAGGATCTAACCATTTTATGCATCTAGCAGTGAATTGAGAAAGTCTGATTTCCTAGCAAATGTCTGTCATGCTCGCACGTGGTCAAGGGTGCATCCCACTCCTTAGCTGAGTGAGTGTGAGAGAATAACATCAGAAGGAATGCCTCCACACCGGTCTCTCTAGTTACAATGTGGATGCAACAGTCAATTCAGGTCTTTGGGATGGCTTATAATTTTTCCAGGAGGGAAATCCAAGTAGAGATAAAATCTTAGTGGGAATCATTAATATACCTATTTATAGAAATCCAATAAAGGTGAGCATTCATTGGTACTTAGTCAAGGAAATATTATACACAATTACATATGATAGAATCAAAGAAGGTACCCAATTTTATTTAAGCAAGAATCTATAAGCAAAGGACACATTTTCCAGTGTGACTGAATGAAGGTTGTACTCTTAATATCTCCTAGGTATCCTAAGGACCATACACTGGGACATAAATGCCAAGTTCCCCAAATCCAGAACAGGCTCACCTGGGCAGAGAGCGATATTACAAGGCTTATGATGAGTCTCGGGTCCTTCACACGGCCTTCCCCCATACTGGGGCGGAGTGCATGCCCGTGTTCTTGTTCTTTGGCCTCGACCACACGTGAATGAACACAAACTCCACGGAGACCACTCCTCCCAGACTCCATGGACTGTAATAAAGCAAAGAAGCTTCAACAACAGAAGCAGAGAGGCGAAGTCAAAGATTATTTTTCTTTATAATTAAGAAAAAAACTCATCAAATAGACAAGTATGAAGATATTTTAAAAATTCAATTGAATTACTCTTATTTGTCACAAAATCTAAGTTAAGTCAGCAATCATTTAACTAATGGAAAATTGCATGTACCTCTTTTTGTTTCTGAACAATTATGTTATAAACTTTAAATGTTTTTATTATTTTTTTTTAATGGAAATGCACTTCTCTCCCTCATAGTAAAATAGTCATGAGTTACTTCTATGTAAAAGTAACATCAACTAAATTTCTTAGAGTGATCTTCTGAAGTTAAAATTGCATTTAAATAGATAAGGGTCAATTTAATTCTTCCAACATTTACAAAGTTTCAGGATTAATAAATTTTATGTGTCAGAGAATGAAAAAAATCTGAAAATTGATGGTACATATTTTAAACAGCTTTTTGACCTCACATTTTAGAAAACGTATTTTTGCCATTTAAAAAATGTGGGTGTTTAAAGTCACTGTCTTTTGAATAAGAGGGAAATTTCAAGAACTCTATCTACTTGCATAAGAGCCTCCTTTCTCCCCAGTTTTAAAACGAGGGGCAAATATGAAGACCTCTTTCTAATAGCCAGAAAAACAGAATATATCTGTCCTCTTCCAGTAACTGGATAACACTGGAAATCCTCCTAATTAATAAAAATTCTAGAAAAAAAACATATGATCTAATTAAGTTATGTCTCATATAACTATCAGTACACCAGTACTTCAAATACGCCATTACGATGAATTCACCCTTGATCGGAAATACTAACATAATTTGTGTTCCTCCATAACAACCACTGCAAATAAATGTTGACATCTTTTGCAGAAAGTCCATTAGGGTTCAAAGTTTAGGTCACTTTCTTGCACTGTCCAATCACCAATCCCATCCCAATTCGTAAAATTTGGGACGGTAAGCAGTAGCACTCCATGGATAGTACAAATCAAAAGAAGTCAGGCAAAATGTCCTTTTCAATTCAAAATTCCTGTCTTGATGCTGAACCTCTGCCTTACTCTTAAAAGTTCCTCAGCAGATGTTTGATATAACACCCACTGACATGAGTAGGGGGAGTAGAAATTTATCACAAAACGTGACAAAGATGTTCATTTTCTCCTCAACATTGGTCGGGGTAAGCAGAACTGTCAGAGGACACATGCCAGTAAATATAGTACATCTAGAATATTTTGCACGTTATCTGCTGACCAAGTTGTTACTTTAAAAACACAGATATGACATCCTTAATTATGAGGCAGCCCGTTCTCTTCTATTTATACTATTTAGTTGCCCAACTTGTGAAAATATGTTCAAATATTGGAAAAATTAGACAAATTTAGGTAATATCCAATGAAAAATTCTTTAAGATTCTGTGAAACTTGCTGGAAAGTATATTTCAAAAATACTATACAGAAAAAGTGAGAGAAATTAAGATGTTTGCATTTTTCCCATTTACGTCTGGGAACACCAAAGACAATTTGTATCCATTGGTATAAGAATAAACAGTAAGTCTGTTTTTAAGTCTAAGGAAAAAAATACACATATACCTATATTTACATATAGGTATATATGATCAATTACAGCAAAATAATTTAAAAGTAACATATATGAATATACTTTGTTATGTAAACTGTACACCTGTAAGCAATTTTCGCATTTATTTCTAGTTACCAAATGTTCTCCACTTAAAAACCACCTTTTCTCCCCGATTTTCTATATAAGATGCTAATAGACTATATAGAATTTTTATTTCTGGTTCTGTTCTGTTCTGGTTCTGTTGTCTTCTATCAAATCACATTATTGCACATGCAGTGAATAATCTCAGAAGAAAAAGCTGCTAAATTGGCAGATTTTTCTCTAAAATCTCAAAGAAATGTTCATTAATCTTGATTATTTAGTTAAATTATGGAGCTGGAATCCTCTGAAAACTAATCTTGTTTTTTGAATTTTTTTTGAATTTTATTTACTTTTTTTTTATACAGCAGCTTCTTACTCACTACCTTTTAACAGCATTTATTGCTCCATGGTGAAATTTCATGGCTTCTCCACATCAATTTTAAAAAGCAAAAATATGTTTTTTCATTTGAAAAAGACATACAATTATTAATAATTTATTTTTGATACTTGATACTATTGAATTAGTAGGAAATTGTAGCACAAATCTTGTAATTTTATGAATCCTTTTCATAAAGATTTATGATAAATATTAAATATTTTTATTTTAATGGAAATGCGTTGGATGAACTACTTTATTTTCAGTAAAGTATGAAAATCTGTAAATGATCTAGTCCATTTGAAAAATGTACCTAGAAACTAAAATCAAATTGATCCATTTTTATAGTTTTCTTCTTTAGACCCTAGCTATAATATCATGTCTCTGACTTATCTAGAGACGAAATGAGGAATACACAATACCCAAATTATATTATTACCAGGTTTCTGAAATAAGTATACAAAGTATCTTGTGATTCAGATTGGGATGTATAAAATAACTCCTTTAAGTGAAAGCTTTTTTCCTTAGGGAAGTAAATGGATGTGAAAACTGTGACATTAAAAAAAAAAAAAATCAAAACCATTCCTTAGCCTAAATCAGCTTTTTTCTAAAAGACTGGAATATAGAGTAGACTAGTGGTTCTCAACGAGGGGCAATAATGACCTCCCCCTCCCAGGAGACATTTGGCAACACTGGAGACATTTTTGGTTGTCATGGCTCAGGGGAAGAAAGGGGGCTACTGGTATCTAATGAGAAGAGGCCAGGGATGCTGCCAGACATCCCCAAATCCTCAGGCCAGCCCCACAACAAAGATTTATCCATATCGAAATGTCAGTGGTACCAAGGTTGAGAAATCCTGGAAGAGGTCATAAAACTGTAAGTCAGAAACCAGGGCAATAAATACATAAGTTCATGTACCTCTCTATTTTTCTCAATTTACTTTCTGTTGATCCGGATCATTTTCTGCCCTGAGCAATAAGAGTTTCTGAAGACACTATGATGTCAGAGCAACACTTTTGTAAAAGGCTGGATATCTTAGGATTCGTATTAGAAATAACACATTATTATGCAATTTAAAAACTCTTTAAATGTGAATAATGTGGGTGAAAGTTTACTAATTTATAATACTATTGATTAGCCTTTAAGAGTACAAATAAATATAAGCTCTAGTTCTATCATCCCACATATTCTGTGAAAAGTGACATTAATATTCAGTTTGTCCTTGTGTCATTTTCATTAATTAAATAGCAAATACCCTTGCTTATTCACAGTGTGACAAGTAGGTTATTTCTGAGATAATTTTCTTCTTGGGAATAAAGTATTTCAGAAAGATATTTACACTGTTCAGCGTGCTATGTTAGGTTTTAAATTCACTTTTTGTCACTGTTTTCATTATATATTGTGTAAAAACATACATATTTACCAGCATGACAAATAATTGAACAAAATATCGAACACAAAATATTTCATAACAATCACCATCTGAAAGGTATCACAATATCCTCTAGTGGGATACTTATTCTACATTTTTCAAATAATAAAGTTGCTAAATTATTCTTCATGTTTGGAAAATTAAAAAGAAACCAACAAAATGCTTTTTATTGTCTTTAATTCAACATCTGAACTATAACAATGATTAAAAGATACGTATTTCTTATCACCAGTACTATTTAAGCAAATTTAAAAGATAAACCTACACGTATACGAAGGTGAAGAGAAACCAGTAATTAGTATGTACTTCTTCAGTAGGCATAATAGTAGAAGGTTTAAGAAACTGAGGAAAAGCTTTATAATCATAGCATATTATTCAGTTTTCTGGACATGAGATGCAGAGTGAAAGGGAGTACACACTGGTCCCACTATACATGGTCTCCACGCCCAGGGAGGGGATGAATCAGCAGCCTCGGGCAGAAGGATGGAGATTTCCATATGTCAGCCAGGTGAATGTTCATAACTAGGTTTGGAAAGTAAGCTCTGGATAGAGAACTGTGGAGAACACTTTAGCACCCACTCAGACTTCCATTTGGGGATCTGTTTGCCATTAGAGTCTATCCCTGTATGTTGAAAGGATCTTGACTCTTCAAAAGGATGCTGATAACATAAACATATATGTCAAGTACAGCTTAACTCTCTGTTGACACTTTTCTTGTTGCCAAGTACAGGGCACTTGATCGTGGAACCCTTAACATAAATACTGTAAATAGGGCCCAGCTTTAAGTTCTAGTCCAGGCAATGCACTTAACCCACACCCACCTGAAAATCCACTAGCATTTCCTCATGAGGTCCTTTTATATATAAAATTTAGACACATTACAATTTCTAAAATGCCCGTCTCCTTACTGCTCTTGCTTCCCTTCTCTTGCCTAATGTACGTATGTTTGCTCTGTGACCCCTGTTATTGTCATCTTTTTTTGTTGTCTTCCCCACCCATGATCTCCTCAAGCATCTTCTCCCCTCTGTTATCTTTTTATGTTTCATTTGATGTTCTTTCTCATCTAGACTGATGCCCTCTGATTCTCACTGACTTTTCTTATTTTCAGTGGAACCATTGCTCTTTTCCTACTGATTCTGTCTTCCCTCCCTCATATCTTTCTGCCCTGTTTATCTTTTTTTTTAATTGAAGAATAGTTGATTTACAATGTTTCAGGTATACGTCAAAGTGATTCAGTTATGTATATATATATATTTTTTATTCTGCCCATTTTATCTTTTAATTCTACTTTTGTCTACCTTTGTGCCTCCCAAGCCCGTAGCAAAGGGATCTCCCACCTCACTGCAGCATGCTTCCTCCACGACTGCCCACCACTTCCTTCCCCTTTTATTTTTTCCAGCTTGCCTTTTCTTTTATTGGAAAATGTATCATCTAATCCTTTTTAAGTGTACAATTCAGCAGTGTTAAGTATATTCATAGTGTTGGGAAACAGGTCTCCAGAAATTTTTCATTCTGCAAATCCAAAGTCTGTACCTATTAAACAGCTCCTCCTCCAAATTGTTTTGGAATGGGTTGCCCTCGCCCCTTCTTCTGGGGAATTGGGATGGTCCCTGCCCCTCCCCCATGCCACCCACTCTGTACTCTTGCTTTTAGCAACTGCAGAATTAGGCTTCTCTGGAAACGGAAATTGCCAGAAGACTTAGGCACATTTCACCAGATGAAAGGCGGCTGTAGTGCCAGGCCCTTTCCCTGTGCCCACCTCACTCCAGAGGCCTCTGGAAGGGCTGTGAATGCAAGTCCATTGTTAACTGCCGTGGTCTGAGTCGGCATCACCCATCCACCAAACGGCTGAGCAGAAACACAGACCTGGAGATTCACAGGATTACGTGCTTCGGACTTCTTGAAAGAAAGCCCAGAATCCTTTTAGTACTTATTTTTACATGAAAGTCAGTGGTCTGAGAAGAAGAAATGCTTATAATGTGCATGTATGCACCGACAGACAAAAAAAATGTTGATGTAACATGGAAAATCTGATCCTAAATTGGTAAGCTATTACGTTATGCTCCATTTAACATGAAAGATCTTTTTTTTTTTTCCATTAGTGACTTTAAGTTTACAGAGCAGAGGATGGCTCCGATGAGGGTAGGCACTTGAATGAAATAAACTAACAGAAAGTCCTTTGGCCCGGGGCACTATTTTCCCCGATGGGGTCAAATAAGTGGTAGGAAAATAGCTGACTGCCTTAAAGGCTGTATCAACCACTGTATTAAACACTGGGTACTGATCACATTTCCAGGATGCTGGCAAATTTCACTATTCCTACAACATTTACCTGGACATTTTCACCATCTAAAATAAGGAAAGACTTGGAACCTTAAATACCATTAGAAACAGATACATAATTTCAAGCTTATAGCTGCAGTCGGTAGGGAGACACTTTTGTAATTTCTTGGCTGCTCTGAAAGCGGAAAGAATCATATACATGATAAAATTTCACAGTTGAATACAAATTACACTTATCCACTCTAATTAAAATGCCTATACCAGGTTCATATGAAAATAACACATCGTTCCAAATGCGTAGCATGACACAATTCAATAACATCCACAGTTGTAGTTGCTGCTAACACTACCTGGACAGAGGGCAGTGTTATTGCAAACCCTTGATTCTCTTAATGGGCCGCTGCAGTGTGTCCCGTAAGGTGATACACAAGTTCTGGTTCGCACCTGCGACCCCTGACCACAAGTAACTGAGCATGTGCTCCACTGGGACCACTCTTCCACGCCAGATTCACCTGTGTGCAAGACAACAAATAAACATGAAATACAGTATTGAATATTCATCTAGTAAGCATTATACCAAACTGACATTATGACATACAAGAATAATTTCAATGTAAAAACATGACAGTACATCAAAGATACACAAAAACATTTCAGAGAAAAAGAAACTTAAAGAGAGATACTATTACGCTGATGCAAGATCCAAGTTAGCTATAACCTTGTTAGCAAGACTCCACTTCACAAATCCACTGGGCCATGGATGCTATGAAGGGACAAGTCAGCATTTTTCAAGAATGATTGTTGGAGCGATTCTCTTCAAGCCAATCTAAAGCTTTGTCCTTTGATGGAAGAGGAAACAAAATGTATTGCTAAACTTACTCTGGATTTGGTGAGTAGGAATATATTGATGTATCCTTCCCCAGTCGTTTGTTCCATAATCTCCTTTCTAATGCTAGATGAGGTAGGACTCTGGGAGTTTGGGCATATCTAATTTTTATTGTGTTGAATACTCACACTTGTTTATAATTTATTCCTTGTGCAATTCCTACTTTTTCATCCTATGACAGCTATTTATTTTGTGATAATTTGTTCAAAAACATTCTACTCACAATTTTCCCCATGATGATCTAGAGTAGAGAAGTAAGTTTTACTTGAAATGAAGGAAAATTCCTCTATGATTTCTCTTAATTTAATCTGGAACTAAAATTTACTAAAAAAAATAGGGCTTTAAAAGTCACTGAATGTCTGAATTCATTAACTTTCTTGGAGCAGGCATCACCCTGAGACTACATCTAAGTCCTATTATGATCCAAAGTCATGTCCCAAGGAGACTTAAAGTCAAGAATTTCTAAGACCATCTCAACAGGCTTCTAATTCTATTATGGAATGGTGTTCAGGATAGATTTTTAACTCTAATTTGAAAACTTGCAGTTGCTTTCCTACAAATACAAAATTGGGCCATTTACCTGCTGGCAGGAACTAGTTAAATTAAATTTAGACTTTGTTGAAAAAGACCACTTTTTCTTCACTTGGTGAAGTGTTTCTGAAAACTCTGCATCACTGATTATATAAATCAAGGAGCAATTTATATTTTACAGATTCTGCGGAGAATTCAACTGATAGAGTATGATGATCCATTTTCCACCTTTTTTGGAAAGGTTAATACATGACTTAGAAATGACTAGCAGTGCAACTCAAGGCATCTGGTCCACGGGCTGGGACTCTAGGACAGGTGAAGTTTGGACCAGAGTGTAACTCAACTTGCTGATCACTGAGAAGTTTTTTCCAAAAAACAGAGTCAGATGAAATAAAACATGTGTTTGATAAAGTAGTTCAAGTTACATTCTGGTGTAAGCTTCTTATCTCCTCGAGGGCCCATGACAACTAGGTCACAGACAAGCACACTTTGAGTAGCACTGTTTGGAAGCATTTGCTCTTATTATACTTGTCTACAGTATGCACCCAGAGGTGTAAATAATATAATGCATTTATAACTGGGTATATATCATAAGGGCACAGTGGTAACTGGGATGACATATTATATTAAATAGGACATCTTTTCAGTGTTGTGATCAGTGTTTGTCCTGGTCATGCTCTATACGTCACCCTTGATTATTTCAGTATTTTTTGCCTTTACCAATTTATATATAACTAATCTATAAAAATGTTATTCAATGACCATTTGAATAATATTTAAAGCTATGCCTCATAGTTTGTTCTTTTACATGAAAGAATACTCTATCAAGGTTAAAAATAATTATTTTAGAAACCCTATAATATGACAATGGTTAAAAAATATCTACCCATATATGTATACGTGCACATATATATTTAGCAGTGAAAAAAACTTAAAGTTGGGGAAAATCTAATGCAAATTTTTTCTTGTAATATTTCAACCTGTCTTTGTGATGAGATTAAGTGAAGTAGAAATATTATGGTTGAATGTGATTAATTAAAAGCCAGAAAACCTTGAACATTGTGAATTCTATAATAAGTAAAATGATAAAGGCTATGAATACAATTAGTTCTATTTTTCCACAAGAGCATTGCATTGTTATGATGGCAGGAAAAGAAGGTTTAACTAAACTGAGCAATGAATCAGGATCAAGAACTATTTTTATGTGCATTTCTGTAAAATTTTTAAAATTTTGGTTTGCTTCTGAATGTATGAAGCTACAATGATGTTGAACAAGTTAGATAATGATGCCTGGGTCATGAGGGATTGATAATTAGTGCTCAGAATTGGCATTATTCACTCCCCTTCAAACTGGTGGTTCGTTCTGTTGATCAAAACTAAAACAAATAAATGAATAAGATATATATGGGCTTTCAAATTCTGAATCAAATCTTGCCGTTGAAATACTGGCCCACCTACCAAAATGACCCCGTTATATCTCAATCTATAATTTCAAGTGACATTTCCATGAAATGGTTATGATTTCCATGCTGCCACAGCGTCATCCCAAAAGGCATGAAGGCTGTTCTAGTCAAGCACATTGGGGCTTTGTGAGAAATACTTCATAGCAAAGATATTCTGTAAAAAATTCACTGACATTAAGACAGTAAAGTATACTATTTTTAATATATATGTCTTTGGAGATAGCACAAACTAATTTGGTTCCTTAACTTGTAACTTAAGGCATATTACACATTATGTATTCTACATTATGTAGAAGGATTCAGTATCTAAGGTACTATTAAGACTCTTTATTCTGATGCGAAACATGAAAGGGAACTGAAAAGCACTGCTATTAAAGTCAGAAAGATCTGTCGTTGATGGAAAGCTACTGCATATTAGCTCTGTGACCTTGAGAAAGTCACTTTATTTCTCTGAACCTCTCAATAAAATGAGTTATACATCTACCTCAAAACCTATTTGTGAGGATTAAATGAGGTAAGGTATGGGAGTGCATTTTAAACTATAAACAAAATACTAATAAAAAATGTTGCTAATATGTTAAAATCATGAAATTAGAAACACACAATTTTATTTTCCTGTTTTTGATAACATGTGACATACTATTTTCCCCACTGGAATAAAAGACTACTTTCCTAAACATGTTTATAAGATCATTTGATAACTATGATGTTAAAAAGCATCAGTATGTATAATTAAGATGTCTTAAGCCATCTTGTTGGTATTTAATTTAGATGTCTATATTAAATATCTATATCTTATCATGGCATTTCACTTCCATCGACTATAAATACAGCTGCGTCCTAGGCTATTTGAGCATTGTACAATTATGTCCAAACTAGCCTATCTCAGTTACTAAACTGACCAAAATGGTCAAGTTATTTTGATAAAGTAATGTGACTTTATTAAATATTACTCTTCTAAAAACATTGCCAGTCACATTATTACTTTATAGAAAGTTTGTTTTTAAATACTGGGTTGACTGATCATAATGATTGAAGAGGCCAGTTTACTCATTTTGAGAAGTAATTCTTAAGTTATATGGTTTGATAGCTTTTGCTTTGTTTTTCCTCATGACTAACATAAAAATATATTGTGTTTTATTATTCAGTTTTACCCCTATTGAATTATTCTTTGTTCTCAAATTAATGCTAGCAATTACTCATCATTATTTACATGCAACACCAATTTCTTGGTTTGAAAGACAAATAGAAAAGTCTAAATAAAACAACTTTTGTAGAATTTTATTGTGTTATACTGAGCTGTATTTATTCAGACTACCTTAACATTTGGAGAAAATATAATCTCAGAAAATATTTAAGGGCAAAAAATTAAAACCCTGCTCTTTTTAGCTTTATAATTGCCTCGTGTCAAATTATGTATTTTAAAAACTATGTTAAATAATGCAGTTTTCCAGTCTTTAATCAGTATCATAGAAATGTAAATTTAAAATGTCTTATACCTGTATTTATATTTACCTATACTATATTTGGTTTAAAATGAAATAATAACTATATGTTATTCATTAGCTAAAGCATCCAATCAATATTTTCAGAACTTTAATTCTGAAGTTCATTGACTTTTCTGACTTATTGTTAACAACATGGGGAAATAGTTTTAAAGCTCCTCATGGATCTGTTTAATAAGCATTTCATTTATTTTACCAAATCATGTGTCCCTATATATTAGATACAAAACAATGCCTGGAAAATAGTGAGTAAATTAAAATGGAAACTAGTAATTCCTCACTAAGAAAATATAATGTTCCTTGTGATTTGAATTTGTAAAAAGGTTTCTGGCTGAAAACTCTGAATTTCCTTGGTATGTGTCACAGGCAAATCCAAAAACTAAATTTATATAAATACTCCTGGCCAAATTGCATAATATTTATGCATAAACTAATTTTGCTACATTATTGGAAATTTAAACTATGGTTCATCATTTCATTATTAAGTGACCACAATTTTAAGGAATTTCAGTAAACCAATGTCTGTCACTTCTTTTGCAAAATGTCAGGACACCTCTAATCTTACAGAAATGCCCCATGAAACAGCACAAGAAGGAGGCTGAATAGTCAGCCCATGCCCTGTGTCTTTACTTAGAGTCAGTCATCCCCTAACCTCTGGTCAGTAGTTGAGACTTTTTATCCTTGTAAGGGAGAAAAATACATTTAGAAATTTGAAAATTTGCCTGAACCTGGTCATGCACTTTTGGACTTGTTCAATCAAATAGTAAAAATATAAATCACCTTTTCTTAAATAAGAAGGTGCATGAAAAGCAATCCAGATAAGCAAGTTTTCTCCATTTCTGGATTTGGCTGCAACATATATTTTTAAAAAGATAAAAAAGTGTCCTTAATGTAGAATTTATTCTAAATGTTCTTCCTTTTCTGAGAGTTCTTTGACCTACTTGCCACTAATGTATTCAAGTCTACTATTCACCCATTACCAAGAGCACAATTCATTAAGAATATTTGCATTTTTGAGTTATAGATTCAAATCTAGTGTTCTGAATAAGTATTATCCTAAGATCACATGAACTAAAGGAAATATTCATTCTTCAAGGGCATTTCATCAAAATCAGTCTGAATGTCATGTCAAAAAGCTGGTCATGTACTTGAAACTTCTGTATTAATAGTAAAACACATCATCTAGATTGGAATGTATAAGACTTTATGAAGGCACAGATGAAACTGTTAGTTTGCAATTTCCTGCAATAAAACTGACAGATGAAAATGTTTATAACACAGATTAATCATGTTTTCATCTAAGAATGTTCTACATTCAAAGAGGGGGAATTATAGCCCATATATTATGATGAGCCAAAAGAGGAATGCATTTATTTGTTTATATATATATATATTCGGAGGGATGTATTTTAAAGTAATCTAATTTATTTAGGATTAAAAATATTATAAACAAAAAAATCATTTTTGTTGATAGCTAATTATTTGGAGTGTATTATACCTTACTAATAAAGACTGTCAACTGTTTATTATTTAGCTTATATAACAAAACTCTTTTCAAATTAAAGATATTAAATTCAAAAAAAAGTTTCTGACTAATTGCTATACACTTTAACAATCAATTAATATTTATATGATACATGACAACTGAAAAAATATTCAACATATTAAATATTAAATTTCATCATCTAAAGTCCTGCTTAATATATTAATTCTAAAAAAGTCCTAAAATAATCAATTATTGATGAAATAACTTTGCTGAGTTTCTTTAAAAGTTTAATGATACATTTTAAGTAGTTAATTAACATAAGTAAATAATAATATGTAAATCCTAAATGTCCCACAATGAAATCAAAATAAATCTTACACATTTTTTGTGCACTTTTCAGTTCACAGCTACTTCATTTATGGACTTTAACTGGTGACAAAAAAAAATGGCTCAAAAAATATCAGCTCCAAAAACTGACAAATGTGCAGCAAAAGATTATGAAAACATGCAGTGGTTTCATTAAATTAACAACAATAAATAGAAAAATGTAACTAACGTATTACCAGTTTGTGCCATAAATTTAGCAGCATCAGCTTGTTCCTGAGGGACCCTTTTTTCATGAACAGATCGAGGTCGCTGACTTTTAATTGTATGATCTCCCATCATTCCAAATTCTAAAGACAGAATAAAGGTATATGAAAGCTTGTGTGCAGACATTTCTCACAAATTACATCACTGTCTCATGCAATATGTTCCTACACAGACCTAGAAGTTACTGATTAAATCCACGATTCTAAATTTTTTAGGCTGATCTGCTTGGAACATTTCTAAACTCAAATCAAAAAAATCTATAAACAAGAACATGGTTTCAAGAAACAATGCTAACAGTCAGTGAAATGACACATCAGGTTTTAAGTCAGCTGAAGAAACAGACATAGTGTACTCTTTTCTGATCGTGTTTTGCAGCAATACGTGAGAAAAAATACAACCACAGGGCTAACTTTTGTTTTTCAGAGATAGAATCCTGATGCAAACCAGCTGTTGCTTTGCTGAAGAATCATCACCCCCGACAAGTTTTTTCAACACATCCTTGAGGAGTGAGTGACTCTGTAACCTAGCTTACCTAAGGCAAACATTCACTTGATGGACTGTTTTCCCAAAGACGAGGTTTCCCTTAGTGTCCTCCAAAGCTTATAGAAAATGGTGGCTTAGATAACTCTCATTCTCTCCTGCCTTGTGCCCACATAATTCTTCATCCCTTTTCTAACCACTTGGAAGAGAGTGTTTTCTCCTTTAAAAGTTATGTTTAAGAGAGAGAATGACTCCAGGTTTCTGTTATTTAATCCTTTCAACATATACCTCCTAGGAAAGGAAAATAATCTGGGCCTAACTTAGAGACAGATGGGGGAGAGAAAAAATAAGCTGAACAAAAGAATAGATTCCACATAGTGTACATTTATTTAATCTATATGCTTAGAACTCTGTAAGCATTCCATGCTTATTTCACTGTTACTGTAAAATAATTTGAATAAAACCAAAGCCTGATGAATGGAGTGGTTAGTTCTGGCTCACAGGACTGTAGGTGGGGGAAGAGCATTGCTGAGGGGCAGGGGTCAGTGATGCTCAATGTTCCAAGAAAAGTTTTGGGTCTTTAACACCAGGTCTTTCATACATGACACACATGACTGGGTAAAATATGTTCTAATGATAGTGCAAATAGATTGCCAGAACTAATAATGTCAACATTTGGGAATGGATAATTTCACCAGCTTATTGTCTTGGCTTTTCCCATCCATCTTTAAATCATCTTCTGCTAAAATATTACAATGTACCTTGTATGATTAAGCAGTGTATTTTTTATACACAACTCTGATCTTTTATGCAAGGAGAAAAGACTAGCACATGTTTTTGTCCAGCCTGGCAGATTTCCTCATAAATATTAAAGTATGGCTCCTGACAGATTGATTTGTCAGAAATTCTTTCAAGATATTCTACCCAAGAGAACCTCTCATGAGAAATCTGAGAAATCTAAATGTGTGTTTGTTTTTATCAGTTTAGATAAAATCCAAGGCAGGAAATGGAAATTTTCATAAAATGTCAGTTGCTTTAATCTCATAAAATCCATCACTGTTTTCCATTACTGCCAACATCCTTTCTTTCCATTCATTTATGTGTACGTTATGTGCTGCCTAAACCATGCTTCATTCTGCTAATGAGAAGTATCTAATCACCTATCATTTAATGATTTCGGAAAGTGATGTAGAAAATTTATATCTAGACTCCTGCACTATCCAATATTTTGAAATATTATATATAATTGAAATTTCTCTGGATCTGAAAATAACAAAAGAAATTTAATAGTAATTTTTATTAACAGTATGCTTTACCTTCTGTCCTCTTGAATTTATCATTTAAATTGTGTACGTGTGTGTCTATCATTTAGGGCATCTGAGTCAGAGCACGTGTTCACATAAGTAATCTGGGGGCCCTGATGCTTACACTAAGGTAGTTTGGGCACCCGGAGGGCAAAGGACACCAAAGAAAGTATCCCATGCCTACAACTTCCTAACTACAAGGTAACTTTATTACCTGTTCTAGTAGAAGGCAATTCTTCAACTCTGTGGCAGCATGATAATAGCCTGCAATTTGTTTTCTAAGGAAAAATAGTTTACAGGGATTATGATCCTGAAATTTAGGGGTCTGAGGATATAGGTTGGCTCTGAGATCATTTTAAAAGTGTCATATTCAATTTTTAATGATTTCTGAAATTTAAACACGAGTAAAGTACTATTGTTTTTTAAAATAGGCATTAGTATTTCAGTGAACTATTTCACATTATTAGCTGGAATGTAACTGAAGCTTCTCAAACACAAATTACAAATTTTATATTACAAATTAAATTTCTATATTCTTCACTCTAGTCACTTCTACTTATTAATAATCAATGTTATATGAGCATTAGTGCTAATGCCTTATCATGGGTCACAGCATTTAAGAAATTCTTCAATCATATGTGAACTTGATTACATAAGTTTTACATAATCGAAAGTTTAAAATAAATTTTCTGATTATTGTTACCAATATAATTTATATTAAAAATTACTTAAAAAATTAAAACTATTCAATAATATGAGGTCTTGATATAACTAAATTCCCTATAAGATAGAAGACATGCTAACAATTTACTTCTTTTTCTCAGATGGAAAAGCAACACTATGGTGGTATTTTTTTAATGTGCTAGACGGATTGTTTCAGAACTTAAACAATCCTAATTTGTAAGTGAAACACATAAGCTCTTATCTAATTAAGTGAGTTTCTTCTGCTAATGTTTATGTGCCAAGTGTTTTAAAAAAAACTCCTTTGTTTAAGGGTTGTTATCAATGGTAAAATTTAACAACAAATGCTATGGCTCCATCCATTTCCCACAATGGAATACTTTCAAAATATTCGTGCTCTCTTTCAAGATGATATCATATTCAATTTTCTTCATTTCTCATGAATATAAAGGCCAATTGGATCATCTAAACTTAGGGAGAAAAAGCTATCATTTTTGCTATTATTCTCTTATTTAGTGAATATGGGTTGAGGTAAACCTTTAGTGTGTTATGCTTTCTGAATAATATCAGTTCTTCATGGTTGTTGATTTATATTCAAATGATTCTGAGGTGGCAAAGATCATATACTACATTAGTTACACGAGAAAAACAGCATAGCCAAATAAAAAGATGATCTGCTTTGGTAAAAGCAATGAAAAGCAAGTTATGAAATCAAATGAAGTCATGTACAGCATAATATTGTATATGTACATATGGTACATGGCTTATGAAAATACAGGGTTATTTCCTATATCTTTATGTTGATGGTATCGATGAAGTGGTGGATAAATAACTGCGTTCATATATAAAACTCATATGGCTTTCCATGTTTAGGCACATTTTCTCATATACACTCTTTCACTGTGCTTCTTGATAAAAAGCAGTAGTCTCTGGAAGTACGATACAATCAAAGTCACATGAAAAAAAGGTTTTGAAAATCTGTTGCTTTAGGTATAGTTTTATGTCTTTTCTTCTCCCATCCAGGAATATTATAAGTAGATCGTTAAGAAACAAATACACTTGAAAACTGACTCTTGGTAGTCAATTGTCAGTCATGAAGTTTTTGTCTGGAAATCAAGGGTTATAATAATGTGAAGTCATCAAAAAGTTAAAACACACACATATCCGCTTGTTATTTTACCATGTCTATTCTTCAATGTATGGACAAGTAGAGCAGCAAATTAGTCGATAACAGTTATTACTGCAAACTATCTTGCAATATAAATATTAACTTCACATTGTTAGCTAGCTTTCCTTTGCGTTTCTACAGAAACTATTCTAGCCCACTGTTGCTTCTCAAGAAACTCCCAGAGATATGCCCTACTTTAATCTACAGCCAAATTGCACTACTTTTTGTCATGGAAATGGTCAAGCCAACGCAGCCTTTCTCTTATTTTCCTCCACCTGAAACATCTGCTCCTCCAGCCATGCCTGCAATAAAGTCCTCTCCAAATCCTCCTCAAATGGCACCACCTCCATGAACTAACCAACCAATCAGAATCAGCCTCTGTCTGCCCTAACTTCTGTTCTGCTTTGTATCAATAATGGACTTTTACTTATTAGACTGTGTCTTATTCCCCGAACTGTATTATGAACTTATATGGAAAGGAAGTATGTCTTACAAGTTTTAAAAGCACCTCCTGCTTTGTATATAACTGGGGCTCAATATTTATTCTATAAATAACTTTCATGTTAAGAATTGCTTCTCCAAAAGACAAATTTCTAGATACCTAGAACCATTTCTTTAACTTGTTTGGTGAACAGTTCAATGGGGAAAAGATAAAATTCTTAGAGAAGTACTTAAAAGTTAATTATGTATGATTATGATGGTCAACATTTCTTTTGTCAACAGAGTTAACTATTGTTGCTATTGTGTCGATAAATATATTCAGATTATTATTTAAATAATTGAAATATTACTTTATTTAGAACTTAAATCTCACTGTCCCAAAACAAAGCTTAATGCACTAAAACAATGCTTAATTTTTGTCAATAAACATTTATCAATTACTTACTGTTTTAGGTATTAAAATTACAAACATAAGTAAAAAATAGTCTCTGATATTCTCACACCCAAGAAAACCCACTAAACATGGCCTGATCCTTTCAAATACATAAAATTATTTACCTTAATCAAAACATTAAGCTGCACTTGTATGTTATTAAATTTGTTCATTTATTTTTACACTTATTGGAAACAGAGTTGGCACAATTATGTTGCATGCAGATTTTTTGTGTGCATAAGATGGCCTGGAGATATTTAGGTAGTGAAGAAGAGACCAGATCATCAGTCATTATGATATTCTTCTGTTTTCTGAGATTATTTAAAAAAAATTTTTTGCAATATGATTAGACGTAAAAATTGTTTTCTCTCCCTCAACAACTCTTTGTTGAGTGCCTATATAGTCAGGTACTTTATGAAAACATAGAGCTGATTGGGAAAAAGACTATTATCTACATCATCAAAAATATTTCTAGAACTGGCATGAACTATTGGAAACAAGGAATTTTAAAATTAGACATCATTAGCTGGAATTCTGAAGAACGCTGTTTAAGAAATACATTTTACTGTTAATTATACATTAATTTCATTTTCCCAAAGAACCAAACAGGAATAGAATAAGTGGATGAAAGACAATTTCCAAAGAATTAATTCAAATTAATGACAATTATATAATAAATATCAGGAAATATTTAAATAAATTTTGAGAAAATCAAAAATTAATATTAAGAAATATTTAAAATAAATTAATGCATGTTAAGAAATATTAGAAATCTGAGAAATCCATCATTAAAATTTGAAAGGTTAATTGATATTCTTTCCTTCAAATTATTTCTTGGTTCTATTGCCATAATTAGATACGTGGTTATAGGCATGAAGATGCTATTTATTACAATAATAAAACAGAATCTTGCTTTTCAAAATACTCCCACAGAAATGATTTTATTAGGTAGTTGGCCATGACTCTGTTAAGTAAATGGGTGATTTAATGGCACTTCTAAAATGGACAAAACATAGTATAATGAAATGATATACTGATAGTATGTTTATAGAAAAAGTTTAAATGATCAGATGTTTTCAATTAAGTTGTTAAATTATGAAACCCAAACTATTTTATAGAAGAGATTGTCAAATATATTTAGTGTATATACTCTTAGTCAATGATGATATATTCTAATTCATTTTATTTCCAAATAGAAGCTTTGAAATAATTACATATAATGATAGATTCCTTTTAGAACTTTTCAAACATGTATTCAAAAATTATATTATAAAACATCTTATCTAGAATGATTCCAGGACATTTGGGGTATAAACCCTTAAATCATCATTTTTACACTTACTCAGTCTTACTTCTGGGAAGTGTTAGTAAACTGGATGCACCGTTCCATGTAAGAAATCATCAATGTGTGAAATCATGTAGGAATTATTTGTTAATATTTCTTATATATTATCCAATTGCATTTTATGATCTCATCTCTTTTTGAGATAACTTTTGGATTTTTATAAACTATCAGTAATGGTTTGCTTGAAAGATACTTTATTTGTTGGTGATGAGTAAAATAAATGTAGAAGCACATAAATAATAAAGCAATTCTACTTCCAATAGTAAACTAGTAGGATTCATCTTTTCTTGTTGACCTGTATCAGAATTTAATTTAGCATTTTAGTACATCAGTGGCAAAATAAGATGCTATGTTGCGAGTTCCAGCACTTTTAGTAGGGGACTAAAACCCTCACACTATAAGACGTGAATAATCTTATTGCTAAAGTGGCCCAGTAAGATCTTAGGGAATGTGAATTACAAGAAAGTAAACTGGGTTGTCCCTGGATGAAGCATTTCTACATTTTCCTAACAAGAACAGGGCTGGCTTGCTTTCCTGCCAAGCTCTTTGACATGCAGAGGGAATCAGGCCCACAGAAAGCTTCTTTGAGGCCTTATTAAGAACCCTGGAAAGTACCTCTACCCGATTAAATGTGAAACTTTTGTAGGGGTTTAAGAGGCAATGAGTGAGAAATCATGGTTTGATTTGAATTTTAGATAGATTACTGTAATTGAAGAATGGAGAGCAGAGTCTAGGGGAACAAAATTAGAGGCAACATAAACTATGAAGAGCTACTGCAATTGTCCATATACAACTATTTGTGATTGGGTAGGGGGTCGGGTTTGATCGATGGGTCACCAGCAACTCCTAAGCCTGGGGGAGCAAATGGATGGGGTACCCCCATTAGATAAGAATCAGAAGTCCCAGCTTACTGCAGGTTGAGTACATCTTTGGACGATTGGGTCCAAATTGTTGGCAACTAGAGCAATTGCCGGTGCCCCAAAAGTTTACAGGGAAGTGTTTTATAAGAAAGTTTACACTTGAAAAATGGGACACTTTTAGTATGGTATTTTTGAGAGATGTTACCTTTGTATATATATTACATTATGCATATTGTATTATATGTATTGTATTATGCATTCATTTAGAATGTTTAAGAAAAATGATTCCTCTATGATTTTTTAATTAAGGCTTATATCCATATGGGACTTTTCCACTTGCTGAAGCTCAATCTCATTTCCTATAACAGTACAGCACAGAATAATTTAACTTAAAGCAATATCACTGAACGCATATTTACTGAAAGAAATAATTTAACAAGATACCCCGTGAGAATAATTAGTAGATTCTACACTCCAACTGAAAGTTAAAAGATTAGGTAAATGGTTGCTTGACCCAAACATCTCAACATAAATACACAGTGGGTAAGCCATGAAATGGATTTTTCATGCTTTTTCATAAGGCACTGGTATCTGGATAGTTCTGAAACATATTTACTGCACTTAAACCACCTTCGTGTGACTCACATGATCTCAAGCTTGTACCTGGAGGTAAGAAAGAAGTTCCTTTGTCATTTATGCTTTTTAACTCATCCATTTTGTTCCCACAGAATTTCTTTTTTAGAGAATCTACAAATATCAAAATAAATAGTTCTACTCATGTGTAACCATTTATTGCTATGTTTTTGTGCCTTATCACATAATGTTTTAGTTTACAGCAGTATCATTGTATACATGTTTACTGAAAGAAATATCAAAACTGAGCTTTTAATGAAAATGATTCCACTAAGACATACATATAGTGCTTACAGCAATTTCTAAAAATAACTATAATGCCATCTTAACTATCCTCTCAATACTCCAGCTTATTTTTCAGGGACACATGAATACATGTGGATAATAGTTTCAGTATTTTTCAAGTCTATAAATTATCCTTATAATCTATTAACATATATTCAAACTTGTTTCCATCATTTATCATTATCCATATTGAAGCCCAAGGGGCATTCTATAGAGAGAACTAAAAATGATTAGCCATTTCAAAGCAGTGTTTCAAATACCTAGAGACAAGGAAGACCATTAAACTAAGATGTGAGGTGCAGCTGAATTGTCAGGGTGGACAAATAAAGTGAAGACCAGCAGATGCAGCTCCTGTTTTGAGCATCACACCTGAAGTTCTCCGAACCTTTTTCCTCCTGTTGCAAAAGGGGATTCTGGGAACAGGGTCTCTGAGGTCTTCTGAAGCTCTAAAATTGCATTATTTTCTCAGGTCAGAAGTTGGCACGTGAACATAACATACAGGCTGTCTCTCAGCAGACCTGGAGGCCTAGAGGCTCTGACCAAGGTTGACTGGGGTGTGCAGAGACACACAGGCACCCGAGTCTAAGTAAAACACAGAGTTGTAGTTGCTTCTAAAGCTTTTCTTAAGTCACTCAGTGTGGAACTGTTCCCTGGATGCATGTCTAAGCACCAAAGCAAGGTTTACTTTGCATGGGAGGTCTCAAGATTGCACAGTACTTATTTAAACACCTTAGCCAGCACCCACGCTGGAGAGGGAATTTTTTAGAAGACAATATGCTTTCAAAGGCATTGAGCATGAATAGAGTCCATTCATTCAACAAACATTAAATGAGCAATTACTATATTCCAGACAGGATTCTAGGCACTGGTGATATAGCCATGAACACAGTAGACAAAAATTTGTTTTTGTGAGATAAAATTTTATCGTTATTCCTAGTCTGATAGGCAAGGCTTATAAAATCTTTCACAAATATTAAATTTACTAGCCAGCCCTTGGAAAGTTTCATTATAAGCAGTCAAATATATATGTGTCAGATTAATAACTTTTAATTTCACTCTTTCATTCACAAACTGCTTCAGATAAAACTGATTTAACTGCATGTCTCATCCATATCATTCAACAGAAATCGGTTAAGAGGACCACTTAGATGAAAATGGTTGACTCAAAAGCCAGGTCACCATATCCAAAACAATGCTGTGGTCTCATTGGTTTCTATTCTATTATCTTCAGAGTTTTCTTTCCTTTCAATTTTAATTGATTTTGCTATACACTGATCTAGTCTCTTTATACCCCTTAAGAAAATGTTTGTTATTTCTCATTCCATTCACTGTTGTCATATTATATCCTTTATATCTTTTTATTTTTGTAAACTACCCAAGAAGACATAAATATGCTTTCATTATACCATGCCTCTCTATTTTCCTGTGGGCAGATATTTACATCTATGTTGCCTTCAGAGGTTTGCCTCCAGAGGAAAGACTCCTAGAAGTTGTTTTGCAGTGTGATGTCATCTCCCATCCCAAATATACTTCACAACAAATAGTGAAGGAAGGAAAAATGTTAGATTTTTTGGGTCTATTTTCTGTCAAAATACAACACCCCTCTTCATCCTAATTAGTGCTTTTTCTTGTCCAATTTTGCTTGATATTAATACTATTATTGCTGCTTTGTTAATGCCTTTGCTACATTTTTTTCCATATGCCTTCTACTCTTCAGTGTCATTTTGATTTAAGCATATATCTTATATAAAACATGTATAGTTGTATTTTAAAAATCCCATCTGATCCTCTTCCTTTTAGTAGGAAATTAAATCCATTGACATCCATTATATTTATTATAAGGTTGGACTTATTTCTTCCATCTTATATTAGGATTTCTCTTTAGCATATTTTCTTGCTGTTTCTTCATTTTTCCCCTATTTAAATTTTTTTTGGATCAGTAGGGATTTTCAGTCACATTTTTTCCTCTAGTTATCCTTCTTCAATTATTCCAAGTGCTGTACACTAATTTTATCACATATACTTAAGTAAATTTTTAAATCTATCACTATCTATAGTGAATCAATCTGTACTCTTTCCCAAACCAAGACAAGAATTTGAGTGTGCTATCCATGTCTCACTGTCTTGATACATATCATTCATTTCCAAATGATTGTATATTGTGCTGCAATAATTAGACTTTACTATTAGTCTCAGCTATTAGTCTAACTATCAGTATTAATTTCTTTGTTGATCTTTCTTAGATTTGTTTAATTTTGCTCAAGTACATCGTTTAACAGAGAGGAGTCTAAAATTGACTCACCTTGCCTTCACACTTGAATGCTAGTTTGGCTAGATCTAGAAATTTAAGGTCAAGAAGTTTTATCTCAGTTCCTGGACCAGGGATTGAACCTGGGCCCCCAGCAGTGAAAGCACTGAGTCCTAACCGCTGGACCACCAGGGAACTCCCAAGGTCGAGAAGTTTGTTTTTCATACTGAACTTTGATGATAACTTGGGCCCTGAATACCGGTATCCAGTGTTGCCTGTGAGATGTCTTCTGGTAAGAGAATCTGCTTTTCTTTCTGGAAGGCTTTTTTGGGATTTTTCCTTTTATCCTTGGAAATTTTACCAATGTATGTCTAGACATCAGTCCTTCTCACTCAGCTTACTTGGTACTCTGTTCCCTTTCCATACAAGGACCAACCCTTTAGCTGAGCATACTGAGGGCTTTTCTCCAACTTCCTCTTTTCTTGGTTTCCTTCCATATCGGGGTGTGGAGGTTCGGAGTTACTGCAAGCTGCCCTCTGTTTCCATCCCAGCCCCTCTGTTTCCACTAAGAACTTCCTCTGAGAAAAGTCAACCCCAGATTTCTGACTATTAAAGGATAAGTGCAAACCATATTACTTTCCATGTCGTTCTCTGAACAGTTCTCTTTCCTACTTACATAAGTCTTTCAAAAGCATATCCTCTAATTGCTCACTTTCCCCTCGCCCAATAATGTCAGGCTATCTGACTTCAAGCCTCCTTCCCAATGAAACTGCTCTCTGGGAAGTCAGTTGCCTCTTAGAAACTGTCACGTTCATCCTGATTCCTTCAGCATTTGACACCCTCCCACGCTCCCCCATCCCACAACTTTTCCTAAAACGTTCACCTCCCTTGGTTTTCAAAGCTGACGATTTGATTTTCTTCCTCTTCCCGACTGCCTTCCATCTCTTCCATTGCTTTAGTGGCTCTTCATCCTCTAAAAGCTAAGTTTTCCCCTCAGGATTTATCTCGATACCCTATCCCTGAGAAATTCCACCCATTCCTACAGACTCAGGTACCGCTCTTGGGCAAGCAACCATCAGTCTTCCACTCCTCTAGGCTGAACTATCTCCAGACCACCTACACTACAGTGCCCCCTAGATACTGTGACACAACTTAGTATCTACGAAAACAAGCTAATCCCTGCCTTTATGAGAGCCGGTCCTAGATGTGCATTTCAAATTTAGTTTTAATAAACATACAGTGCTCAAGATAAATCATTTGTGAATAAAGAGCAAAATAAAAGTTGACCAGAAATAATGCAGAAATTTTTCTTAGATTTATCAAAAATATCCTGATGGACCAGTTTGGTTATGTAAAGATGGGCCTTGGCACTAAATCTGGAAAACTGATAGAGAGATATTATTTTGGATAATAACAGAGGAGTAATTTGAAATTTACTGAGGCTGCCAGGGAGACAAGGTGAGGCTTCTTGGGGAAAATAGAGGAAGGAGGTGAGGTTAAAAGGAGAGGCTTAAGGAGTAAGGAGAGAACCGTCCAGAAAAATGGTGGAAAGTTGAGACCAGAGGAGAAAACTGTGAGATTCCATGTGGAAGGAACATCAGGATCAATTTTAAGAACACTGATACTTAAGTATAAATATATATACTGTGCTGGGGTGAAATAAAATCCCTCTACGCTACAACCAACTTTTATTAAAAGCCTATACCCTGTATTAGAAATATTTACAAAGAGGTGATTAAAGAAAAGAAAGATTGATTTCACATTGAAGTTGGCAAGGGACAGAATAAAGAGAATAGCCCAGACACAAAATACAAAGCAACGATTGATGATATAGCTAAAATACATGTAAGAGTGGGTGGGCAGGAACACATAATTCCTCCCTCAAAAAATCCTTAGAGATATTGGGAGTATATTGAATTTATAGTTCTAAATTATGTGGCAGATCAAGCCAAGTGTTTGTTTAAAATTTATACTAAGGTAAAGATAGTCTTCCAAAGGCTGGAGAATTCGGGAGCACATCAATGATAACTGTAGGGTTACAACTTGACATTCTTATACTGGGCTCTGGGTAGCTCATACTGTAATATATATTAAACACGGTCCCTCAGCTGATTTTGTACCTTCTGAACCATATGCACACTCTAACCTAATCTAGCAAGGAGTCCTAAGTTGTTTACTAGTCATCACCTAACTGGGTTCTACAGGACTGGTGGCCAAGTGGCTAAGGATTGGCAGAGAGGGTTAAAGACGGCATCTCTTATATGCTAAATCCTTCCCTATTTCGGTTTAGGGCTTTTTCTTCTTCCCTCACCCCAACCTTCACAGGAGACACTAGCTTCGACTATTGTGAATTGTTTCACCAAGACTTAAGTGGGAGACGTAATTAAAGTTTTGCTTTTCTGAAGGAAAAGCAATGTCTTCTTTGTGTTGTAGTTTTAATTTTTCAATGTTTTCCTCAATTATAATATCTCTTCAAATCTATGTATTCTGTATATTATTATCCCTTTGCCAGAAGTATATGTCAGGGTATGTCTTCTAGGCTGGGATATACCTGGCATAACAAGTTATTTTAAAGTGAATATATTGGATTTTTGATGACTAAAGTTCGATGAGTCAACACTGTAAAATAGCTGTAGCAAAACTCAATAGAAACTTTTGAGTTTGGGATTGACATGTACTCACTGCTATATTTAAAACAGATAACCAACAAGGACCTACTGTATAGCACAGGGAACTCTGCTTAATATTATGTAACAACTTAAATGGGAAAATAATTTGAAAAAGAATAGGTACATGCATATGTAGAACTGAATCACTTTGCTGAAAATAACACAACATTGTTAATCAACTCTACTCCAATATAAAATAATTTTTAAAAAAAAAGATAATTAAGAAAAACTTTGGTTGCATTTTCTAAAGTGTGGAATTCAGGACTTTTGGTCTACTTAGCATTTAGTTGTGGTCATTAGTGTTTTACAGAGGAATATTGATAAATATGTAGAAAGAATAGTGCTCAGAATGGTAAAAGAGTGAGAAATGGAGTGAAGACTGTCTCAAAAATTATAGTTTAGTGTCAGGCTTATTTTGGAAGTAAATTTTGAGTGCCCAATGGATAAGCACTTCAGGGAAAAGAATCTAGTAGAAAAGCTAGGGAAAACTTAAAGAATCAAACCTCATTTTAGAATTATAATCTCTATATGTACCACAAAAATAGATTCTTATTAGAATCAAACACTGGGTATGTTTAGCTTGGAAAAAAACTCAGGAAGAAGTGATAATTTTCTTTGGATATCTGGAAACCTTAAGTAGCAGAAGGATTACAAATAAATTAACTATGTTGTTTATTAAGAAAGAATTAAGGGGAAGGGTCAAATCCATAGGAAGAAATTTCTAACAAATTGGGGTCCATAAAACAGAGTGGGTGGCCATATGAAATACCAAGCTGTTAATCAGTGGAAGTACTTAAGCAGCGGCTGTGCAACTAATGAGTATTGTAGCAATAATTCCTACATGGATGTATCTCGGATTCCTAGAATCTGTGATTCTTCCTGTTCCCCTAACCCCATAGTCTATCAATTTTCCACTGTCATGTCTCCATCCAAAGCATGTTCCAAATCTGTCAAGGTCTCTTCAGCTCCACCACCACCACTCAGGTCCACACCCCACTAGCCTCCAGCACTGGGATCATTGCAATGACCTCCTAACTGCCCCCCACCCCTGTCACCACTTCTGCTTACAATCCAGTCTCCACAGAGCAGAAAGACAGACCTTTTAAAAGATAAAACAGATACTGTAAATCCTCTTCTTAAATTCCTTTCATGTCTTCCCAACTCTTAGAATAAAATCTAAACTCCTTACTCTGTGTCTTATTAAGAGTCCTGTGTAATCTGCCCAGCCTACATTTCAAAAACCATCTCACATCCTTCTCCCCATGACTAACCGTGTTCCAGCCACACTGGCCCTTTAGCTCCTTAAACATACATTGATTTCTTTCACTGGAAAGCTCTTCTGATCTTTGCATGGTTGATTCATTCTTGTCATTTTTATCAAAGCTAAAATCTCACCTCCTTCCAGAGGTGGTCCCTGACCACCAAATACAAATACAGTCATTCTCTAAGACCTGAATTTAATTCTCTACAGAACTTATCAATATCTGTGTTGTTTTAGTTTTTATGTATTTGTTTAATAACTGTATCCATCAACACACTAAAATGAGCTTCATAAGACTAGGAGTCTTGTCTATCTTGTCCATCACCATATCTTGTGCCTTGTAAGTGACTAAAAAGTACTTTGGAATGGAGAGAGAGAGGAAAAACAGAGGAAAAATGGGAAGAACTTTATTATTATTGAATAATATCATGATCTTAATCCTACTCACTGTACTCTGGGTGACTTCCTCAGATCTACCTTCCAATTCACAAACATTCCCCTTGACAGTGTCAAATTAGTATTTAACCCATCTACTGAATTTTTAACTTCAGTGACTATATGTTTTATTTTTGGTAGTTCTATTTTTTCCAGATCTATTTTCTGTTATGTTGTTCTGTATTTATTATTTCTTTATTATTTCTATACTTTTTAAAAAAACACTTTAAACATATCTCTTTTATGGTTTATTTAAGGATTTTGCTTGTTTGTTTTCTATTTCAGAGTGTGCTCCTTGCATTACATCTGCTGATTCCCCGGCATGGCTTTTGTTTTCTCCTATATTTTATTTCATTTTGTATTATTTTATTGAGTGTTCATCTTGCACAACATTTTCTCCCCTATGAAACTCCTATAATCCTCACTGTAAAAACATCCTTTCACAGCAGTAAATTTCTTGGTTCTAGGTTGCTATATCACAAAAGCATCAATTTCTATCATATACCTGCATGGCATGTGCTACTATTTGTTTCTTTTGTTGGGGGGTGTGCCTTTTTTCTCCCCACCAAGGCTCTTGAAAGAAGGTGAGCTTCTTTCTCACTGTTTCCTGGGGCCATCAAATAAAAATTTCTCTAAACCTCCTTTGACAGAAAGGGTAATTCTGTGAGGTCCCAGGCTTTATGTAGTTGAATTGATTTTAGTTCTCCAAACCTACACAGGTTGAGGACATTCTTCTCTCCACATAGCAACAATGAAATCCTAATTCTTAACCATTTAGAGCTTATAACTATCCAAAACATTTAAAAGACCCCAGCTTACCCCTAATACTTTGGCTTTTGTCTTTTTATTGTTGTTGTATTCTATGGACACCTATAAATCTCCTTTTATTTTCAGTGTGCCTCACTTTTGTTGTCCTAACATTTTATCCAGCATTTCTATGAGTTTTTATCAGGGCTGGGGTCCACTCACATCACTCATTCTGTCATATTGTTCGAATCCTTTCCAAAAGTTAGGTATTGTGTTTAAGTGCTATCTTCATCATGAGTTAGGTCCTATTATTATTCCCATTTTAGACATGGAGATGATGACGTTTCAAGAGGTTACATTACTTGTCCATCACTATACAGTGAGGGTGTTTTGGGCTAGGGATTCAAAAAGGTCTAATATAATTGATGCCCAAGCCAGGCTTTCAAGTATAAGGCTATATAATTAATAGAATCCCTTTCAACTTTAAAATTAATTTTATATCCTTGCACTTTGCATGGTTTATTTCCCTACATTGGAATATGTGGTTTCATGGTGTTAATAATGATGGAATATATAATCAGGCTAGTGTTTGCTCAGAGATTTTAATAATCTCAGCTGCAGTTCACTTCCAATTGCTTTGTAGGTTTTCCATGATACTCCATGGGAAGGAAAATATGCTAAATTAAGAGTTTCACAAAGTGAATTAATATTAAGATGCCCTAAAAAAGTATAATCTTATAGTGTCATTAACATGAGGTTGAATATAATGGAAATATTTTAATGGTGAGTAATGTATCATACTGCTCCTTCCCTAATGTTTTCACCATTGGCAGTAGATGCCTTTTTAACTTGCCTTTACCAAAATTTCCTTTACTGAGCATAAATAAGAAGATGCATTTATATTTTCAATAAAGAATTTAAAAGTGTGAGTACTAGGCCACGTTACATTCATTCAGGAAGAGGCACATAAAAAATCAGAGAAATTTATATATTCAATCTTTCAGTTACTGAGACTTAAAGGTTTTCTGACTCCAATTTTAATAAAAGAATAAAACTTTACAACAGTACTCAATTCTTCTTAGTAAATGGCCGAAAAAGAACTGAACTCCTTTACCAGACAAGCAATCCGTTAATCATTCATAAAGGTCACAACTGAGCCACACAAGAACTTAATTTTTCTGCGTGACAGTGCTCTGTTTTTCTCATACCCTATGGTTTTAGAGGATCAGAATTTCCCACTACCTCAAAACACTAGCTTGACCTCAAAAACAAGTCTGGAAAAAATATTCTTCCAGACATTAAAAAAATGCAACATGAACAAATACCAAATGATGTTTGACATTTAAGAATGACCTTTGTGCAGCAAATAAAGTCATTTTCCAAAAAGCCAACATTCAAACTTTCCCAGAAACACACTTGCAAATGAAAAGACATCACCAGCTAAAACAGTAATTGCTAGCCATAAACCTTTTTTTTTCTTTTTTTTTTTGCAAACACCACTAAAATTAGTGAAGTTAAATGCCCAGATTAAGAAGAAATGCTCCTTCGATTCTCATGTCACTTTTGTAGCACTGCTGAATCGGTTTTGGTAACTTTACTGAATGAACATTTTCTTTTTGCTAAACTGCCTTCTCTTGCAGCCTCCTCTAAAGATGGAGAGCATCTTATGCCAGTATCCAGACAGTCTCACTGAATTTAGTGACTTACAAATTTAAAGGAGGTTCATGGTTTGCTGTCTTGACCTCAGGTTTTGCCCTTGAAATCTCACACTGATTCTATAAAAAGCAATCTCCAGGATTCCTGGAGCAGGTTGTCTGGAAAACAGTGGTTAGAAGCATTTTGGTTCTACCCTGAGACCAGCCAGTAAGTGATATCAGCAAATACATTAACAAAGTTACCATAAAATTCTTATATGCATATACCTAGAGAAAACAATAATTCAAAAATTACATGCACCCCAGTGTTCACTGCAGCACTGTTTACAATAGCCAAGATGTGGAAGCAGCCTAAATTCCATCAGCAGAGGAATGGATAAAGAAGATATGGTACATATATACAATGGAATACTGCTCAGCCATAAAAGGGAATGAAATAGTGCCATTTGCAGATCCGTGGATGGACCTAGAGACTATCATACAGAGTGAAGTAAGTCGGAAAGAGAAAAACAAATATTGTATAATATTGCTTATATTTGGAATCTAGAAAGATGGTACAGATGAACTTATTTGCAAAGAGAAATAGAGACACAGATGTAGAGAACAAACTTATGGATACCAAGGGGGTAAGGGCGGCGGGATGAACTGGGAGATTGGGATTGACATATATACACTACTATGTATAAAATAGATAACTAATGAGAACCTACTAATAATAGTGTCACTTACACTATACATTAAAGTGCAGACATTCAAAATTAAGTATGTCTGTTTTCAAGGCCTATGTTCATTGCTCTACAATATTAAAGTAAATACACAAAGGGACAGCATCCATCCCCTGAGTAAAAATAATTCAAGTTCATTATGGAAAATAAAGATGCCAGAAAAAAAAATTATGTTTATCCCTATTCCAAAAATTTCTTAGTACTGCCAAAAATTTCTTACTACCATTATCTTCCAAGTTTTAAACTTTCTTTTGGGGGGAGGCATATGTCATAAGATGTTATGAGGTTTCCTTTAGAACTTGTACAGGGATGACATTATAGTGCAAAGATTTCACTGTTGAGAACAAATTTACTGAATTAAATCTCCAGCATCTGCCATGGACACAAGAACAGCTTTTACCATTGAAAGTCATCCCAAGGTAAGGGTATTGATGGTGTTTTTCCCAAAAGAAGAAAAAGAGGTCTCTGGAGAATCACTGATATATTTAGGGGAGACTAAAACATTTCCTGGTTGGACATTCACTGAAATCATCAGACTTGCTTGTCAGCCATGTGTTGTCACATAAAGAGGAGAAAGCACCAGTGGGAGATGCTTCCATGAGACCACGTCAACTAAAAATACAAGAGTGGGTTAGTTTTTGCAGCTGAGGGAGGGGGATGAGGATATGGATATCTTCAGGGTTTAAAGATAACAAGATTTAGAAGGAATGGAAGTGATACCTTCTATGGGCAATCAGAAAGTCATAACCTGGAATCACTTTTGAGAATTTTATGACCTCACTTTCAGTTTAAGATGAGAATGAAACTTCTTTGTGAAAATGTAGGCAGATGAACTAAGAAAGTCAATATGAGGATATATATATATATATACACACACACACACACACACACACACATATATATATATATATTTTTTTTTTTGCAAGAAGCACTTTTAACTGGCCAAGGAAAAGGGTTTTGTTTTTGTAAAAAGTCAGATCAATATATTTCCAGGAAGTAATTTTCACCCCTACATATTTTCACATAGAGATGTTACTCTTTTTCTATTTACAGTGCTAGGTACAGACTAAGTATTTAACAAATACTTATGGCTTGATCAGTTGGTTGAAGATAACCCAGACTTGCCTGAGGCATGGAAAGTACAGGGTGAAATAGGAGGAAAGAAATTAGAGATTGGTGAATGTGCGTGAAAAAGGACTTTCCTCTCTGGTTAATAGCTTGCCCAGGCGAGAAAGTGCATTTGAAAATTTCCAAAAGATCTCTCTCCAAGAGCAAACTATTATTAATTTCATTCTTTAAAAACAGAAAATAAAATAGTAATCTTGGTTTCTAAAGCTTCCTCATTTTAAAGCTTATTGACTTTTTCCTGTGATAAAGGTTGGGTGAGGTCTACAAAACAAAGAAGGATCAGAAACTGCTTTGGGAGAAGGCCCACATTTGGGATTGGAAGAGGAAAGTGGAACTTTGAAGTAAGATTGAGAGAAATAGTGAAAGCAGACAGAAAACCTAGGAGAGTATTTCACCAGGGAAGCCCAGCATTCAATGAATAAAAGGGAATTTAGAAGGTTACTGGATTTGGAGATTAGGTAATAAATGGTGACCCTCAAGAATCAAATAATTTTCAAAAAGATGAAAGAGAAATAACTTGATTAGAAACAGAAAAATTAGAATTGAACATTGATAAAGCCAACAGATGTGTCTTTTTGAGATTCTAACAAATGCAATGAAGAAATAAAATATGCATAAAATTAAAAGGGGAAGAGGTAACCATATAACTTATTGATTTTAATATTAAGGAGATTATATTTGTAAATATTAAGATTTTATTGAAATTAATAATTTTCAGAAAAAAATTAGCAATAGTAATTCAAGAAGAAGGAAAAATACTTAATTGTCCAATAAACAAAGAGGACAGAAAATGTTGTTAAAGAACTATATGCAAATAAGGACCAGTTTCATATACCTTGGGAGAGTCTGACTTTTAAACTTTTATAACAAAGTTATTTCCTGATATATACAAAATGTTATAGAACTTGCAAAAGATGAAAAACTACCTAATTTGTTTTATAAAATTAGGATATCAAAGATAGCAAAATATAACAAACAAAATGGTTAAAAATAAAAAGCATAAAGCAAAATAATTTATGTGAAAATCCTAAATAAAATGCTAGGATGAAATTAATAGTGCCTGAGAGGAAAAGGTCTCTCACAACTGGGTAAGTCCTGTTCACGGAATTATGTATCAATATTAGAACATCTTTGGTAAAATGTATACCTTTAGAGAGATCTGGAAAAGCCTGAAATTCATCAACTTTTCTTAATTAATTTTAAAACTAGTGTAAAACAAAGACTGTTGCCCACCCTCCAGTTCTACAAGGGGCAAGTCATTAGCCACTGCAGTCACTGACACAGTGCATCTGAAAGGAGTTCAGGATGAAAAACAGGATAAAGGGCTCTGTGCTTTGGAAAAACAGGCCCCTTAGATAGTTAGGATGCATGTCTCAGGAAAAAACGTTAGTGAGCCCAGATTCTTGCATCTTCCCATACACAGAAAAGCACTGAAACCATTAACTGAGTTGCCCACTCCTCAGGACTAGCAGTAATCTTTCACCCAGAAGTATGCTTGGCTGCATGCACCCTCTTCACCAAAATCATACACACACCGGCCTCTCCCTTTACCTCTTCAGAGGAGCAGTTCCTCAGAATTACTGACAGGCTGTCTCCTGGGCTAGAGTCCTCAGTAAGGTCCCTGAATAGAATGAAAACTCACAGCTCTCACACTGTGCGGTTTTGTTTTGTTTTGCTATTTCAGCCAACACTCAGAATCCTCAATCTGATTAGGGAAAACAACCACAGAAGTATCAAATCAACAGCCTTATCATACTTAGAAACAAAACTCTAGAGACATGCTCATAAGTAAAAAGCACAAAAAAGGATGCTCATAATAACAATGATTGCTTCGCATTGGTTTGGAAGTACAACCAACACAATTAGACTCAAAGCATTTATACAACACACATAGTGGGAAAAGAAACCAATTGTCTTTATTTGCAGACAAAATTATTTACCTAGACAGACCAACTGAAAAACTGGTAGAATTAATAAGATGTCATTATGTCTGCATATGTGATAAAATACCCAAATTAATAGCCTGACTACAATCAAAAATAATAAAGTATGCATATTTTCTTAAAGTATACTAAAATTATAACACAAGCAATTAATTTAGCAATAAATATGCAAAAGCTTTCTGAAGCAAAACTACAAACCTCAGTCAGAATTACAGAGTGTGCCAGACACTGTGCTTCACAGTACGACGTACAATTACCCTTCATATATGTATAACGTTGTTTTGAGGTTTATGAAGATGAATAGCCTTGCCTAATGGTCTCACAGATAAGTGGCAGGAGGAAGAGAACAGGAGGGCAAGAAAAAGGGAGGAAAAAGAGAAAGTGGTGGTTACACAGGCTAATAGTCACAGACATAAGAGATTTTACTGTCGAAGGCTTTCTGTACACAGTAAAGATTTGGTTTATCAGAAACATCATAAATATAAGCTAAGGTTTAACAGCAAACCGGCAAAGATATCTGTGGTACTGTTACATGAATACACAATTAACAGACAGGGCTTCCCTGGTGGTGCAGTGGTTGAGAGTCCGCCTGCCGATGCAGGGGACACGGATTCATGCCCCGGTCTGGGAAGATCCCACATGCCACTGAGCGGCTGGGCCCGTGAGCCACGGCCGCTGAGCCCGCACATCTGGAGCCTGTGCTCCGCAACGGGAGAGGCCACAACAGTGAGAGGCCCGCGTACCGCAAAAAAAAAAAACAGACAAAAATGATAATAACTAATACACACGCTGACTCCACTAGCAAAGCAGATAAGATAAATTGCAAGAACAAAAAATTATTTTAATATATTAGATTAGCAAAAGTTCAAAGTAAGACAATCCTTTTAAGAGCTCATTTCACGAAGTGAACGCTCAGAGAATGCTCCTGGAATCTGAACTATCTCAACCTTTGTCTTTAGCAACAAAGCGATTTTTACCAGGAACTTTAAAACTGTCAATATTGTGTATTGACTGGGCAACTCTACTTTCCTGAATATACTAATATCTGATTAAAAATACTGGAGATGTGGTCAAACATGTATGATCAAATGTTTGTTAGTTTCTAATAGCAATCAGAAACTAAGCAACTAGGAATTAATGAAATGAATGCAGC
This sequence comes from Monodon monoceros, assembly GCF_005190385.1. Lineage (NCBI taxonomy): Eukaryota > Metazoa > Chordata > Mammalia > Artiodactyla > Monodontidae > Monodon > Monodon monoceros. The sequence goes on along the minus strand of NW_021703771.1, from coordinate 5,351,788 downwards.
ACTTAAAAACCATTCCCAAGAAATTTTAATGGCAAAGGAAAATGTTCTTGCTATATTTATAAGCACAGTAAAAAAAACCAACCAACCAAACAAGCAAACAACTCAAAAAGAAACCCAAAAGACAAAAATAGGCCCACAGTATTTACCTTTGTGAAATAAACAATTTTTGTGTGTCTTTATAATTCGTTGTCTTTTCCAAGTTATCCACAATGATTATACGTTATTTCTAAAAGTCAGGAAGGGAGCATTTGAAAAAATTTGTTTTCAGCACAATTCCTCTAGAATATAGGGAGGGAAACTAAATTCATGTATTTAAGGAGAGTAGGTGGTGAGAAAATGGAGACCGTGATCAAGTTCATCCGTTCTGTAACTGTGAAGAGAGAGGAGGAAACTGGGACAACAGCTAGAGGGAAGAATAGAGTTTGAAAAGTTGGGAAACTTTTTAATCTAATTTGTAAAACTCATTTACAGTTTGGAGACAATCAAAGAACTGCTGTGAGGGCTTCCCTGGTGGCGCAGTGGTGGTGGCGCAGTGGTTGAGAGTCCGCCTGCCGATGCAGGGGACACGGGTTCGTGCCCTGGTCTGGGAAGATCCCACATGTCGCGGAGCGGCTGGGCCCGTGAGACATGGCCGCTGAGCCTGCGCGTCCGGAGCCTGTGCTCCGCAACGGGAGAGGCCACAGCAGTGAGAGTCCCGCGCACTGCAAAAAAACAAAGCAAAACAAAACAAAACTGCTGTGAAGCAAGGCGCCGTGCTCCGTGCTGGGCAGAGATGAAGTGGAGGATGGAGGTCATGGACCAGACTGCAGCAGGTGTCTCTGAAGTGGGACACCTGTAATTATCTGCTTGGCCAACCAAGCAGAAAGGGAAGCCTGCTAGAGGCCTCATTGCTTAGTGATTAAAAGAGATCACCGCATATTTTGCTACAAAATATATCTATTCACAAGTAGCCCTACAGCTTTAGTCCATAATAAAGGAAGTGTTTTTCCTCAATCCTTATGGACAGTAAATTATGAGATCTCACAGAGTACGAAACAGGATGAACTTATTATTCATTATTCTTAATGTCAGAGGCTCGGGAAGAGGCTTTGTGGAGTTTATGTCGGCTGCAGAAAGGATAAAAGTAGCACTGACAGCATAAACCTGAGGATGAATTAGAGGGCTCTTATATATGTATACTAAATCATATGTTGTTCATCTTTAGGAATAGAGCTCTAAAAGCTCGACATGGTTTTGGACCTATTATTTGGGACTATTACTAAAGATATGATTATAAAGTATAATGATGCTATACACTAGTCAGATAATGTAATACAAAGGAGACAGCTCCATCAACCTAAACATACATTTTCTTCATTATGATGTCATCCAGTATGAGACAAAGTTGGCAGCTACACACAGTGGTCATGTCCATCTTTATAAGCAGAGTAAAATTCAATTCTCAGGTAACACCATCAATTGTATGAACATGCCTTCCTTTAAATTACAAGAAAAGGAAGACTTACATTCTTAATGGTCCTAACATCACTGAAATCACAATAGAGCTTCATTAGATTGGGTGTTTGGGGAAGAAATGGCTCTGGGGATTAGTTTCAGTATTTGAAACAGGATCATGACAGAAACATGCAAAACAGAAAGTCACAAAAGAGGGTTCTTTGATGCCCATGGTTGGAAGTATGTCCATGGAAACAACCTAAATATCTATCAATAAGCAAGAATGAAATTAAGATACAGCCAAAAATACAGACTATTTTGCAAGCAATGAAAGATGAAGCAGATGCGTGTGTATAGACTTGGAAGAACCTCCAAAGGCACGTTGTGAAGTGAATAAAGTGTCACATAACTTGCACCTGATTCCATTTATTCAGACCTTCACTAAAACACGAGTGTGCTCCTGTGTGTGCTTGCATGCATGTACAAATGTCTCCGAAGAATCACGCCAACATTGGTGACCTCTTTGTATCAAGGTCAGATGGGGAAGTATGAAAGTATGTGATCCGTATACTCTTGTACTGTTTGGGGTTTTTACAATAAATGTTACAATACAAATTTTATAATAAATATTAACATTCATGTTAACTAGGATAATAATTTTAAAATTGGCACTGAACAGTTTTTTTAAAAGCCTACAGATTACAAAAAATAAAATCGAGTAAGTAAAGTACACGAAAACTCAGAAAGGTCCTAATCCTTGTAAATCTACATAAATGAATAGGAGATTGTATACCTCACAGGCAATTGTAAGCTGGAGGTGGCTCTGGACTTCAGGCACATACAGGAAACATTATCTAAAAGCTGAGCTTTAGGGAATGTAACTGAAGAGAGAGGTTCTCACAGTAGGAGACCACAGTGCAAATTCACTCTTTATCACTATGGCACTCCCCTGGTTTGGGCAATGATGTGGGTATCTCTTCCAAGTCACAGCTAACTCAGTTCTGCAGTCAAAATGCAATGAAATACTGATCCCACTGAGCCCTGGGTCACTTCCACAGGCATGGTTGTTTGCATTATTTTGTTTCTAACATAGTTGTACTTGCAGGGACATTCTCACACAAGTCTTTTCGAAATATGATTCTCAAAATGAATATTTTCATGCCTATTTAGGCACTTTTCTCTTTTTTAAAAAATTTTATTGAAGTATAGTTGATTTGCAATATCATGTTAGTTTCAGGTGTACAGCAAAGTGAATCAGTTATACATATACATATAGCCACTCTTTTTTAGATTCTTTCCCATATAGGCCATTACAGAGTATTGAGTAGAGTTCCCTGTTGGCACTTTTCCTAATGTTAATCATTAGACGAGGCCGAGGCGTGCTTTCTCAGAGATCATGTGATGCTGAAATTACTAAACTAGAAACCTGAGGTCACCCAGAAGAATGTTATACTCCCATCAAGCCTGCCTAAAATGTCCTGCCACTTAAATTTTGCTCTATCTCCTTTCATTTTCCAACTTTTAGAAGAAACAAACTTAGACCATGTTGAAAAAAGTTTAGATTGCCTAGGAAATACCTGTTATAGCTTTTTAAATACATATCAGTGCCTAAAACATGCCTTAAGAATTTCACAGGAGATCTATATTTCTGACTTCTATTTAAATGTCTGAAGATCTAGCAATTAAGGTCAGTCTTCTATGGAAAAAAATCCTTTGGACTAGATAGGCCCTCTCCAGTCCTTAGTAGCTCCACGAGTTCCTAAATACCTTTCTTACCGGTTTCAGTAATTGATTTTACCTGTTAGGACTTGTGGTTGCCAAGGGGGAGGGAGTGGGGAAGGGATGGATTGGGAATTGGGGATTAGCAGATGCAAACTATTATATATAAGATGGATAAAAAATGAAGCCCTACTGTTTAGCACAGGAAACTATATTCAATACCCTGTGGTAAGCCATAATGGAAAAGAATATAAAAAAGAACATATATATATATATATATATATATATATATATCTCACTTTGTTGTAAGCAGAAATTAACACAACATTGCAAAATAACTATACTTCAATAAAATAAATTTTAAAAATTCTACCTGTTAGCAGCTCTAGACTTCGGAATTTCTCACACCTACATAGAATCTGGCTATTCCATCTCATAGCTCAAACATAATGTCTGACTTTCAGACTGAACTTGGTAGAGGACCCCTTATATATGCCACTGTGTGCTGAAAGGTCCAACTAAAATTATTTGGTTTGATTCCTCAAAAGGGCCTTGAGAGATGACTAGAATTTCTTCAGATTGAGTAAGTGAGTGAGATTTAGTTATTGCTCTTAGGGTGTTATAGGTATTACAAGTGTTATCAGTATTACAGGCAGTATTGTCATTTTATCAAGTTTCAAATAGCAGTAATTCAATTGTAGGCATCCTAATTAGGTAGGACTTTCTATTCAAGAATACTAATAGGATATTGGCTGGTTAGCTCTTTCATGATTAAAAGTCTGATCCCTAGAATAATAAATACATACTGAAGCAAATAAATATGTGTTGGATAGCTTATAATGTTTTTGAAATATCATCACCAAATTTGTAATCTCGTTCCATTCATTAAGAGATAGGGACTCCGTACTTTCATGGTGGCTTTTCATTACAAGATAGATCATTTTGGCTACTTCTCGATTTTAAGTAGTAAGAGATCTAGAGACACAATACTGTTTAACGTCATCATCATCATCATTATTATTATCCTGAAGCTGTTTAACTTCAGACTGTCACATCCATTATATACTGTCATCATTTATCACTGACTGTTACTTAGAAAATTACTCTTGTCTCCCCAGACAATTTATCTCCTTTTCACAAAAGACTTCTTTCATGGTTAGATCACTGGGCCTATTGATAGTGAGCTCAATTCAGAAATGGAAATTATGGGCCAATTAGTTTTTTAATCTTTGTCCCAGATTAAATTATATGTCCTAGATTTCTAGAGGAGTCCAATTAAACAATTCTATACCCATAAATACATTCTTACATATCAGAACATGTGGATTGATATTTGTTTCTATATTTCATACTCAGAGAGACTTCACAGGCAGCAGAGACCTTGCAAAGGGGTACTCCCTGGTATAAAACGATTTAAAAATACATCGAAAGCATATTATTACATGAGGTCAGAGAGACTTTGAAATCACATTGTCTAAGCCCTTCATTCTACTCCATCACACGGAGGTTAAGTTGAGAGTTCTAGTGCCAAGTTCATTAGGTAGGACTTTTTTTCAGTTTATCAGACAAATGGGAAAAGGAGCATATGATTATATTTGGAAAATGAATTTTTTTTCACATTTATAGCAAAGAATATAGTTAGTCCCTCCAACACCTTATCTAAACAAGATTGTAGACTCTTTCACGGCTTTTTTTCAAGGTTATCATATATATGTATACCATATATATATATATATATGATATATATAACATAACATAAAACCAAGTATATTAATCACAATTTGGTGTTGAAATCTCAACTAACAGTATCCTAATTACTTGTAGCCTGGTTTCAGAATACAGATAAGAAAATACGTGGTACAAAATTGTGGATTCTGTATACACCAGGATGATGTTACTAAAAACCTGATGCCATGAGTAATAGAAGGTTTGCAAGGAGTCATCCCTATTCTTAGTCATGTCCACTTTATGACAGTATGTTATCCAGAAATATATTACTAATACAGACTTGGGGAACAGATGTAGGGGACATTGTAAGAACAATAATGCCACAAGCATGGGAAAACCATCATGTTTCATTTACTGGGAAATGAATTCCTATGTTAGAAGAGCTGCTCTTTGGAATGTCACAACAGTGGATAAGATCTTCTATAAACCCACAGATGACAGTGTTGGCAGAAGCGGTGTGGGGAAAGAAGAGTGTCTGTTTTAGTAGATGTTGCCCTTTACATGATGGAATTTGTTCCACTGGTTGAATCAGATATACATATCTTCAAATTAGTTTGGCTACTTGGAGAGGTCTATCCATGTACCTCCTCCCCAGACTTCCTTGTGACCAATTTTCCAAGCACATTCCTCCTGAGTCCCTGACAATCTATCCAAGCATTTAGCCATGATCTGTGAATCTCCGTGGACCTGTACTTCTGGTTATGCAGCAGCAGGTAACAAATACACTTAAGAACATTCTTAGAAATGGAATTACAGGATCAAAGGTAATAGTAATTTTAATGATTTTGAGTTATTATTTTCCCACTACCATTAAATTTTTTCACTGCCACCAAACAATATGAGAGTATGTTCATTTGACTGCTACCTTATTGTTAATTATTATATATATATTTTTAAATTGGTGATTTAACTACTGTGTGCCAGGCACTGTGTTTAATGTCTGATTTTATCACCTACAAGGAAAAATGTCAAGTTCCATATTTTGCATTTACCCTCACCATAGTGTTCACGTTTTGTTCTTAGTCATCTGTTGAACACTTAATTTAAAAATATTGATTTACTGGAGTCTTTAAATAGTATATTTTAAACTTTTAATAGTGTTATATATGCTTCACATTGTTTAGGCAGAGGTTTAAAAATATGTATATACTAATCTTTTCTAACTTTTTCTTTCTAACACATCAAATCTTAGAAAAATACTTTTCTGAGACATATGTGGTCCTATTATTGCTATATTTAGTTTTTTATATTTAACATTTTAGTCCATTTGGCTTACAGTTTGTTACATAGATATTATCATAATGATGTAAGAATGGCAAAAGCATTTATGTAAGGAATAGTTTTATTGCACACAATTTTTTTCCAAAAGCCTTTTAATATTAAGTTGTAGGTAGCTGTAAACTAATTTTTTTAATTAACTCTTTTAGATTAGTCTCAGATGTAGAGAAAATTTGGAAGATAGTACACAGAGTTCCTGCCACCATACACCCAGTTTGCTCTATTGTTAAAATCTTCCATTACTATGGTACATTTGTCACTACTCATGAACCAATACTACTCATGTTACATTTTTAGTAACTAAAGTCCATATTTTTCAGATCTCCTTAGATTTTAAAGTATTTTTTTCTTTTCCCAGATCCCAGCCAGTACACCACATTAGATTTAGTTGTCAAGTCTCCTAAGGGTCCTCTGGGTTATGACAGCTTCCCAGACTTTCCTGGTTTTTGATAACATTAACAGTTCTGAAGAGTTCTGGTCAGGTATTTTATAGAACGTTTCTCAACTGGCATTTGCCTGATATTTTTCTTATGATTAGACTGAAGTTATGGGGCTTGGGGAGGAAGGTCACAGAGGTAAGGTACCATTCTCATCACATTATATCCAGGGTACATGCCATGAAGATGACTGATCACTACTGGTACTGACCTTGGTCACCTGGATATAATGGGGTAGTGTTGACTGGTTTCTCATCTCCACTGTGAAGTTATTCTCCCCCCTCTTGCCATACTGTACTCTTTGGAAGAAAATCATGTGTGCTGTCCAAATCTAAGGGCTGGGGAGTCATGCTCTATCTCCACTCTTTTAAAAATAAGTGCCAAAAGTAAATTTTCTCTCAAAACAAATACTCTGGAGCTTTGCTATATATAATGTGTTTCTCTGCATTTCTTGTAGTAGATATATTAAATCTGAAGTGTTGATGTTTTACAATAAAATTATCTTCATTTCCTCTTCCTTCTGCAATCCGTTTATTTCTTCAGTATCTAACCACCCTCCCACCAGCTACACATACACCAGTTTAGATCAGTTGGTGGGTTTATTGCTAACTGTGTTCTAGCCTGGAAAAAACACAGCTGAGATTAAACTCTAATACCTCAGTGAAGCCAGGAGAAAAAATTAAGTCTAAGGTTGATCTTGTAACCCAGGTGAGGTACCTAGACTGGCAACTGGGTGTGGCAGGGGACCAAGAGATTTATTGACTTACAGATAAGAGAATTAGTTTTTTGCTTTGTTTGTTTGTTTGTTTATTTAAAACTATAGGCTCTGATTCTACCAATCCTGTTAGAAACCATCTTTCTTACTATCGGGGGAAGCAAGAGAATCAAGTTGCCTAGCCCAGCAGACAGGCATTTTTATCTCTGATGATCGGGTGGGATCAGGTGACAATTTAGAATATTAGTTTTCTTTAAAATTCTTAATGAAACATCAGATGTTCAATCCCCATCTCCATTCTCATTCCCTGTACTGTTTCTCTCCTTTCCCCACATAACTTGTGCTTCCCAAGCAAGAAATAGGTTTGTGTTCTGTGAAACGTACACACCTACGAGACTACCTTTTTCTAGTAGGATTAATTAAGGCAGGAAGGTGACAGTTGGGAGAGGTCACAGTCAATTAAAAAGAGAAAAACTGGTTCTTGACTAAAGGAAAATTCTTCTCATAATTTTCTGCTTGCTCCATAACTTTAGACTTGTAACTTTAAAAAAAATAAATTAATTTCACTCTCTCTCTCTCTCTTTCTCTCTAACAGCTAAGGACTATCAATTTTTTTTGAATTTTATTTTATTGTTTTATACAGCAGGTTCTTATTAGTTATCCATTTTATACATATTAGTGTATATATGTCAATCCCAATCTCCCAATTCATCCCACCACCAACACTCCCCCCTCTTTCCCCCTTTGGTGTCCATACGTTTCTTCTCTACATCTGTGTCTCAATTTCTGCCCTGCAAACCGGTTCATCTGTATCATTTTTCTAGGTTCCACATATATGCTTTAATATACGATATTTGTTTTTCTCTTTCTGACTTACTTCAGTCTGTATGAGTCTCTAGGTTCATCCACATCTCTACAAATGACCCAATTTCGTTCCTTTTTATGGCTCAGTAATATTCCATTGTATATATGTACCAAATCTTCTTTATCCATTTGTCTGTCAATGGACATTTAGGTTGCTTCCCTGATGTGTCTATTGTAAGTAGTTCTGCAATGAACATTGGGGTGCATGTGTCTTTTTGAATTATGGTTTTCTCTGGGTATATGACCAGTAGTGGCATTGCTGGGTCATACAGTAATTTTATTTTTATTTTTTAAGGAACCTCCATATTGTTCTCCATAGTGGCTGTACCAATTTACATTCCCACCAACACTGCAAGAGGGTTCACTTTTCTACACGCCCTCTCCAGCATTTGTTGTTTGTAGATTTTCTGATGATGCCCATTCTAACTGGTGTGAGGTGATAACTCATTGTAGTTTTCATTTGCATTTCTCTAATAATTAGTAATGTTGAGCAGCTTTTCATGTGCTTCTTGGCCACCTGTATGTCTTCTTTCGAGAAATCTCTATTTAGGTCTTCTGCCCATTATTGGATTGGGTTGTTTGTTTTTTTGAATATTGAGCTGGATGAGCTGTTTATATATTTTGGAGATTAATCCTTTGTCCATTGATTTGTTTGAAAATATTTTCTCCCATTCTGAGGGTTGTCTTTTCATCTCGTTTGTAGTTTCCTTTGCCTTGCAGAAGGTTTTAAGTTTCATTACGTCCCATTCATTAATTTTTGTTTTTATTTCCATTACTCTAGGAGGTAGACCAAAAAAGATCTTGCTGTGATTTATGTCAGAGAGAGTTCTTCTTATGTTTCCTCTAGGAGTTTTATAGTGTCCAGTCTTACATTTAGGTCTTTAATCCACTTTGAGTTTACTTTTGTGTATGGTGTTAGGGAGTGGTCTAAATGCATTCTTTTACATGAAGCTGTCCAGTTTTCCCAGCACCAGTTATTGAAGAGACTGTCTTATCTCCATTGTATATCCTTGCTTCCTTTGTCATAGATTAGTTGCCCATAGGTGCGTGGGTTTATCTCTGGGCTTTCTATCCTGATCCATTGATTTATATCTCTGTTTTTGTGCCGGTACCATATTGTCTTGATTACTGTAGCTTTGTAGTATAGTCTGAAGTCAGGGAGTCTGATTCCTCCAACTCCATTTTTTTCCCTCAAGACTGCTTTGGCTATTCGGGGTCTTTTGTGTCTCCATACAAATTTTAAGATTTTTTGTTCTAGTTCTGTAAAAAATGCCACTGATAATTTGATATGGATTGAATTGAATCTGTAGATTCCTTTGGGTAGTACAGTCATTTTCACATATTGATTCTTCCAATCCAAGAACATGGTATATCTCTCCATCTATTTGTATCATCTTTAATTTCTTTCAGCAGTGTCTTATAGTTTTCTGCATACAGGTATTTTGTCTCCCTAGGTAGGTTTATTCCTAGGTATTTTATTCTTTTTGTTGCAATGGTAAATGGGAGTGTTTCCTTAATTTCTCTTTCAGATTTTTCATTATTAATGTATAGGAATGCAAGAGATTTCTGTGCATTAATTTTTTATCCTGCTACTTTACCAAATTCATTGATTAGCTCTAAGAGTTTTCTGCTGGCAACTTTAGGATTCTCTGTGTATAGTAGCATGTCATCTGCAAACAGTGACAGTTTTACTTCTTCTTTTCCAATTTGTATTCTTTTATTTCTTTTTCTTCTCTGATTCCCATGGCTAGGACCCCCAAAACTACGTTGAATAATAGTGGTGAGAGTGGACATCTTTGTCTTTTTCCTGATCTTAGAGGAAATGGTTTCATTTTTACACCATTGAGAATGATGTTCGCAGTGGGCTTGTCATATATGGCCTTTATTATGTTGAGGTAGGTTCCCTCTATGCCCACTTTCTAGAGAGTTTTTATCATAAATGGGTGTTGAATTTTTTCAAAAGCTTTTTCTGCATCTATTGAGATGATCATATGGTTTTTATTCTTCAATTTCTTAATATGGTGTATCATATTGATTGATTTTCATATACTGAAGAATCTTTGCATCCCTGGGATAAATCCCACTTGATCATGGTGTATTATCCTTTTAATGTGTTATTGGATTCTGTTTCCTAGTATTTTGTTGAGGACTTTTGCATCTATTCATCAGTGATATTGGTCTGTAATTTTCTTTTTTTGTAGTATCTTTGTCTGGTTTTGGTATCAGGGTGATGGTGGCCTCGTAGAATGAGTTTGGGAGTGTTCCGTCTTCTGCAATTTTTTGGAAGAGTTTGAGAAGGATGGGTGTTAGCTCTTCTCTAAATGTTTGATAGAATTCACCTCTAAAGCCATCTGGTCCTGGACTTTTGTTTGTTGGAAAATTTTTAATCACACTTTTAATTTCATTACTTGTGATTGGTCTGTTCATATTTTCTACTTCTTCCTGGCTCAGTCTTGGAGGGTTATACCTTTCTAAGAATTTGTCCATTTCTTCCAGGTTGTCCATTTTATTGGCATAGATTTGCTTGTAGTAGTCTATTAGGATGCTCTGTATTTCTGCGGTGTCTGTTGTTAACTTCTCCTTTTTCATTTCTAATTTTATCGATTTGAGTCCTCTCCCTCTTTTCTTCATGAGTCTGGTTAATGGTTTATCAATGTTGTTTATCTTCTCAAAGAACCAGCTTTTAATTTTATTGATCTTTACTCTTGTTTTCTTCGTTTCTATTTCATTGATTTCTGCTCTGATCTTTATGATTTCTTTCCTTCTACTAACTTTCGGTTTTGTTTGTTCTTCTTTCTCTAGTTCCTTTAGGTGTAAGGTTAGATTGTTTTTTGAGATTTTTCTTGTTTCTTGAGGTAGGCTTGTATTGCTATAAACGTCCCTCTTCAAACTGCTTTTGTTGCATCCCATAGGTTTTGGTTTGTCCTGTTTTCATTGTTATTTGTCTCTAGGTATTTTTTGATTTCCTCTTTGATTTCTTCAGTGATCTCTTGGTTATTTAGTAACGTATTGTGTAGCCTCCATGTGTTTGTGTTGTGTACGTTTTTTTCCCTGTAACTGATTTCTAATCTCATAACGTTGTGGTCAGAAAAGATGCTTGATATGATTTCAATTTTCTTAAATTTACTGAGGCTTGATTTGTGACCCAATATGTGATCTATCCTGGAGAATGTTCTGTGTGCACTTGAGAAGTAAGTGTAATCTGCTGTTTTTGGATGGAATGTCCTATAAGTATCAATTAAGTCCATCATGTTTAATGTATCAATTAAAGCTCGTGTTTCCTTATTAATTTTCACTTTGGATGATCTGTCCATGGTGTATGTGAGGTGTTAAAGTTCCCCAATATTATTGTGTTACTGTCAATTTCCTCTTTTATAGCTGTTAGCAGTTGCCTTATGTATTGAGGTTCTCCTATGTTGGGAGCACATATATTTATAATTGTTATATCTTCTTGGATTGATCCCTTGATCATTATGTAGTGTCCTTCTTTGTCTCTTGTAACATTCTTTATTTTAAAGTCTATTTTTGCTGATATGAGTATTGTTACTCCAGCTTTCTTTTGATTTCCATTTGCATGGAATATCTTTTTCCATCTCCTTACTTTCAGTCTGTATGTGTCCCTAGGTCTGAAGTGGGTCTCTTGTAGACAGCATATATATATATGGGTCTTGTTTCTGTATCCTTTCAGTGAGCCTGTGTCTTTTGGTTGGAGCATTTAATCCATTCACGTTTAAGGTAATTATTGATATGTATGTTCCTATTACCATTTTCTTAATTGTTTTGGGTTTGTTTTTGTCAGTCCTTTTCTTCTCTTGTGTTTCCCACTTAGAGAAGTTCCTTTAGCATTTGTTGTAGAGCTGGTTTTTTGTGCTGAATTCTGTTAGCATTTGCTTGTCTGTAAAGCTTTTGATTTCTCCATCGAATATGAATGAGATCCTTGCCAGGTAGAGTAATCTTGGTTGTAGGTTCTTCCCTTTCATCACTTTAAGTATATCATGCCGCTCCCTTCTGGCTTGTAGAGTTTCTGCTGAGAAATCAGCTGTTACCCTTATGGGAGTTCCCTTGTATATTATTTGTCATTTTTCTCTTGCTGTTTCCAATAATTTTTCTTTGTCTTTAATTTTTGCCAGTTTGATTACCCTGTGTCTCGGCGTGTTTCTCCTTGGGTTTACCTGTGTGGGACTCTCTGTGCTTCCTGGACTTGGGTGGCTATTTCCTTTCCCATGTTAGGAAGGTTTTCAACTACAATCTCTTCAAATATTTTCTCAAGTCCTTTCTGTCTCTCTTCTCCTTCTGGAAGCCCTATAATGCAAATGTTGTTATGTTTAATGTTTTCCCAGAGGTCTCTTAGGCTGTCTTCATTTCTTTTCATTCTTTATTCTTTATTCTGTTCTGTAGCAGTGAATTCCACCATTCTGTCTTCCAGGTCACTTATCCGTTCTTCTGCCTCAGTTATTCTGCTATTGATTCCTTCTAGTGTAGTTTTCATTTCAGTTATTGGATTGTTCATCTCTGTTTGTTTGTTCATTAATTCTTCTAGGTCTTCATTAAAGATTTATTGCATCTTCTCAATTTTTGCCTCCATTTATTTTCCAAGGTCCTGGATCATCTTCACTATCATTATTCTGAATCCTTTTTCTGGAAGGTTGCCTAGCTCCACTTCCTTTACTTGTTTTTCTGGGGGTTTATCTTGTTCTTTCATTTGGTACATAGCCCTCTGCCTTTTCATCTTGTCTCTCTTTCCGTGAATGTGGTTGTTGTTCCACAAGCTGCAGGATTATAGTTCTTCTTGCTTCTGTTGCCTGCCCTCCGGTGGATGAGGCTATCTAAGAGGCTTGAGCAGATTTCCTGATGGGAGGGACTGGTGGTGGGTAGAGCTGGGTGTTGCTCTGGTGGGCAGAGCTCAGTAAAACTTTAATCCGCTTGTCTGCTGATGGGTGGGGCTGGGTTCCCTCCCTGTTGGTGTTTGGACTGAGGAGACCCAACACTGGAAACTACCTGGGCTCTTTGGTGGGGCTAATGGCAGACTCTGGGAGGGCTCACGTCAAGGAGTACTTCCCAGAATTTCTGCTGCCAGTGTCCTTGTCCTCATGGTGAGACACAGCCACCCCCTGCCTCTGCAGGAGATCCTCTCATTCTGGTTCAGTCTTCAATGGGATCACTGCTACTTCCCCTAGGTTCTGATGTGCACACTACTTTGTGTGTGCCCTCTAGGAGTGGAGTCTCTGTTTCCCCCATTCCTGTCAAAGTCCTGCAATCAAATCCTGCTAGGCTTCAAAGTCTGATTCTCTAGGAATTCCTCCTCCCATTGCCAGACCCCCAGGTTGGGAAGCCTGACATGGGGCTCAGAACCTTCACTCCAGTGGATGGACTTCTGTGGTATAAGTGTTCTCCACTTTGTGAGTCACCACCCTAGCAATTATGGGATTTGATTTTATTGTGATTGCACCCCTCCTACTGCCTCATTGTGGCTTCTTCTTTGTCTTTGGATGTGGGGTATATTTTTTGGTGAGTTCCAGTGTTTTCCTGTTGATGATTGTTCAGCAGTTAGTTGTGCTTCCCGTGCTCTTGCAAGAGGGAGTGAGAGCATGTCCTCCTACTCTGCCATCTTGAGCCAATCTCTCCTCCAAGATTCTTTACAGCACATTCACCTGACCCTTCAGATGTATCACCTGGCACAGTGCCCAGGACTATCTTTTGAATAGAGAATCTTCTGCATCATATCATGGCAATCTCTGACCATGGTTCCAAGGTAATGTGGATTTTTCATCTGGTCTCCTCTCTATGTAAGTGTGTATCAGGACATAAAGTACTTTAAGAAACTATTATAAATTCTCCAGTTCTTTTATATATTTTTCAAAACCCTATGTGATTATTATCTGCCAGGTCAACCAGTTCCAAGGGAATTACAGTTTTCAGGGATTACTTGTACCTGAATCCCTATCCTTCTCCTTCTCTTATCCATCATTAAGTGTTTATGTTCCCCTTAAAAGAAGCTTCCAGTTCCATTAATCTTTTCAATTCAAAGGAAGGCTGTGCTAACCTTGTTTCTGACTCTTGTCCTTTTCCAGAACTTTAAGTTCCCCACACGAAATTGTTGCCCACACAAAGATTTACCACTGTTTTCAATTCACTTTTGCCCTCAATTCCATAATTTCCTTTAATAACAAATGAAATATTTTGTTTTTAAAAACTATTACTTTGATTCTTTATAACTTTTTTTTTTGTCTGCTAGTGTAGTTCAGTTTTGTTATAAACTGTTTCTTCAAGAATATATACACTGATGACCATTCATCAAAGAAGTGACATCTCTTAACATTCCTGGCCACCTCCCCACCCCCTATATGTTCACATTTCATTTACCTGCTGTGGGCCTTGGATATTCTGTGTTTGTAACAAGTTTCTTGGTGACTTTACTCATCAGGAAACACTGATATGAGTAACTGACATACTGTGTAATACATTCATCCTCTACCAAAGTCAAATTTTGAGACAGCAAGACATAACATTTATACACTAATGTTTTGAGACATGGAATATTTTCATGTGTGAGAAATTTAGTTTAATTCTCTTAAATGCTTGCATACAACAAATACTCCTCCCCTCCTATAGAACACATGGCAGATCTATGGCGTAGAATACAGAGAGATTTGTTCAATTCCACCCTCTTGGTACATTCTAGAACCCCAGACCCAGAAAGATGCCCTCTTAAGCATCACAAAAATTTGCAAATCCTGGACTCTAAATACACATTCCACAAGACTTGCAAAAATAAAACAAAGAAAAATGAGAGTGCAAAAGACATTATATTTCAAGTCAGTGTGACTCATTTCAAACATTTAGTCAGGAAGTATAGTCTGCACACATTGAACTTAGGGGAAAAAAAATCAGTCTCAGCAGAATCATCAGCTTGTGAAGTCAATGGAATATTTCTGAATTAAGGAAAAAGAGTATGCCAAAGTAGAGTTACATCTGGGAAAGGATTATTATGTTAATAATTATGCTCTGTTTCAGAGGGGAATGCCTTCTAGACTTTTTGTTTCTTGTGTTTAAAAAATGCACTTAATACCACTTCAATTATTTTTCCCACTCACTCCCTTTACCTATGAGATCTAGATTTTGACAACAGTGTTTTCTTTTTTTTCAAAATATGCTTTTTGATAACCTAAAAATGCAATCCATTAGGAATCACCAAATGATAATGGAATCCCACCTAATTATATACACACTAGAACACTGAAATTTAAAAAAATATGTTAGGGCTTCCCTGGTGGCACAGTGGTTGTGAGTCTGCCTGCCGATGCAGGGGACACGGGTTCATTCCCCAGTCTGGGAAGATCCCACATGCCACGGAGCGGCTGGGCCCATGAGCCATGGTCGCTGAGCCTGCGCGTCCGGAGCCTGTGCTCTGCAATGGGAGAGGCCACAACAGTGAGAGGCCCGCGTACCACAAAAACAACAACAACAACAACAACAAAAATATGTTAATTCACATAGCAATTGGATTAATAGTTATTTAAAGTAACAAATTAAGCTTGTATCTTAACTCTTATGATTTGAAGTGAAATGTTTATGCCAAAATGACTGGGGCACACCACATGTTCCTCAGACTCATTTAAATTTTTAAGATCAGAATGAGTTAGTGTTTTGACAGAGCTATCTAAATAATTACCTCATCTGCAATTTTCTTTTCATACTAACCAATCCATCTGTGTATACAACATGAGTTTACAAGGTAATTATCTATTTTCTAACATGCCCCTTTGGGCAAGGGAGGAAGATAAAGGAAAGACATAGTCTTTCAAGGACTCATGTTGTAATTTTCACCACTTGAGACTCATCTGCCTTTTATTTTCTCAAATTCTCTACCTAAGGAGGCATAGTCCAGCAACAAATTAATGATACAAAATTTGTAGTTCACATAGTACAGAGACTCCTTCTCCAGAAGAGACATTCTAGAAGTTCAACAGTTATATCAGAAGAACCTTACAGAGCTCATAAAATATGTCCCATTTTTACGTCCCAAGTTATCATTCAGAATACTAAAACAGAGACCCATTTTGCTTTCATTCTTTAATGTAGGACATTAGCCGACTGTACTGTATTCCCATGTAGGGAAGTTTCATGATTATCTAATTAACAGGCACCACGTGCTAAGTAATGGGTCATGGAGTAACTACGTTAAATTCAACAGGAAAATGAAGGAATTAGAAAAAGGTTTCAAAAGAGAGGTTATTTTACAGTATTATTCATAAGATTATCTTCAATTTGGGGACAACTTTATTGGACTATTTTTTATACTTAAGGCTTAATTTTATATTACTAAAATATATCATTAAAAATCACATATGTTGGGCTTCCCAGGTGGCACAGTGGTTGAGAATCTGCCTGCTAATGCAGGGGACACGGGTTCGAGCCATGATCTGGGAGGATCCCACATGCCGCGGAGCAACTAGGCCCATGAGCCACAACTACTGAGCCTGCGCGTCTGGAGCCTGTGCTCCACAACAAGAGAGGCCACGATAGTGAGAGGCCCGTGCACCACGATGAAGAGTGGCCCCCACTTGCCACAACTAGAGAAAGCCCTCGTACAGAAACGAGACCCAACACAGCAAAAGTATACAAATTAATTAATGTCAGATGCAGGGAAAAAAAAAAAGTAGTGAAATCTATTGTCTCAGTAACCCCTTATTTAAAATAAAATAATTCTAAAAAATCACATATGTTCATTGCCCCCCCCCAAAAAAAACCCCACATATGTTACCTATACTTATATAATCTATACCCATCTAAGAAAGTTTATGCTTTTCAAACAGCTTTCTGGAGTCACCCATTTGGATATGGGTCTAAATTTCAGATGAAGGAAGATATATAAGTATTTGAATAGAGTTAAAGTTAGAATTTGAAGCTGTTTTGTAAATCCAACTTTATTTCCGAGACCCTTGGTATTTACAAAAACTATACATCGGCATAAAAAATTAAATACATGGAATTTATTTTTAATTTAGATATGGAAATAAAATTAGAATTTAGTAAACTCATATTTTTGAGGTAAAATGTGCCTGCTTCATACTAGCATATTCAGTTATACTTTATTTATTTTTGTCCCTTTATTTCCTTCTTCCATCACTGTCCTTTTCCTTTTGTATTTTTAAAACATTTATAGTAGTGGAACAGGAAGCATAACACTGGGGGCAGGGGGGAAGAGCTGCTTGTCCTGGAGATACCTTTTTAATCAGTAGATATGAACCCTCATTTTAAATACTAAGGAAAAATACTGGCTTTCATATATGTAATTTCTTTATACAAAACTTTTAAAAGACAAAGGTCTTTTAAAAACTTAAAAAGGATGCAATTTCATTCCTAGTGAAATAAAATTTTATTAAAAGTAACATTCTCTGGTTACTTAAGTAATAGAAGCAGTTCAACAGGCCAGCTGCTTTATTTCACTCATATAATGAAAGTAAACAACTATTTTTCTGAGTGATAAATTGGTCCTAATTTCTCATGCATTTCCAAGCGAAAACAGATCCTTTCACTTTCTCTAAAACGCTGTCAATATGAGAACCAAATGTTTTATTTTATTTTGTTTTCTAAATGGTACTAATGGGGCTTCCCTAGTGGTGCAGTGGTTAAGACTCCACCTGCCAGTGCAGGGGACACGGATTGGAGCCCTGATCCGGGAAGATCCCACATACCGCGAAGCAACTAAGCCCATGCACCACAACTACTGAGCCTGTGCTCTAGAGCCTGCAAGCCACAACTACTGAGCCCGCATGCCACAACTACTGAAGCCCACATGCCTAGAGTCCATGCTCCGCAACAAAGAGAGGCCATCCCAACGAGAAGCCCGCGCACCGCAACAAAGAGTAGCTCCCGCTCGCCGCAACCAGAAAAAGCCCTTGCACAGCAACAAAGACCAACACAGTGAAAAATAAATAAATACATAAATAAATAAATAAATTTTTTTAAATTAAAATGAATGGTAATAATAGTAGTGTCTACCTTCCATTATTATTGACAATTCCAGAAAATACCCTGAGCAAAAGTGTTGCAGTGCTTTCAAGTGTTGTAGAAACCTAAAGAATATATCAGAGGTAGGCACTGGAGGGGTAGCTAAGAAATAAAATCTTCTTCTTGTGCAGGAAGAAGCTGAGTGGAGCTAGAGAGGCTGGGAATTCCAGGCTTGAGGCTCTACAAAGTACAAAAGTTATACAACTTTATTCTACATGAAGTACTACCCAAGTTGTGTCTTTCAACACCTATTATTTTAGTTTCTTCTGTTTTAAAAGACTTTTCCAGGTATATATTTTACTAATCTGTTTGTATAAGTTCCTCTGAGCATTTATTTGCTGAAAACAGACTCATTTCACAGCAACAAGAGATTATTTATGGAAACTTGTTTGTAGTTACATAGTCTTTGTCAGGCAGTCTTTGTTGGTACTTGATCAACACTCAACCAATATTTATTGGGCACACACCATATACCAGGCACTCTGAGAGGTTTGAGAAATAGAAGACACACATGATTCCTGCCCTCAGGGAGTTTATAGTCTAGTAAGGGAGGCTGAGGGTAATATATAGATGATTGAGTGCAAATTATGATCCATGGCATAAAAGAAATAAATTGTTGAGTTGGAGAATATGAAGGCCATCTGGCTATTTTAGATAAAGGACTCAAGGGAGAACCCTCTGAGGAAGGACACTTATACGGAGACCTGAAAGACTGAGAAGAAGGGACACTAGAAAGAGCAGGGGGAAATGAGGGAGGGGCATTAGGGAAAGGAGGATGAAGGCCTGGCCTGGAAAGGATCGGCCTGCTCGGGAAGGCCGATGTGGCCGGGGCTTCGGCTGGGAGGGTGAGATTGGAGATGCCTCCTCAGAGCTGTGATGCAGTAGCTTGGACCTTACTGCAGACACTGAAGAGCCACTGGGGAATTTTAAGCAGGGAAAGGACATGTTCCAGTTGCTATTGTAGGGGTGTCACTTGGTGGCTGAGTGGAAAAGCGATCGCGGTGAGACAGAGTGTGTTAGTCCTCTCTGTAACGCACTTATCAATGAAGTAGCTATGTGGCTATTTAAAGTTGAAACTAGTTAAAATTAAACAATATTTACAACTCAGGTCCTCACTATTCCCATGCAGCTGCTCGCCACCAAACTGGACCGCAAAGATGGAGAACATTCCCGTCAGTGCAGGACCTTCTCCAGGCAGTGATGCTCTGGGACACCATCCATATCTTCTTGGGCTCCATCCTTACCTCCTCACATTTCCACAGAACCTGCCAGCTTATAAGATCCCTCTCGGCTTCCTCATCCTCACTCCTCATTTTTCCTGACTCTTCCACTTTTATGCCCATTTCTATGCCTCCTACCCCATCAAAACTTTTCTTTCCTCTTTCTCTGTTCCAGACACAGCCTTCCAGCAGCCTGTTGCACATCTTCCTAGAACAGCTACGATGGCAGGGTAAATTCAAGATGCCC
This sequence comes from Monodon monoceros, assembly GCF_005190385.1. Lineage (NCBI taxonomy): Eukaryota > Metazoa > Chordata > Mammalia > Artiodactyla > Monodontidae > Monodon > Monodon monoceros. The sequence goes on along the minus strand of NW_021703771.1, from coordinate 5,332,132 downwards.
ATAACTGTATTATTTTTCCCTGTGACCATGAACTCCTGCTGACCCCTGTATTTTTTATTAATGGCACTACCAATGTCTTACTCACCAGATGGAAGCGCCCTGCACTCCTTTCTCAGGCAGCCATTCGATCATACATAATCTACTTTCTTAATGTCTTACATACTTAATGTCTTACTTTCTTAATGTATTACATACTTCTTATTTCCAATGTTACCAATTAATTCTTGCCTGGGCTAATTTTATAATTTCCCCAATAAAATTCATTCCAAATCAGCATTGGTAGATACATCTTCTTGAATTAAACTTTAAACCCATGTCTCCAAAGATACTGCTGCTCAAAGATACATATTCTTTTCCCGGTACAGTACTGCTGTGAAAATAATGTTAGATTTCCGATTTGACATAGCTTGTTTGCTGTTGCAGGAACCTATCCTGTGCATTTCACCCTAAAACTTTGTTTATGCAATTCCCTTTCCATCCACAAAACATCTCGCGTCCACTTATGACTATCCAAACTCTCCTTTACGATCCGTCATAAATACTACTTGCTCTCTGAATTTGTTCTTTAGATTCAAAACTTGCTATTTTCTCTGGTTAATTCCTAGTAAAAGTTGTTTATTTTTTTTAACATCTTTATTGGAGTATAATTGCTTTACAATGGTGTATTAGTTTCTGCTTTATAACAAAGTGAATCAGTTATACATATACATATGTCCCCATATCTCTTCCCTCTTGCATCTCCCTCCCTCCCACCCTCCCTATTGCACCCCTCTAGGTGTTCACAAAGCACCACACTGATCTCCCTGGGCTATGCAGCTGCTTCCCACTAGCTATCTATTTTACATTTGGTAGTGTATATGTGTCCATGCCACTCTTTCACTTTGTCCCAGCTTACCCTTTTCCTCCCCGTATCCTCAAGTCCATTCTCTAGTAGGTCTGTGTCTTTATTCCCATCTTGCCCCTAGGTTCTTCATGACCACTTTTAAGTTTTTAATGTCTTTTTTTTTCTTGAGTTTAAAATTTTTCACCCTGCATTACAGAGTTTATTAATTTCTTATACCTAATAATCTCTAAGATCAAAAATAGTGTGCACGTACTTATATCCAAGGCAGCATCTAACACATTTATTTAATTGAATTAAGTAGAATACACAAACATCTCCACATTCATTACAGATTTCATTGTAGCTCTCAAGGAATACCCTGCCTAGATTTATCTAGGTATCAAAAAAGTCTAATGTCCTTGTAAAGATTGCTCAAGTATAGTGTAACAGAGTTCCTTTAAAAAGTTTGGGAGTGAGAACTGAAGTCTTCCATCACTTTGGAATCACTTTATGTGGACTGCTCTTACCTGTGAAAAGAAGCATAAAATATTCTGTTTTGTTAGGGCAAAAGTATTTGCTAAGGATAAATAGGACATCCTATGTGAAATTCTTAAGTGATAGTGCTTACCTGTAAGTCAACCTCTGCAAAGATTTCAATTCTCAGATTCTTTAGACCAAGTTGAATTCCTGAGAATGTAAAAGTCATGATCTGCTCTTGGATACTGAGCACAGTTTTCTCGATGGGTGGCACATACTGTGAAGGACAGATATGCTGACATCTTGATGAACTAAGTCCTTTAGTGTTCCCTTAGGACTTTATTGAAAGAAAGATTTCAAGAAAAAATACCTTTATCATTTAAAAAATCATAATATGTACAGAAAATATCATTGAATTTTTATTATTTGCATATTCTTTTGGAGAAATCACTTGGAATTTTTTGAAATTCATGATTATTTGATGATCATGTATACAGTTTTACAACAGTACTTATTATTTATATCTACATATAGCCCTATATATAATGGTATAGATAGATAGATCGATAGATACAAAAGAATATGGAAATTTTACTCCATAAGGTTGGATTAATCTTGCAAACTCTATTAATGCCATAACTGCTGCTCATTTAGATGTCAGGGATATTTACTTGATGTCAGCTGGAGCACCAAACAGGATAGCCTAAAAGATAGATATCATATACCTGGTTCCATTAGTACGGCTGGATAAACTCATTGTCTCAGGTCAATTAGCCATCAATCAAAATCCAGGACCCAAATGTTGATGTAACCTTTGTAAGACTCATTGTCCTAAGATGCTACTTTTTGTTGTTGTTGTTATCATAACTTAAATCATGTATGGAAATCAAGATGCTGAGCTAAAAGGAAGTCTCGAATTCAATATTTGGATAAGAACAATGTTGAATTCTTTAGTTATTAGAGGTCATTAGTCACACCACTAAAACATTTTTTTTAAAATAAATTTATTTATTTATTTTTGGCTGCATTGGGTTTTCGTTGCTGTGCACAGGCTTTTCTCTAGTTGCGGCGAGTGGGGTCTACTCTTTGCTGTGGTGCACGGGCTTCTCATTGCAGTGGCTTCTTTTGTTGCAGAGCACGGGCTCTAGGCACGCCGGCTTCATTAGTTGTGGCTCACGGGCTCTAGAGCGCAGGCTCAGTAGTTGCAGTGCACGGGCTTAGCTGCTCCACAGTATGTGGGATCTTCCTGGACCAGGGCTCGAACCCGTGTCCCCTGCATTGGTAGGTGGATTCTCAACCACTGCCCCACCAGGGAAGCCCCACTAAAACATTTTTGTTTAAAATTTATACACTAACAAATTCTACTTTTTCCCCACTATCCTACCTACCCTAATTCAGCTTATCTTTCCCCTGACATCTACCTCTATCAGCCTCTGTCTTTAGACTTTTCTAACACTAAAAAAAAGTGTGCCTAAAAGAAAATACATTAATGAACATAAACTTTAATTTATTTATTTTGCGGTACGCGGGCCTCTCACTGTTGTGGCCTCTCCCGTTGCGGAGCCCAGGCTCCGGATGCGCAGGCTCAGCGGCCATGGCTCACGGGCCCAGCCGCTCCGCGGCATGTGGGATCTTCCCGGACTGGGGCACGAACCCGTGTCTCCTGCATCGGCAGGCGGACTCTCAACCACTGTGCCACCAGGGAAGCCCCTGAACATAAATTTTATATGCCCTACTTTCTATTCATTTGGGGCAATTAATAGATTTGAAGTTAAATGTGAAACAGTAATTCAATAAGAAATTGAGGAAGTAGTATAAAGTTTCCAAAATAATCGCTGAACGTGCTAAGAATCAAGCACACTCCTGTTTCGGGGCCTCCCCATGTGCTGTTCCCTCAGGCTTGATTTACTCAGGAAGTAAATCATTTTGTACTATTACCGTATCTCTTATTAATACATGGAAACAATTATTAAACTGCATTAATAAGCCCACTATTGATCTCCTGTAAATACCTGAGAAGGGTGGTTACACATACTCTGCAGAAGCATTTTCTTCTTACCCTCTCCTGTCTCCTCTGTTCTCACCGGATTGGTCCCTGAACCCCATCAAACTCTGATTTCCCACTGTCAATCTCAAATTGTTCCTCTACCCCCAAATTTCCACCTACGTTTCTAGTTTTTATAAGGATATATTTTCTATAAGTAACTACGATTTTGTGTAAGAAACTGAAAGGCATTGTTTTGGCATGCAGTAAGCACAGCATTTGGAAAGGGCTGCCAGTGAGAAGAGTGAAAAGTCAGCTCCTGTCACCCACCAGGTATACGAGCAGAGATTTCAATTTTTATGATAATTCATGCTAACTAACTTTGAAATCTTCCATGTTACGCTGCCTGCTCAGATACTGGTGAATATAAATTTTGCCTTCAGTGGCAGTACAGGGCTACCACTTAAATTTTGACTTTTACAAGAAATATCTCTTTTGACATATTTTAGGTATTTTTATGAAGATAATCCCCATAAGAGAATGGTCAAATAAATTACATAAGATAATTTGGTAAATGTCACCACTTTTATTCATTTTCATTAAAACAAACATTGAAAAAAGAGTTTAGTAAAATGAACACTGCTGATGTTAAAGAATATCAGGTGTTTAGTATGTGGATTTTTTGCCACAGCACAAAAAATTGTTTTGCAATAAAAGAATAGACATAACAAATCTAATTATTTCAATAATCTTTTAAAGCTAGTTGTGGGGCTTCCCTGGTGGTGCAATGGTTCAGAGTCCACCTGCCGATGCAGGGGACAAGGGTTCATGCCCCGGTCCAGGAAGGTCCCACATGCCGCGGAGCAGCTGGGCCTGTGAGCCATGGCCACTGAGCCTCCGCGTCCGGAGCCTGTGCTCCACAATGGGAGAGGCCACAACAGTGAGAGGCCCACGTACGGCAAAAAAAAAAAAAAAAAGCTAGTTGTGTTGGTTGATGGTCATAAAAATATTTAAGAAATTGGTTTGAACACTTGTGGGAAATAGGCAAAGAATAAGAACAGTTCAAAAAAGAAAAATACAAATGATCTATAAACGGAACAATATAATGTTCACCTACAAGTAACTCACAAACGCAAATTAAAACCCTGAGATATATTTTCTAGGTAGTAGACTGCTCATTGTTTTATTGTTGAAAGAGTGAGGAAATGACTATTTACATATTCTACCTAAGGGGTTATTCACTTCTATATGACAATTTGAAAATATGTACGATAAGACATAAAATTGTACAACTTTGAACTAACATCGTGTTTAGAAATTTACTCCAAAGAAATAATGAGACAAATGTATGAATACACATACACATGCATATACATGCATGTATATATGTGTATATCTCTATATGTGTGAGTAGGCAAATATTTTATGATAACAGTATTTATAGTAGAATATATTAGGAAACATACTAGAAAGTTACTGAAATAAAATTTAATAAAGGTTATAGGGATGATGCTGTTTAAAATTATTGACTGAAAAGACATTCACAACTAATTATGGTTTGAGAAAAGTAGGTCACATAACAGTAGGTACAGAATGTTCACATTTTCAGTACATAAAATATGATCACATTTCTGTAATAAAAGATATTTTATGTATATGTAGAGGAAATAAGCTGACATAAATCAGTGGTTATCTCTGGGTGGTATGATGATGGCTGATTTCAATTCTGTTTCTTTTTTCTAGTTCAGTTTTCTTAATTTGGATGAATTTTAAAAAATAACTTTGAAAGCATTTTGAAAAATTGCCTAAAAAATATACAAGATATTTTGGTTGGAGAAAGTTTATTAAACAATGAGTTATGACTCATTTTCTGGAAAGGAACTGTGGATAGGTCCAAGAATGATTTTGGAAAGCTATTCTTGAAGAAGGAGAAAAAGGGAGTATACATGAAACAGTCCATATTTCTGACCAGTGGTCCACTTTTACTCTCCAGGAAGAGACAAGTTATAGCACTTAAGGGTCATCATTGCCCAAGCTACACCTGGTAGAAGAAAGCCACATGGAGGGTTATATAAACAAAGTACAGCCACTAAGTAATGAGTATTGTCCTTTTGGTTTATGAAAAATATTAGTTAGAGAGAGGTAAGTAAATAATGTCAAATAAGTAAACACCAGCCCGCTAATACTAGCAAGTATAAACACCAGGATTTGACAGCAGTAGCAATACAAGTGCTTTCACCTACTATCCTAACAAGCAGGTGACAGTGTAGACTGAGACTAGACCACATTTCTAGTTGATGTGTAAGCTGTATATCTTACTGGAAAATATTGCCGTTACTAATTTACTGAATTAGAATGCATCCAACATTCCAATTGATTAAATAGTGACAAAAACTATTCCCCAAATGTATGAGGTACAAATTTCTGCTTTCTAGGACTCCTCACTTTTCCTTGAGTTCCATATCCAAACAATTACCCAGTCCTGTCTCATCTTGTTTCCTTACTTTTGTTTGATCTCTCAAAAATACTCCTTACTTTCCATTTGCATATCCATCACTCCAGTCTTTACTGACTCAGGCCAGGATTCTGACTCCAGACTTCTAAATGTGACGACCATTTCTTCCTTCCAATCCCTTTGTTAAGGCTTTCACTGGATACTTTTGACCTATTTAATTCCAGCATTTCCCTGCTCCAAAGCCTACAGGGGGTCCCTGTGACCCATATCATGAAATACACATTCTGAAGGCTGGCGTTCGGTATGATTTGCAATCAAACTGCCTGAATTCTGATTATGTCACCAAATTATAGTGACCCCAAAACATCTTCCGATTTCCCCTTCTATAATCTCCACTACTATTGGTCCTGAGATGTCATAAACCCTCCTCTCAGGTCATTCAATTACTCTCAGTTTTTCAAGATCCCAAACGAAGTCCCTGACCACTGTGGACCTCTGAGATGTCACTGTCTGCTCAACTGATTAAGCTATTATACATGGCTTGCTTATTATAGTTTTTTGATTTCATCCTGAACTATAAATTTGTTATGATTATTTATCATTTCCTAAGTTCACGACTTTTCTATCCAACGAAATTACAAACTCTCTGAGATGAGGAACAGAGGTACTCAAGTTGGGTAATAGTACTCCCACGTGGGAAATGAAGCCTTTGAAGGAACATCTGCAGATGCTTAAATTCCACAAGGACTCTGACGTGAAATGATTTCCTTGAGAACCCAAACTTTTCAAAAAAGGCATATCTGAACGGAGCCCGCATTTCCACAGAGCTGGAACTCCCGGCTCGGGGTCTCTTCCCTCCACCGTCACAGAACTGCCCTGGAGCCCGAGGGGAGGTCGGCCTCACTGAGGCTGCTGGCTCTGGAGGAGCCCCAGTGGCTGAAGCCGTGACAGTCATGGGGACGGTGGGCCGGTTGTTTCAACAAGTAACTTAAAGATAAAATGGAAAAACAAGGAGGTTTGTGCCTGAGATCATGTTGATGTGAAACCAGGGATGACCACCCTGTGTCAGCCGTGTGGATGAAAGGCTATTGGTGCTGCAGCCAGGAGCCAGTGCTGTGCCTCTGAGGTGGGAGAGCCAACTTCAGGACACTGGTCCACAAGAGACCTCCCAGCTCCACATAATATCAAACAGCGAAAATCTCCCAGGGATCTCCATCTCAACACCAACACCCAGCTTCACTCAATGACCAGCTAGCTACACTGCTGGACACGCTATGCCAAACAACTAGCAAAACAGGAACACAACCCCACCCATTAGCAGAGAGGCTGCCTGAAATCATAATAAGTCCACAAACACCCCAAAACACTCCACCAGATGTGGACCTGCCCACCAGAAAGACAAGATCCAGCCTCATCCACCACAACACAGGCACTAGTCCCCTACACAAGGAAGCCTACACAACCCACTGAACCAACTTTAGCCACTAGGGAGAGACACCAAAAACAACGGGAACTACAAACCTGCAGCCTGCAAAAAGGAGACCTCAAACACAGTAAGACAAGAAAAATGGGAAGACAGAAAAACACACAGCAGATGAAGGAGCAAGATAAAAACCCACCATACCTAACAAATGAAGTGGAAATAGGCAGTCTACCTGAAAAGGAATTCAGAATAATGGTAGTAAAGGTGATCCAAAATCTTGGAAATAGAATAGAGAAAATGCAAGAAACATTTAACAAGGACCAAAAGAACTAAAGATGAAACAAGCAACGATGAACAACACAATAAATGAAATTAAAAATAGTCCGGATGGGATCAATAGCAGAATAACTGAGGCAGAAGAACGGATAAGTGACCTGGAAGGTAAAATAATGGAAATAACTACTGCAGAGCAGAATAAAGAAAAAAGAATGAAAAGAACTGAGGACAGTCTCAGAGACCACTGGGACAGCATTAAACACACCAACATTCGAATCATAGGGGTTCCAGAAGAAGAAGAGAAAAAGAAAGGGACTGAGAAAATATTTGAAGAGATTATAGTTGAAAACTTCCCTAATATGGGAAAGGAAATAGTTAATCAAGTCCAGGAAGCACAGAGAGTCCCATACAAGGTAAATCCAAGGAGAAACATGCCAAGACACATGTTAATCAAACTGTCAGAAATTAAATACAAAGAAAATATATTAAAAGCAGTAAGGGAAAAACAACAAGTAACACACAAGGGAATCCCCATAAGGCTAACACCTGATCTTTCAGGAGAAACTCTGCAAGCCAGAAGAGACTGGCAGGACGTATTTAAAGTGATGAAGGAGAAAAACCTGCAACCAAGACTACTCTACCCAGCAAGGATATCATTCAGATTTGATGGAGAAATTAAAACATTTACAGACAAGCAAAGGCTGAGAGAGTTCAGGACCACAAAACCAGCTTTACAACAAATGCTAAAGGACCTTCTCTTGGCAAGAAACACAAGAAAAGGAAAAGACCTACAATAACAAACCCAAAACAATTAAGAAAATGGGAATAGGAACATACATATCGAAAATTACCTTAAATGTAAATGGATTAAATGCTCCCACCAAAAGACACAGATTGGCTGAATGGATACAAAAACAATACCCATATATTTGCTGTCTACAAGAGACCCACTTCAGACCTAGAGACACATACAGACTGAAAGTAAGGGGATAGAAAAAGATATTTCATGCAAATGGAAACCAAAGGAAAGCTGGAGTAGCAATTCTCATATCAGACAAAATAGACTTTAAAATAAAGACTATTAGAAGAGACAAAGAAGGACACTACATAATGATCAAGGGATCGATCCAAGAAGAAGATATAACAATTGTAAATATTTATGCACCCAACATAGGAGCACCTCAATACATAAGGCAAATACTAACAGCCATAAAAGGGGAAATCGATAGTAACACATTCACAGGAGGGGATTTTAACACCCCACTTTCACCAATGGACAGATCAACCAAAATGAAAATAAATAAGGAAACACAAGCTTTAAATGATACATTAAACAAGATGGACTTAATTGATATTTATAGGACATTCCATCCAAAAACAGCAGAATACACATTTTTCTCAAGTGCTCATGGAACATTCTCCAGGATAGATCATATCTTGGGTCACAAATCAAGCCTTGGTAAATTTAAGAAAATTGAAATAGTATCAAGTATCTTTTCTGACCACAATGCTATGAAACTAGATATCAATTACAGGAAAAGATCTGTAAAAAATACAAACACATGGAGGCTAAACAATACACTACTTAATAACGAAGTGATCACTGAAGAAATCGAAGAGGAAATCAAAAAATACCTAGAAACAAATGACAATGGAGACACGATGACCCAAAACCTATGGGATGCAGCAAAAGCAGTTCTAAGAGGGAAGTTTATGGCAATACAATCCTACCTTAAGAAACAGTAAACACCTCGAATAAACAACCTAACCTTGCACCTAAAGCAATTAGAGAAAGAAGAACAAAAAAACCCTGCAAAGTTAGCAGAAGGAAAGATATCATAAAGATCAGATCAGAAATAAATGAAAAAGAAATGAAGGAAACGATAGCAAAGATCAAAACTAAAAGCTGGTTCTTTGAGAAGGTAAACAAAACTGATAAACCATTAGCCAGACTCATCAAGAAAAAAAGGGAGAAGACTCAATAGAATTAGAAATGAAAAAAGGAGAAGTAACAACTGACACTGCAGAAATCCAAAAGATCATGAGAGATTACTACAAGCAACTCTATGCCAATAAAATGGACAACCTGGAAGATATGGACAAATTCTTAGAAACGCACAACCTGCCAAGACTGAATCAGGAAGAAATAGGAAATATGAACAGACCAATCACAAGCACTGAAATTAAAACTGTGATTAAAAATCTTCCACTGAAATTAAAAAGGGCTTCCCTGGTGGCGCAGTGGTCGGGAGTCTGCCTGCCAGTGCAGGGGACGGGTGTTCATGCCCCGGTCCAGGAGGATCCCACGTGTCGCGCAGTGGCTGGGCCTGTGGGCAATCGTCGCTGGGCTTGCGCGTCCAGAGCCTGTGTTCCACAGCGGGAGAGTCCGCAGCGGTGAGAGGCCCACGTAACGCAAAAAAAAAAAAAAAAAATCTTCCAACAAACAAAAGCCAGATGACTTCACAGGCGAATTCTATCAAACATTTAGAGAAGAGCAAACACCTATCCTTCTCAAACTCTTCCAAAATATAGCAAAGGGAGGAACACTCCCAAACACATTCTACGAGGCCACCATCACCCTGATACAAAACCAGACAAAGATGTTACAAAGAAAGAAAACTACAGGCCAATCTCACTGATGAGCATAGATGCAAAAATCCTCAACAAAATACTAGCAAACAGAATCCAACGCACATTAAAAAATCATACACCATGATCAAGCGAGGTTTATTCCAGGAATGCAAGAATTCTTCAATATACGCAAATCAATCAATGTGATACACCATATTAACAAACTGAGGAGAAAAACCATATGGTCATCTCAATAGATGCAGAGAAAGCTTTAGACAAAATTCAACACCCATTTGTGATAAAAACCCTCCAGAAAGTAGGCATAGAGGGAACATTCCTCAACATCATATAGATCATATATGAAAAACCCACAGCTGACATAATTCTCAGTGGTGAAAAACTGAAAGCATTTCCACTAAGATCAGGAACAAGACAAGGTTGCCCCCCTCACCACTATTATTCACCACAGTTTTGGAAGTTTTAGCCACAGCAATCAGAGAAGAAAACAAATAAAAGTAATCAAAATTAGAAAAGAAGTAAAGCTATCACTGTTTGCAGATGACATGATACTATACATAGAGAATCCTAAAGATGCTACCAGAAAACTACTAGAGGTAATCAATGAATTTGTTAAAGTAGCAGGATACAAAATTAATGCACAGAAATCTCGTGCATTCCTATACACTAATGATGAAATATCTGAAAGTGAAATCAAGAAATCACTCCCATTTACCACTGCAACAAAAAGAATAAAATATCTAGGAATAAACCTACCTAAGGAGACAAAAGACCTGTATGCAGAAAATTATAAGACACTGATGAAAGAAATTAAAGATGATACAAATAGATGGAGAGATATACCATGCTCTTGGATTGGAAGAATCAACACTGTGAAAATGACAATACTACCAAAAATCAATCTACAGATTCAATGCAATCCCTATGAAACTACCACTGGCATTTTTCACAGAGCTAGAACAAAAAATATCACAATTTGTATGGAAACACAAAAGACCTCGAATAGCCCAAGCAATCCTGAGAACGAAAAACGGAGCTGGAGGAATCAGGCTCCCTGACTTCATACTATACTACAAAGCTACAGTAATCAAGACAGTATGGTACTGGCACAAAAACCGAAATATAGATCAATGGAACAGGATAGAAAGCTCAGAGATAAACCCACGCACATATGGTCACCTTATCTTTGATAAAGGATGCAGGGATGTACAGTGGAGAAAGGACAGCCTCTTCAATAAATGGTGCTGGGAAAACTGGACAGGTACATGTAAAAGTATGAGATTAGAACACTCCCTAACACCATACACAAAAATAAGCTCAAAGTGGATTAAAGACCTAAATGTAAAGCCAGAAACTATCAAACTCTTAGAGGAAAACATAGGCAGAACACTCTATGACATAAATCACAGCAAGATCCTTTTTGACCCACCTCCTAGAGAAATGGAAATAAAAACAAACAAAAAAAATGGGACCTAATGAAACTTCAAAGCTTTTGCACAGCAAAGGAAACCATAAACAAGACCAAAAGACTACCTCAGAATGGGAGAAAATATTTGCAAATGAAGCAACTGACAAAGGATTAATCTCCAAAATTTACAAGCAGCTCATGCATCTCAATAAAAAGAAAACAAACAACCCAATCCAAAAATGGGCAGAAGACCTAAATAGACATTTCTCCAAAGAAGATATACATAGTGCCAACAAACACATGAAAGAATGCTCAACACCACTAATCATTAGAGAAATGCAAATCAAAACTACCATGAGATATCATCTCACACTGGTCAGAATGGCCATCATCAAAATATCTAGAAACAATAAATGCTGGAGAGCGTGTGGAGAAAAGGGAACACTCTTGCACTGCTGGTGGGAATGTGAATTGGTACAGCCACTATGGAGAACAGTATGGAGGTTCCTTAAAAAACTACAAATAGAACTACCATATGACCCAGCAATCCCACTACTGGGCATATACCCTGATAAAACCATAATTCAAAAAGTGTCATGTACCAAAATGTTCATTGCAGCTCTATTTACAATAGGCAAAAGATGGAAACAACCTAAGTGTCCATCATCGGATGAATGGATAAAGAAGATGTGGCACATATATACAATGGAATATTACTCAGCCATAAAAGGAAACGAAGCTGAATTATTTGTAGTGAGGTGGATGGATCTAGAATCTGTCATACAGAGTGAAGTAAGTCAGAAAGAAAAAGACAAATACTGTATGCTAACTCATATATATATGGAATCTAAGGAAAAAAATGTCATGAAGAACATAAGGGTAAGACAGGAATAAAGACACAGACCTACTAGAGAATGGACTTGAGAATATGCGGAGGGGGAAGGGTAAGCTGTGACAAAGCGTGAGAGTGGCATGGACATATATACACTACCAAACGTAAAATAGATAGCTAGTGGGAAGCAGCCACATAGCACAGGGAGATCAGCTCGGTGCTTTGTGACCACCTAGAAGGGTGGGATAGGGAAGGTGGGAGGGAGGGAGACACAAGAGGGAAGAGATATGGGGACATATGTATATGTGTAGCTGATTCACTTTGTTATAAAGCAGAAACTAACACACCATTGTCAAGCAATTATACTCCAATAAAGATGTAAAAAAGAAAAAAGGCACATCTTCATAACGCGGACCCCCTCTCTCTCCATCTCTGTCTCTTTCAGATTGTTCCCATATTTAATGAAAGCCCTAAGCTGGCCTCAGGCATCCCATGATGTACTTTCTGTCCTGTCTCTGCAGCGTCATCTCAGACGCAGACCCTGTCCTGGTCCTCTGGGTGATTTCATCCCTCTGCCCAGAGCCCAGTTCTGCTTCACTCCACCTGCTGCCACGTCTCACTTCCCAGATTTCAGCTCAACACTCTCACTCTGTCAGAGAAAGTCCCAAGTCTCACTTTAGGTCAGGATCATCCCGCTATTGTCTCCATGACATACTTGCTGCACTGGTCACAATTTCTATGTGGCTACTGATTTCTGTAATGATGTGCTGTGTGTCTCCTCCTGGACCCAGGTCCCACAGCACAGAAACTGTGCCTGTCACTGCTTCATGCCTCTGCCCAGCAAGGTGCCCAACATGAGGGAAGTACTCAGAGTATAGCAAAGGCGATTTTGATTCTCAAAATTAAATCTATTTTAGACTTAGATGAACTCTGGAGATCTTGAAAACCACATTTAGTGAGGGACAAGACAGGAACTCAAACCCAGCACATGGATTTCTAGTCAAATTCTCTTTGAATTCTGCCACTCTTATTCATAATATATCACTGAACAAATATCCATTGACAGAACACCAATCTAAGCAGTATGCTTAACTTCTTGTTTGACTTCAAGCCTCATTAATTCTAACTGTAATCAAATACATGAAATGTCTACAGTTTTAAAGGTATCTCGCTTCAGTACTCCCATCTGTATAGTATGGCGATTCTTCACAAAAGCAGCTTGGGGAGCCTATCAGAAGAACAGACTATAAAAATCTAATTTCTTTATCACTTTGGTACTTGGAGCAGAAGAGCTTTGATCTTTCTTTTAATCATTTACCTAAAAGAAACATAAACATTATAACATGGTCAGTTAAGAATTAAGGGTAATGGAATACTTAAGAAAATTAATTACTCTCAAATGCCTTTCTATAGGAAGAGTTCCACAGTGCATCTCAGAAAGACAACTTTGCCATCCTGAACATTTTCTTGCTCTGAAGGCTGGTTCCTCACACCTGACTTATAAAACCAGTAATGGAAGCGGCGGCCAATGGAACTGTATTCTTACCGAATGGATCTTCCAGGGCAATAAACATTAGGGGCCTCTTTCATATTACATTACCTCAAAAAGTCTTTTTAGATGGTGTATAAAAGTGCCTATAGTAAAAGCAGGGAAGAGGAGGAAATCTATATTGCCACAGAAAACAACTCACATAATTTGTGTAAACTAGCATAGTTGAGGTTTCTTATGTCACAGGATAAGGGAGGCACCTACAGACCATTAAAAAGAAAGGGGGTGATCCCATCCACAGAGTAAATTCAATTCAGAGAGAGAATATAAAGGATATTATCATAAAATAGAATAAGGTGATACAACGTGAAGGAAGCATAGCATTCTTTAAGACTATAATCTATTTTAAAAAAAATCACAACAAAGCATCATCATTTTATTGTACGTTTAATACAATAAAATGGAAATCTATAGCTCTTCAAATGGAAGACCAATACTACATTTACATGGAAAATTCCCAACAGGAAATGAGAACTTCATATCCTGTGGCTTAAATGTTACACGTGAAAGAATAATAACTATTATTTGCATGCAAACTATACACATTACCAATATTGAATCACTACTTCAAAAGATTCTTTTGAAATACCTCAGGACTCTACAATCTAAATATATTTTTTTCCTTGTGGTAATAGAGCAATTACTAATAGTATCCATAATTTTCTGCAGAATAAGATCCATATTATGTCTCAGGTTTAGAAACAGCATTAGAGGAATATTTATGAAATTAATGAGAATGCAACATTTCTAAGTCAAAGTCAAATAACCTTTAAGAGAACATTAAAGACTGTTAATAGATCTAGTTTATCAACACTTAGGAGGATACAATAGTATACGAAAAAGGATTCATAGATTTCACATAAGCAATTATGAATGGATTATCATAATCACAGACCTGCGTACACAAAATCTGGATGTAACTTGCCTAGCAAAATAAAAAACATAATTATAGTAATACTTAAATATACATCAAATATTTTGTTTACTCCAGTATGGAACAGATGAATATGATAATCATTTTTACTATTTTAAACTGAAACACAAGCATAAAGGAAGCAAATCCTTGTTTTATTCATTTATCAAATAAGTTAATTAAAAACTATCTATTAAAAGAGAGAGCTACCTTCAAAAACATGAATCAGAATGTTCCACAATGAACTCTAATCTCCAAGAGATTCCATGATCTCTGATCTCTGAGACCAAAACCCCATAACCCTTTGTTCAGACTGTAATGTTGCCTTATAATAGGATTTGTGTCATGACTTATCCCCAAACACCTATGCACACTAAGTGGAAAACTACATGAAGAGAAGAAATGTGTCTTAGTCAACTTTAGATTGCAGAGAATAGAGCCCTGTGCACTCAAGATCACTTAGGAAATATTTCCTGAAGGGAACGTAGTTCACCCATTCAACATATACTAGCCACACACCTACTCTGTGCTAAAATTGTGCTAAGCACAGAACAAAGCAAACATCGTCCTTGCCCTCAAGGAGGGCTCCATATTAGATCTGTTTCTTTTACTTTAACCTTTGTGTTCTGTTACCTATGCTTAGTCATGCTAGCTCTGCACCTTTTGTAAAAGAATGTTGCCTATAGCCTGAAATATACATGACAGCCCATTCTCAAGGCTCTGACCTTTAAAGGTATAATACATTTCAATTCATATAGAGATCAAAAGTTGCAGAACAGAGAATAACATTTGTGTTGGTGGTGGTTTACAGGAACATCGTGACCTGACCTATGTGGACAGCTGCAAGAACAAAGGATTCCAGCACCAAGAAGTTTGCAATTACCAGCCACCACACCACCACCACCCCTGCCCCTTTTAGTATAAAAGAAGCCTGAATTCTGATTGTGGTAAGATGGTTCTTTGGGACATTAGTCTGCCATCTTAGTCTCCTGGCTTTCCAAATAAAGTCGCTGTTCCTTTTCCCGACGACTCATCTCCCCATGCTCCCCTCCCAGAGATAACCACCACTAGTATTTTGATGCATTTCCTTTTTAATGTCTCACAAACTTGATACAGATAGTGTTAAAGTTTTGATTAGCTTTATATTCCCTGGCATTTTATTTTTTTTAAGGTAAGATCTATACTTTTATGATTAAAAATAGACCTTTGACAACAGTGCCTAGAATATTATAGGCAGCCAATATCTGTTGAATAAATATATGAATACACTATATTAATTTGTTCTGGGGATGATGGCTCTTTTGATTTTCTTTTTCCTGTGTGCTGTGAAAAATGCCCCACCTTCGATTTGAATTGTAAAGTCTTCTCTGGTTCCTTCTTTAACTGTCTTCTTTATATAGTACAAACTCTTCAAAAACCATTGGTTTGGTAGTTATTTACACTGTGGTATGAATTAGGAGAATTTTGTGGTTCCCTTATGATACACAGGATATCTAGCCAGCTTGAAATGAGAGTGTTGTTAGATGCAGTGGGAAGAGATGCTTTGGAGGGTGGGGTCGTAAAAAAGATAATTCAATGTAACAGAAGCTTTGACTGTATAAACATTTTTACACTTAAAGAAAAAATTGACTTAAATGTCCTTTTTTAAAGTGATAATAATATTATGTAATTGTACAGGAAACAGGAAGGGATGACGCAGGCCATCTTTAACCCTGCAACTTATGGCCATGACTCGTTTTAGCTGCAGGAGTTGTGATCAGAGGGGGCAGCCTGTCCTTCTGAGTCAATGTCACAGCCAGAACCCAATAATATCCTCCCCTTAACCCCAGGCAATGGCTGTGCAAATCTGGAGGTCAAAAGTCAGGATGTCTGACATACCAAACCTTCTGATAATATAACAGTGTCCCCTGATTTAGAAATCTCTCCCCTTTATGTAGTTTCAAGCAGTCTGATCATACCTAACTATTATTATAAGGGGGCTACAACTTGCACATCGCCATTTTATAGAAATTGGTTTGCATCTCACAATTTGTTATGCGGTCATGTAGACAAGCTTTGAACGCAATTGACCTGGGTCAACGTGCCAGTGGAAAGAGTGAAAAGCCTCAATATCTGCTTTGGCTCATTTAGCCTAAATTTTACTGAATATAGGAATTAACTAATACCCCAAAATGACTTGGATGGTGCATGAGCTAAAATTTGTCAAGGCCTGATCACAGTTTGAACTCAGAAAAGATGCACATTGAAAGATTGATCCTCTGATTTAGTCTGCTAATATTTCTCAGTACCTAAATACATAAAGTACCTCAGAAAACCAAAGGCCTTTGACACAAGACTCTTTTAAAATTTGAAAATAGCAGATTCAGAGAGATAGAAATATTATGATCACAAGGAAGCAAATAACTGACTTCTGAGTTCATTGAGTAAGAGGAACACCCACCAGTGGTGTTCCCTTGTGGGTTCTCTCCCTCCCCTCTCTTCTCCACCTTGCCTGCTGCCCTTTAATCTTGACTTTAAACAAGTCAATTACAAGAAGGAAACTAAGTGGTTTAATTTAGATGAGTCCAAAAAAGTCCTGATATGTTTACTTTTAAAGAATATACTGGATCTTAATTTTACTTTTCTTAAGTATATGTGTATACATATATATAATCTAGCTTTTTAAGTGATTTAAGCTATTAGAAGGTGAAGCTAATAATTTTAATAATCTTTAATAATAATTTTTAATAATCTTTATCACAAAACTGTTAATCCTGTCACTTCCATTAAGGACAATGCTCAGTGTGTAAGTTTTTGTGAACTCATATCTCATTTAGTCCTTATTAATGCATTATTGTATTATTGCATCCCATCTTGCTGAATAGGAAACTGAGTTTTAATCCAAACGTTGTAGCTCTATAGCTATTACAGTTAAAGTAGATGAGAGCAAATTTGAATACTGTACCTTAAATCGCCCCAATTTAGAGGATATTTGCCTCTGCAATCATGTCCCTTTTACAACGACCATACTTGCGTAGAATTCTTAGATGATACAGCTTTTAAAATAATAATCTGAACTTTTATTATGCCAATATATAGAGTTAAAAATTGTTACAAAGTTCTCATCATAACACTACTACAAGGATAGGAGAACTTTAGAATTTTTAGTAATATAGCATTCTATACAAAAAATATGCATTATAGTCTAATTATGCTTGATTTAAGTTAATTGGCTTGCTTTTGCAACTGGCTTTAGTCAGCAATATTTGATTTATGTACTGGCTATGTGATCATAATGAGTTTTAGAACAGTTAATCCATTCATTTTTATTTCTGTCATTCTCTCTCTGGTGCTCTCTTTCTCCCCGTATCTTTCTCTCTCTCTCTCTCAGTATAAAACAGTCTATGATTTCACTTTACAGGTACGATGGTACACATCTATAATTTTGGTTCTCTGGCATATATTTACTCCTATATACTTATTCTCCAAGTGAAAATTCTATTTGCTCTGGGGAACCACATTTACTTCTGCTTTCGTCATGTGGTTTGGACAAGGCTGATCCTAGCTCTGTCCTCCCGGAAGGTGCTGGAGTGAGGAGGATGGAGGCCTGGGACCCGGGCCCATCCATCAGAGCCTACTTCCTAGTGATGACAAGCTCAGGGGTGGGGATGGAACTCAGGCTGAGACAATGAAAGCCCCCCTGGAACTTCCACTGACGTCACTGGAAAGATGCACCCTTAGGCTTTTTCTGCCAGGGGTGCCAGCCAGGAGTGGTGGAAACCTGTTTTGCCACCAACTGGAAGAGAGTCACTGAGAATGATGCCAACCAAAAGGAAAGCAGAGAAGAAAGATGGAGAGTCAGATTTCTGAGCACCTGGGTCCAGTCAATAAATAAACAAATCTTTTCTCTTCCTTAAGCTATTTTAAGTAACTCATGCAAATGAAAGAATCCTCACAAAAACTGAAGTGGTCACACATACTTTTGTATCCTGGAGAAATTAAAGGATTATCCATTATCCCATATTATGATCTTTAGATACTTTCCAAACTTTCAATAATATAAACAGCATAGCAATGAACATCTAAATCGTGAAGGGTTTTCTATGGTTTGGATTATGTCTGTAATTTTTAGATGATTACTGGGTAATGAGAATTATTTTTTACAGTTTTGCCAACAATCCATCGAAGTTATTGCAAACGCTTCACCCTCAGCAAAATGATTAAATTTTTTAAACAGGCAAAATAAACCAATCTTCTGGACCAGGTAGCTATATATAAACATGACTTTAATTAAGTTCCTCGAAATTTTATCTCTCTCTAATAATAACAGAATAAGCACTTAAAACCCTGTGAACTTAAATCAGGATAAAAATAATGAAATGTTTTCCAATAAGTACAAGGATCAAAGAATATAAACCACTATTTTAAAAGTTACTCTAAAAGATTTTCTTGAATATATTAAAATCTAAATGGAGTAAAATAAAAAGAAATTTTGAGCTTTAACATAATGAAAAGTTACAGCAACAAGAATTATAGTCACTGTGGAAAAGCTGACATGATCCTATGTGAAAATTAAACACTCAAATTCCACTAAATATCACAGATTCTAGTCATTTCTTTATTTCCTAATGAAGTTGGTCATATATGGCCTGATCTTGATTAGGTACTTGAATAGTGAAATAAAATTACTTGACCCCAAGTTTTAAAAAAGGGAACAAGATTGAGCTGTCAACTTTGCAACAAAATTTACCTTTTATGATGATTATTCTAGTTAGCAACTAAGATGGTCTACTAACCAGAAGTGTTGCTATACATTATTTTTAAACTGTATTTTCCTGTTTCATCTCTTACTATACATCAATGTAAAGTACTTTTTCACAAATGAATTGCAAGGAAGGAAATATCTTCAATACTTCAGAAAGAATATTCGGATATGTCTAATTAGCTAAGACTCATTAAAATTGGGGATGTGCTGGGAACAAAGCCCCCTTAGGAATATCCATTTGGAAGACTACCCCCCCCACTTCAATGAAAGCATGATAAGTGAAGAAATATCAGTAAAAAAAGATGATGGGCTTTTTATGGGGATAAAGTAGTCTTATGTGGACAGGAAATATTTGTTATCATTCCAAGTTATGAGAATGTTCTATGGTTTGCTTAGGGATTGTCTTGAATCTAAATACAAAGTATAATAAATCCCTAATCCTTTCTTTTAAACTTATGTGTTATTCTTCACCATATTTTTCTAAATGGTGGCAACTTTCTATGTGTATGTATAACTGTTCTCAAACGCTGCCACCTAAAGGTTAAAGTTGGGCACAGCCTAATAATGTCTAGAAACCAAAAAAGCACAGAACCTGAAGATTCACAGAAATCCAATCATCTCATTATATCCACGTGTTAATTTACATATACACTTATCTACCTGAATGTTTTGAAGAGAAATATAGAAGTAAACTATTAAATAGTTAATAAATATTTTATCAATGACCTTACCAAATAAAAAAGGTAAAATAATCAAGAATGACTTAAATAGGTACCAAAACACTACTACTACTACTATTACCACTACTGAAAATTAAAAAGATGTTTTATGGGTCATTTTACAAATTAACATGTTTGAAGTATTTTTTCTGATTAAACATTTAAGATTACGATATAGCTAAATGAGACCCATTTTTGTCAATGCATTATTGGCTGGTTATAAATTGATATTTCTAATTTTGAGAAAATGTCAGTAAAATCCATCATGCAAAGTAGTTAAAACCACCAGTAAAAAGCAACCTTGGCCATACGTAAAAATACTGAACACACTTGGTCTGAAAATATTTTGCAGAAGGCAAATGTCCAGGTCAAATCCAGATGACTACCGTATATCCAGGAAAGACAATACTTAAATGTAACTGTTAACCTACCTAATGATTTTATAATGGTGCTTTTAGTAACCCACAAGAAGAATACACAATACAACACAGTACTCTTAAACTTATGCAATATTATATGTCGATTACATCTAGATAAAAGCTGGAAAAAATTAAATTATGTAAACTTACAATTAAATTATATTAAACACAAAAGAAAATAAAGAACAAAGCAAAATAAACATTTTGCAGTGTTTATTCATTACTTCCCATAAAGATTAACATTATCTGGAAAATTCTGGCCAGCAAAAAGTTATTCTAGGAATAGATGGGAGATAATTCCCTGGAAGAAAAATAAATCAACCACCTGTTGACACCATCGAAAACCCTTTGGTATGATTATATATTTATCAAAATCTTCTTCAATACTTTCAAGTCCCAGGCACTTGCTATGAAGGCATTACATAGTGTCACCTTTAGAAATCAATAAAATATTGCTTTGGCTTTTATACCTCTCTCTTGTGAATTTAGTTAAGACGGGTCTGTTTATCAAGGATTGATCATCTCCTGGTAGAATGATACAGTTTGGCTTCAGAAGCCACAAAGAAGGCTCTGCAGACTCCACCAAGAAAGACACAGTTCATGGAGGGAGTCCTACACAAACAGCAGGTCACCTTTCTGTCGCATGTCTTTTTAGCTGTGATTCATCTTTGTGTCTGTGTATAATCATCTCAAGACAGGAAGGTCCTCGAAGGCAGAGACTCTCCATTTGGTTCATTCGACCTCTGAGCTCTGGTATAGTCAATACATATTTACTGATTGAATGAATAAATGCATTGTTTATATTTAAAATTAAAATGTATACAGTTGTTTATTAAATCAGATGTGAATGTAAATAAGTTTCAAATATAAAATTTTACAAATTCATATCCAAAATAACTTCCATGAAGCTTCATTCTAGCTTATGCTTTAGCACTGAATAGAAAACATTGATAAATTAATTTCAACACACAGTGTATGGACAATAACAGTGCTTGTAATTTTCTTGGGCAAACATGGTACACATTAGTAAGCTTCCTATTTGAAATTTTTTAAAAAAATTAAAACTGCTTGTCTAATAAAATATTCTCAGAAAAATTTTCACTTATTAACACCAAAATTATTTACTTGAAATAAGGTAATTTGGTTGTATTTTTTAATGTGATTAAAATAGTATCAACAGAGTTATACTTAAAATATGTTAACACTTTGGAACTCAGAAGGCAGAGACTCAAATCCCACCACCTTTCTGCTACTTCAACAGAATACTCAATTTCCTTAATCCTTAAAACGGCAATAATAATACTTGTAAACACATAGGAATGTTGTGTCAGCATAATGAAACAAAATAAAATCTGAATAAATGATAGGCATGCATCAGGAAGAGGAAGAACATCTGGTAATTGACTTGAGCTCTTTCTCATAGTTCTAAGCGGACATGTGCCCTTGTTGCTAGATGTGATCCTAGGACCATGTCATCAGCTGGGGGAAACCATTTGTTTTATGTGCAATGGCTTGCTTTCAAGCTTCCCATTTAACCCTAACAAAAGTGTCAGCTGATTTAGGCAAGTATTGATAAGAAAAAGATCTAAGACCCAATGATTTTTTTGTTTTGTTTTGTTTTGTTTTACAGTTTTGCTTTGGAGAAAAAAAAAGAAGGAAAGAAAACATTTGTACCCACACTGATGCTTGCGGTGGGTTGTCATCAGGGCACTGCTGTCTGCATCAGGACCAGTTATCGTTAACACCCAGGCTTTCACTCACAACATGAGGCATCGTGGGACCAAGCTTGCTCTCAGCATATACCTTTGCTCCACTTAATATAATATTCAGTCATCAACCTACTTTACTCATGACTCCTTAATTCAGATTTATGAACAGCAAATGTACTATGTGAATCATGATCACAAAGTCATGAGACACATTCATGGATGGACAGATTAACTGAACAATTTAATTGCAAATTCCATGAAAGTCACTAATAGTTATTTAATACATGGTCATCAATGTTAATAATTAATGGACAGTGGCTTTATTTGAATTTCAAGTATGGAATTCCACTAGGATCTGGCTCTATACGTATGAGTTACTAAAATATTAATACTGGCCTCCTCAATTTTCCTAAAATCATATGGTTTTTGTTTAAGGTACATAAAGAGCATTTTCAAGTTTGCCTAAATATGAAGCTTAACATACTGATGCATAGAAGGCTAATTCAGGGCACAGGGAAATTTTTATTTATTATTAACTTTCTAAGAGGCCGGGGTGTAATCCAGACCAAATGCTCCTTGAGGTAGGAATTTTAAAATGTATATTTAAGAGTTTACAGTTAATAATTCATAATCCATAATTCATAGTTTTGAAAAATTTATAGTCATAAGAGTCAAGCTTGGAAACTTGAGTGCTACCTGAAAGTGTAATAATAAATTATGAAGGTACAACATGTCATTTCCCGGAAGGTCATGTTTTAAGAAAACAGTTACAGTAGCAATATTTATGTGGATTCATACATTTTTATATTTGCCGGAAGCACCTTTAAGAACAGAAGCATTTATTATCGGGAATATTATCCCATCTATCAGAAAACCCCAACATTATAAACAATATCACATGGCATAAAAAATATGCACAGGCAGCACTTCCGAAAGTCAGATCTCAGAGTCGGTACCTACTGTGATGTGTGGAATATTAGCATCTAGAGATCTTCAGTCTGGAATCATTGGATTTATACTGTTTAACAACCAATATAACTCTAGAGCTTTCATTTAATATTTAGGATTTTCTGAGTTATGCTAACTAATTTGGAATGAAGAGAGAATATACGCTAAATTTTTATAAAATAAAAAGGTCCTTCAAAACATAGTGAATTACCTTTAGAGAAATGTAATGTAAGCATTTTGAATATTTAATACACTTCCCGAGTATAATGAAGTTATCATTCCTTCATACTCCCCTCACTAAGAATGAGTACTTTATTAATGTTGCTTCTTTGGTGAAGAAACTTGGATCTTGTAAGATCTTGCACTTTTCACTGTTGGAATTCAGTCAATAATCTAAGGTTGAATCTTACACATTATTACTTCAATGTTATTGAAAACAGCAACTGAAGTCATTGGTATATCACGACACTTCCCTCAGGGCACACAGAACCTTGTCCCCCTGCCCTCCTTTCTCAACTTTCCTAATTTAATCCTTACTGCTGATGCAATGACTCCTGTTTTACCACTGGCACTTACAGCACCCACATCTGTTATCCTAAATGTTGCCCCAGTTATTTCTTCTCCAGGGATTAATGGCATTACATCCAGAGGATTTTCATTAGCCTTCAGAGAGAAAAATACATGAAATATAGCTGTAATCCAAACTACAATCTTACAAAGAGTAGCCAAACCTAAAACCAGAAATGATTCACCTGCTGTTTAGAAATGATTTTCATCCATTTTCTTTGCTGAGACTGATTCAGAATTACACAAAGCTAATGCATTTACCATACTACATTTTCTTTTAAAGACTTTATGATGCAGACCATTTTTAAAGCCTTTATTGAATTTGTTACAATACTGCTTCTGTTTTATGTTTTTTTGGTATTTTGGCCATGAGGCATGTGGGATCTTAGCTCCCCGACCAGGGATCGAACCCACACCCCGTGCATTGGAAGGTGAAGTCTTAACCACTGGACAGCCAGGGAGGTCCCAATCATACTATATATTTATGCTACATATTTTAACACATCTTTAAGGATTTGTCACAATTTTAGTCATTGCAAACTCTTCATTTATAAGTGGCTAGCTCAGTTCTTTTGATTTCTAGCAATGCCGTTTTCCAAAAATCAGCATGTCTTCCAGGAGCTAAGGACATAGAGAAACACATGTAGTTGTGGGTTTGTGGAAACTAGAGAAGGATCAGTCTGTAGCCATTAGGTAAGTGCGTTTATGAGTCCAAACAACCAAATATTCAATACATTTCTCTCCTAACTCCTGTTCTTTCTCTCGCTCTCTCTCTCTCTCTCTCTCTCTCTCTATATATATATATATATATATAATATTTATTTATATTTACATATATTTTGTGTTTGTGTGTGTGAAATGATCCTATAATGTTTGAACTTCCTCAACCAACAATAAAATACATTAAAATTCTAATTATGGTCCTAGAACTTGTCAAAGTACCTCTAAATGGGTCACCAATACAGAACCACTGTGTCTTTTCTGTTCAGAGCAGCTAAGCACGAAGAAGCCCTTTTGAACTTATATTCCAGGTTACACTTAAGAGCAAATATAGCCACATATACCGTAACTTGATTACAGTTTTTATGGGTTCGTTATTGCAAGAAGTAGATCCTTAATTCAATGATAAGGTAAAATAAATCCCAGGATTAATAAAGAACTCATTCTCAAAAGCATTTGACCAATATTTTTGATGTATATTACATACCAAACAGTAAACACTGACAAAGCCTAATCTAGAGACTTTAAAAATTCTATATAGGAGAATTAAAGAAAAATGAAGCTTAAAAAATATGACAGACATTCAGTCCAACGAGTTGATTGTTCTTCTATTTCTTGCTTTCTCTTCTCATATATTTCTTTTTTAAAAATCCCTTTCCTAGTTGTTTCTTCTGTTCAAATCATACCTTCCCGACAATTGTTTTCACCTTCTCCATATTTTCTTTCTTTTTTCCTATCGGTAGCAACTTAGCTATTGCATTATTTAAAATAAATAGTCAGTACACAGTAGCTCTACAGGCAAACAAATGCTATTTAAGGCTGGTATACATTTATCTTCAAAAAGCCTCTCATTTCCTGCAACCTGACAGGAGTCATTGGCTGCTACAAATTCTGTAAATATTGCCTTAACTGAATTATAGTAAGCTTTCTAACTGCTATCCAAGTGTCAGAGCCTCACATATATGGATATTTATACCTTTTTTTAAACCACTGTTTTATTGAAGTCTAGTTAATTTACAACGTTGTGTTAGTTTCAGGTGTACAGCACAGTGATTCAGTTATATATGTATATGTATATACATGTATATACATATATATATCTATTCTTTTTCAGATTCTTTTCCATTATAGGTTATTACCAGACATTGAATATAGTTTCCTGTGCTATATTGTAGGTCCTTATTGTTAATCTATTTTACACATAGTAGTGTGTATATGTTAATATCCAATTCCTAATTTATCTCCTTTTATTTATACTCCTTTTATTTATATGAAAAGTACAGCAAGAGAAAGTTAATTTATAAAATGTAATTAAAATCATAAAATTAGTTATAATCATTGAAAATAATTAAATTTGTTATATAAAATCTTGGTGCAAGTTTAAGCATCAGAGATGATCTTAGAAAGACACAGATCCTGTCTAAAGAAGAAATAGATTAACTCGAGTGAAATACTATTTACTCCATAAAAATGTTCTCTCTTGCTTTTTAGGTAGATTTTTAGGGTGATAAAAACAAATTTAATTTGACAAGAGGGTAATGGGGGTCTCACATTTTGATGAGTATGACATATGTCTAATAGATATCTGTTGAAGACAAAATTTTTCCTTCATGGATGACACCTCAATATTTTCACCTGTGAAAGATGGGCTAGATCAGGGGTCAAAACCTCAAGTATCTTTGGAGGTTATGCAAGTACTAAGTTGTGAAATTTACTGTTTTCAAGGTCACGGGGATGAGGGGGTCTGTGGAAACCTGGAGGAGACACACCCCTCTATAGGGCTCAGTTGTAGACTCAGCTTCACCTGACGGCCAGACAAGCCCAGTGTATTTTCAAGCTGATTTTGATTTTTCAAAATAAGCTGAGAATCAAGATGTCTATGTGAAATTTCCAAATATTTAAAATATTAAGGAGGCCAAGCACAACTGTGGTTGAAAGCTGCCTATGAGTCACCAGTTGGTTTTTTCCAGAGCCAGTGCCCTAAAACTCCCCTACAATACCCATATGGCAGTGTGTTTAGTAGTCATTTCTCATGGGAAACTCAAGGCAATGATGTCACCGGTTTTGGACATGCTGTGAAAATCCTGTGGCTACTTCGTCAAGAAAGATGAGTTTGTCTTACACTGCACAAGAATATTGTTGCTTTTTAAAGCTCTGTGTGTGTGTGTGTCTGTGTGTGTGTGTGTGTGTGTGTCCCTTACATAAAGTTGGATTTTAAAATAGCTCTTCATGATTTTCCTTATGTGAGAGTGATTTCAGAACTCTAAATCAATTGAAAACTTAGATACTTTTTCTTATTTTCTTTATATTGGGAATATTACTTTTACATTGTATTCATAAATGGAATGATCTAGCTGACTTGACTATACAAATATTGTTTACTAAGTTTTACTGTCAGCTATTATTCTTTGCATCATAAATGCTCAATTTGATCTTTGATTTTCCTGCATGATTTCTCTCCTTGTTTCCAGTCTAGAAAATTTAAGCTTCTATAGATATAATTATCAACCTAAATTTGAAGCATGCATATGGCATACTCAAAAAACTAAAGATATTCCTTAAATTTTCTATTGCAGGAAAATCTCTCTGAAATCTCTCTGTGGTTTTAGTCATAGGTAAAATTATAGATATATAAAGAACTATGTATGTCAACTATAAGCTATTCACATTTCTGAAAGGACTATGAATTTGGAGTTGTTTTTCCTATTCCTATATTTAGCAAGTGAACGATAGATGGAATTAGTAATTGCAATGATAAATGCATAATAATTGAAATGCAAGCATCTTGTAATTAGTTTCTCTCTGATGGACTTTAGCTTCCAGTTGACTGCTGAGAAGGATAAAATCTTTGAGGTTAAACACATTAGTTTCATTGGTATCTTCTGCAAAGGATTCATTTTGCTTTGAGAGGCATCAGCAAAACCAAAGCATAAAGTTTTAGAGCTGGATGGGATGCTGAGATGAAGTTCACACACACACACACACACACACACACACACACACACACACACACACA
>NW_021703771.1:5047876-5304551 GCF_005190385.1 Monodon monoceros | reverse complement strand
ACACACACACACACACACACACACACACACACACACACACACACACATACACACACACCACTATCTGCCAGTCTTGTCTCCAGAGTTATATTCAGTGTATAAAATACTTCTTGTTACTAGCCTTCCAGGAGTTTGTATTATTGGATTGCAAAGCTGCATGTCATCACACATTTGGCATATGCCTACACAGAAATATTGCACAAATGTGTATTATAATATTTATTCAAAACATCTCAGAGAATGATAATAATAGTTATCAAGGTTATGACAATTCCTTAACTAGATTTTTCAAAATAAACCTAAAAATAGCAGCATTTTATATTCACTTAAAAACAGGCATTTGGAGAGCAAGGGAAAATAAATGTTTATTTTAAATGTGCATTGTGAAACTACTGTATAATTGCTTAAGCCAAATTTTGTGGCTTTCATTTACAAATTAGATCATTCTGTATAAAATGATACGTGGTCCCCACTAGGAACACCATCCTAGACATAACGGCATGTAAAGTGGGACTAGTGCCAAAATTGGACACAAAGAATTTTTAAGCAACTCTTCTTTCTGAAGAGAGGTGCCTGGAAATTGGAGCCAGATCTCTTCCCCGTGGGTCGCTAAGAATCAAGAAATTACAGAACCCCTCCTTATGTCTATCTAGTAAATGGATGGGGAAAGAGCACAGGTGGAGTGAAAGTGGCTACATCTTGTGAAAATTTGATGCTACCACTTGGAAGCTATGGTGAAAAGGAGGGGGACTCCCATGCTGTTGCATGGCCGGACATCTGCTGGGGTAATAGATTTACTCCTGTGACTCAGGCCCTTTGGTCAAAAGAGAACTGGAGAGAAACAGCAGGGAGGGTGGATGGAGGGGGTAGGAGTGGCCCCTACATGCCACATATACACGTTTGGTAGAGGAAGGTGTCCATGGACCACAGGGACATGGGAGGCAGACGAGGCCTTGAATCCTTCCGCTGGCAGCCCACGCAGGATGAGCCTTCATCCCCTCGATGAAGGGACCCCTGCGGCTGGGGGGTGTCCATACTCCACGAGGGTTGAGGGCTAAGAGGGCTTCAGGGTCAGTTCCAGAAGGATCTCCCACTCCCACACTAGGGAACTGAGCCTCAGGAAGGGCCCTGCAGGACCCCCCACGAGACACCAGCATTTTGTCCTATCATCACAGAGAAGGTGAACCCTAAGAGTGAGATGGGGTGAGAAAAGGCAGACACTTCTCTTCCCTTACCACTCCAGGCACCTCAGCCAGGGCCAAGTTTGTGCTTGGAAAAGAAGAGAAAATGAAATATTAAGCAAGTTTGAGAACTGAATTGGGCTTTTAATAACCAAATTCATTCCCAAGAAAAATTAGCAAAATATCCAAAACGTTGTTAAGGGATAGGAAAGGGTCTGAGGACAATTGTAAGATTAAAGGAAAAAAAAAAACCAAACACCTATTTTAGATTAAACTTCCCCCTGAGTTAAACGCCTCAATAAACTTGGGTTTCAGCAAGACTCAGGTTACTCTTGGTCTTTATTCTATTCTGTCCTTTGAATCTACATTTGGAGAAGAGGTAGCTGAAACTAGAGGTGCAAATAACTCTGCAGACCAAGATTTATAGGCGGCAGGCAAGTTCATAATTCCTTCAAATCCTTCAAGAGGCCAAAGATAATAAAAACTTAGGGTATATTGTTTAGTTTTTCAATTGGAGTCAGAGCCTAAGAAGACTAAGAAACATAGTCCTACTCTAATCAACACCTCATTCATACAGCACTGGCGCTATTTATCATCTAGCGAACTAATAACCTAACAACAGCCAACTATCTTCAGAAATCTAGTGTTTCAAACCTCAGGGCCTGAGTAGACAAGACTGAAATAAAATCTACTGAGGTTTTAACTGAAGCCAAGAGCAAATGAACCGGCCAGTACCTTGAGCAGAGAAGATGCTGTCTTCACACACTTAACTCTTCACTTATACTAATTAGGATTAATGAGCAGAAGCATAAAAAGACTCCAAATAATGGTGACTCAAACAAAAGAGAAGTCATTTACTTTGCCCTTAATTCGGGGGTCTCTTTGTCAGCTTTCCACTTCATCATCGTTAGGGTGTGACTCTCATCCTCTCCTCACCAAGGGAGGGCTGTGCGTTCTAAGCAGTTGGATAGAGAGAGGCAGAAAAGCACACCGCTTCCTTTAAGGCTGTGTCCTGAAAATGGTACACTTTCCCTCCATCTCTTTGTCCAGAACTAAATCACAAGGCTGCTCCTTCCTGGCTGCTGGGGCCCAAGTGAAGGTGAAAGTTCTACTACAGTAGAAGGATTGTATAGGGGCCAACTAGCAACCAGCAGTTACTAACACATACATCACTTTTACGACAAGCTTAACTAGACATAGATAAAGACATATCTAGGAATTAACTAATCGTATATTCTGGACAGTCCAAATAAGTATTACAAACCCATGCACTAAGCTTTATTCACACAAGAGCCCTTATATCCACACTATTAGTTTTTACCCTGATCAAATAATTTTGATTATATGGTACAAAGCCCACAGTTCAAGAGAAGCAACCAGTTATAAGAAAGGAGAGGAGATGAAAAAGGAAGACATACCAGATTATAGTGAGCTCTGGTAGCCCAAAAGCAAATGTAACTAAGAAAAAGACACAACTCAAACAGCACAGAGATCTAGAACATTTAGTATAAAGCATATACCATTCACTTATTATTTTACCCTACAAATATCCCTGGAATAATGACCGAGGCTCATTATGAGCTTTCAAAAAAGGCTGGGCTCTTTTAAGGAAGGCAGGGTTGAATGTAATGCAGTTTTGGAGTGGCTCAGTTAAGCTGCTTTCTGTGCTTACAGACAATAATCACCAGGCATTTCAAAGACTCAGTTATTCAGAAAAATCCATTCTCCATATAAGCCAGATATCTGAGAGTTTCACTTTAATGTGTCCCTGTGTGCATTCTTAAGTGTGTTCATCAATAAACAACTTTTATGTTTTTGGACATACAGATTTTTAAAATGTGTGAGATTATAAATTGATTGCATTACACATAAGGAGGATTATAAATTTTATTGAATATCAGTAACTAGGGTTCATAATCATTCTAATAGATATATTCATTTTACCCTGAAATGACATTATAACTTGTCCTAATTGTTAAAGTATTCCAAATTACCTTAAACTTGTCCCAGTCAATGTACAATGAGAAACACTATAGACTGTCTTGTTTTATAAATATAAGGTAATTTTAATAACTAATTTTTAGTATTAAATTAAATGAGAGTTTCTATTAATATACCTCTCTTAGATGAATACATCTGACTATTTCTTCTCATCTGTACTGATAAAATTGGATTTACGAGTATTGAAAATATCTCTGAAAATCCAAATAGGTGGCAAATAGAACATGTCAATTAATGAAAGAAAATGACTCTTTTAGTTGCACGTCCCTTATAGAATGTCTTGTGGGAAAATGCAGATAACTGGCAAACATCTGGGGATTAAAATGGTGGTAAGTATGCACAAAACTTACAATATGAAAATTGTAATAAAATGAAAATAAAACATAATTATTAACTTCAGGGAAGATAAAAAGTAGTGAATAAAAGGAAAAGTAATCATAGCTGTGAATAGCATCTATATAATCATAATAATGTAAATATTTGACACGAATCTACACCAAAATTATGACCCAATCCTATGAAGAATCTTTCAAGGGTGCACATGTGTGACAGAGCAGGGAAAGAAAGAGAGGCACCAATTCTGGTCTTCTGTAGTGAAAAGTTAAGAAATCATTTCTAAAACTGTAAATCAAGAGGAAGCAGTACAAACATATCCTGCTGAGACTTGAAGGTGAACGCTGAATTCTTCATCCAAGAAGTGGTGGCTTTAACAGTAAGAAGAAGAGTACAGGATTCTTATTTTATGAACAATCTTTTATTTATATTTTTGATCTTTAAAAGTAAGAATAAAAGTAGACAAAGTGGGGGGAGGGAAATTTAACACATAGAAGCCAGGCAAGCTTGGCTAAGGCAGCTCAGGCAGACACTGTCACATACTGATGCTTTTTGTGATTTGCAGCAAGTTACTCGATCTCTCTAAGCATCGGTGCTCCTAACTCCATTGCTGTAAAATAGGATAATACCTTCTTCACGGAATCACCGTAAAGATGAAAGATTATGTTGGTAAAGAGTTAACACCGCATATGGTTAAGTACACAGGGTCCTGCTTAGTCCCCTTCTGCTCTCTCCTGAGTTGTTATTATTGTGTAATAAAACACTAGGATGGAACACTGACTGTTCCCATTTCATCCATGGTGTCTATAGGCTAAATAGCAGACACAAAAATGAGAGAGACATACCCCATAGACAGAATTAAATGAAGGAATAGTTGAAAACCAATGTCATAACTTTTGTAGTTTTTAAAATTTTTATTGAAATATAGTTGATTTACAATTTAATTTTTATTGAAATATAGTTGATTTCAGGTGTATGGCAAAGTGATTCCTATATATTATTTTCTTTTTTATTGGGGTATAGTTGCTTCACAAGGTTGTGCTAAGTTTCTGCTGTACAGCAAAGTGAAACAGCTATATGTATACATATATCCCCTCTTTTTTGGATTGCCTTCCCATTTAGGTCACCACAGAGTACTGAGTAGACTTCCCTGTACTATACAACAGGTTCTCACTAGTTATCTATTCCATACATAGTCATGTATACATGTCAATCTCAATCTCCCAATTCATCCCATGTCCCCACTTGGTGTATATACATTTGTTCTCTACATCTGTGTCTCTATTTCTGCTTTGCAGATAGGTTCATCTGTACCGTTTTCCTAGATTCCATATATATGCGTTAATATACGATATTTGTTTTTCTCTTTCTGACTTAACTGCTCTCTGTATGACAGTCTCTAGGTCCATCCACATCTCTACAAATGACCCCATTTCATTCCTTTAAATGGCTGAGTAATATTCCATTGTATATATGTACCACATCTTTTTTATCCATTCCTCTGTTGATGGACATTTAGGTTGCTTCCATGTCCTGGCTACTGTAAATAGTGTTGCAATGAACATTGGGGTGCATGTGTCTTTTTGAATTATGATTTTTCTCAGGGTATATGCCCAGTAGTGGGCATTCTTTTCCATTATTGGTTTCTACAAGACATTAATAATAATGAGTATTAGTTCCCTGTACTATACAGTAGGTCCCTGTTTGTTATCTATTTTATATATAGTAGTGTATATAGGTTAATCCCAAACCCCTAATTTATCTCCCCCCCACCACTTTTCCCTTTTGGTAACCATAAGTTTGTTTTCTATGTCTGTGAGTCTATTTCTGTTTTGTAAACAAGTTCATTTGTATCATCCTTTTTTAGATTCCACATATAAGTGATATCATATGATATTTGCCTGACTTACTTCACTTAGTATGATAATCTCTAGGTCCATCCATGTTCCTGAAAATGGCATTATTTCCTTCTTTTCTATAGTTGAGTAATATTCCATTGTGTATATATACCACATCTTCTTTATCCATTCATCTCTTGATGGACATTTAGGTTGCTTCCATGTTTTGGCTATTGTAAAGAGTGCTGCAATGAACATTGGGGTGCATGTGTCTTTTCGAATTAGTTTTCTCTGGATATACACCCAGGCCTGGGATTGCTGGATCATACGGTAACTCTATTTTTCTCCACACCCTCTCCAGCATTTATTATTTATAGATTTTTTGATGATGGCCATTCTGACTGGCGTGAAGTGATACCTCACGGTAGGTTTGATTTGCATTTCTCTAATAATTAGTGATGTGGAGCATCTTTTCATGTGCCTGGTGGCCATCTGTAGGTCTTCTTTAGAGAAATGTCCATTTAGATCTTCTGCCCATTTTTCAATTGGGTTGTTTATTTTTTCCCATGTGGATCAAGAATACCGAAGGTGGTCAGAACGTGAAGACGAGGGGTTTGTAAAGACATTTATTTGGAAAGAGTCATAGTAGATCTCCTCCCCCCATAAGAAATTGTTGCTGGAGTCAAGGTCTGCTCTTCTTCTTAACCCTAGAGTGAGGGCATTTCCGTAAGATAAGTTGGAGAGCCGGAAATAAGTTCCCTGTGGTTGGTAGCCAGGGCAGGACAGTGCCTGACTCACTTCTGGGAAAGCAAGAGTGGCCAAGGGCAGCAGCATAAGATAACAACTGTAGTAGCAGTAAATAACAGCATTTATTCATCTAGCCCTTACAATATGCCAGACACTAAGCACTTAACAGGTACAGTTTCACCTTATTTAATTCTCACAGCTTCCTAAAGGGCATGAGGTGCCATAGATAGAAAATGGTGGAATTTGGGTTTGAACGGAGAAAGTCTGGCTCCTAGAATCCTTGTGTCTAAAAATTATGCTAGGCTAATTATCACTTAAGATGAGATTCAACTACAATTGAGTACCTTGCCAAAAAGAAACTGAGGGGACTTAGTTTCATGGTCTCTTCAACAATGAAATATGCCACATTTGTACATTTGCGCAACTGTGGTATACTGAAGAGTGCATAAAATGTTCCAGTTAGACAGCTGGTGAGTGGTAGAGCTGGAATGCAAACCAGTCGAGCTGGAATATAAAGTCCAGGCATCGTCCACTCAAATAGAGTCAGATTCATAACCTGCAAACAGAGGGCAATAGGATTTATTTCATATGGTCTTTTGTTTTTCAAAAGCAATGACTAGCACAGTGGTTCTCAAAGTGTGGTCCAGGAACCGCTTGGGGCACCCAAGACACTTTTGGGGTCCACAAGGTCAAAATCATGCACAGGTAAAAGATCCACTTGAAGTTCAAAACAAACCGACAGACTTTGCTGTAATGGGTGTGCAATGTGTATTGATATGGCTTCCAAGTTTACATTTAACTAACTTTAAAGAAAATACCACTTATTGAGTTTTAGGGTAGTGCCAAATAATACCCATAGTTATTTGAAAAGGATATTAAAGAATCCTCCCTTTTTGAACCACCTATCTGTGTGAGGCTTGATTTTCTTCTTACACAGAGTCAAAATAGCATATCAGCATATACATAGTCTAAGAGCAAAACATACACACTCAATGCAGAAGCAGATACCGAAATCCAACTATCTTCCATATACCCAGATGTTAAAGATATTTGCAGAAACATAAAACGATGCCACTCTTCCCATTATTTTTGTTTTATTTTGAAAAATACAGTTATTTTTCATAAAAGATTATATTGCTACTAATATGCCATAGATTTATTATTTTATTTTAAATGAACTAACACATACTTTAAACTTTTCCCAGTTTAATTTCAATTAATAGATATAACCCATATAAACAAAAATTTGGGGAGCTCCTCAATAATTTTTAAGCATGTAAAGTAGTTCTGAGTGTAAAATGCTTGAGAAAAATTGGCCCAATAAATACCAATACCTTCTCCCTTAATTTTGTCAGTAATAGGTATAGTTTTTTTAAAAAATCTTTTAAATTTTCATTTCTCATTGCAACTTAAAAAAAAGTCATTCTACTATGTAATAATGTACTAGTTCTGAATGCCTATGTTATTCAGTTGCATAAGCATTGTGGAATTGTTACTAATCCAGTACATTCTTAATATTTAGCAAAACAATGAAGCCTATAATGTTATCATTTTTCCATTGCTCCTTGCAGAGTAAAGTTTATCGTCATCCAGCACCCTGTTTCAAAATTATTTTGTTTAATAATGGTGTATATTGGAGAACACAAATGACTGATCATCTCAAATAGAAAAGCAATCTATAATACCTGAGGAAAAAAGGATACACTTTTAGCACAATATATTTATTTTAAGAAATCACTAATAACATAAAGGTTTTGAACTAGAAATTACAGTTGCTTTTAGTTTTGAGGGGTTTTTGTTGTTTTGTTTTACTTAAGTATTGAAATTTTAATTTTATGAATCACAAAGCTTATGTTCCAG
The DNA here is from genome assembly GCF_005190385.1 of Monodon monoceros. Classification (NCBI taxonomy): domain Eukaryota; kingdom Metazoa; phylum Chordata; class Mammalia; order Artiodactyla; family Monodontidae; genus Monodon; species Monodon monoceros. The sequence continues at coordinate 5,296,591 of NW_021703771.1, read as the reverse complement.
TACACTCTCATTCAGACAGTAGACATGAAACTATTTGAAGACACTATAAAGTAAAGCTATATCTGCTATTTACAAACATTTAAAATTAGAGTTCTTGTTGTCTTTAAAGAGCCTAGCCCACAAGCACCTTGGTTGTAGATATCTGAAGATGTTTAGAGTTTATATCTACTAAGAGGCAGGCATCAAAGAGTTAAACAGAAAATTGAACTTTCATAAAGGAAATAATAATGCAGCACACAGCAAAAGACATGGGGCTCAAGGGGAGCTCTTTTATGTCAAAATAAGTTTGGAGGCAGGTTCCTTCCTGACCAAAGCTGTCCTGCTTGGGTCTAGCTCCTTAGGCAGAGACAGAAGAGGTGAGAAGCTACACGCAGGAGGAGGGTACAGGGAGGGGTTCTCGGAGCAGGTCCAGCAAGAGCCAGGATGCCCTCCATGGATACCCTGCCCTGAAGGAGAAATGAAGACAGATGGGGGAGAGCCTGGGGTCTGCAGCCGTGGGGACACAGTGTGGAGGGCAGAAACTGGGTCAAGTTCAGATCAGAAAGGAATGTGCCCTAGCTTCAGAGTTGGAGAGAATGAAGTTGAATACGCAGTGGATAACATCTGGCAGTTGAGACTCTAAACCTGCAAAACCCTGGCACAGACAGGACATTACTTTTATTCGTAGCCAAACCCTTTGCCAGGATGAGAAAATTCCTGATGGGCTGGTCACCTCTCTGCACCACCCAGCCCACCTCTAAAAGCTGAGCTCTTGAACTTGCAAAGATGCAAACTAAATAGAGAAAAACTATTTCCAGAAAACTAGCAGCCATGGGCAGAGATCTGCAGAGACTGCCCAAGAGAAGGAAACAATAAGTGCTATAGAGGGACAGTTGATAGAGTCTGGGCCCACAGAATCTTTGATCAAGCCAAGACAGAAAACCTTTGGAATGAGTCTTGATAGGAAGAAGCAGCAGTCCTTATACAGATCACTACAAAACAAACACAGCAAGAAACAAGCAGATGGTGCAGAATTAAGAATCAGGATGAATAATAAAAGGTCTGTAGAGGACAGGGTTGAAGAAAATTCCCTTTGCACACACGTGGTTAAGGATTTCAGCACTTCCCTGTTCTGCAAGACTGAAAGTAAACATCACAGCTCCAGTATTTGTAATCTATGCTATTCTTATTCATGTTTCAGTGAACTTTCTAATAAACTGTATACATTATGTTCCATGTGTGATCTCAGTCATTCTCACATCATTTACCTTGTATTTTGCAAGTCCAAGTTCGAACAACCTCTTCAGTTAGTGTTAAATGAAGACATAAAACAGATCCCAGTTCACAGATACTGAGAATATTCCCAGATGCAGCAGATAGCAGTGCTACACCCCTCACAGAGCTATGTTTAATTACGTATTTTACTCAAAATATTAACAGAAACATTTCAGATTTTAGTTGTTTTCCCCACTGCCCACGTGTTGTTTCTCTGTGTAATAACATTTTTGATTTCATATTTCTTCCAATAACAAAATCTGGGTTGTATTTTTTTTTTTTTTGCGGTACGCGGGCCTCTCACTGTTGTGGCCTGTCCCGTGGCAGAGCACAGGCTCTGGATGCGCAGGCTCAGCGGCCATGGCTCACGGGCCTAGCCGCTCCACGGCATGTGGGATCTTCCCGGACTGGGGCACGAACCCATGTCCCCTGCATCGGCAGGCTGACTCTCAACCACTGCGCCACCAGGGAAGCCCTGTATTTTTATTTAGAAAGATAAGAATCACTATAGAATGAAAAACATTATTAAATATTTTGCCAACAGTTGAATGAAACCACTCATTTTTTTCAAACTTATGGTTATTAAATATGGGGCTTCAAAATCTTTTGAAAACAATACAGGTTATGAAATCTCCACTCAATTATAACGTAAGTTAATTGCTTTTTTCCCAAATGCATTTTCCTTTTTACTTACTCTGGGTGATTTCTGTCAGATATTATTGTACAAAGATATATCATACATTGTTCTGCTCTGGCTTGTCATGATTGCAGAAAAGATTAAAAGTTTACCCATGGGTAAAAATAAATTATATACACTAATGAATAAGAGTTGCAGGAGAAAAAATAAAGTCTGGTCTCTAGAATGTACACAAAGCAAACGATACATAATTTCAGGGATGAATTTAAACACTGATCCTGGTCAAATTGATCCCATCTGCACTGAGGACATTTCTGTTGCTGAGCGATACACACAGCTCATCATTTAATATTCCAGTCACAAAGGTGACACGGTTTCCATTTGTGGCATTTTGCTCAATTGAGCCTAAAGAAGTAACTCATTATTCCATACTCAGAGCCAACATTTTCTACTTGAGACACAATTCTAACAAAATTAATGTGAGAGGAGGATAGTATTAATTCATTTCCAGTTAAATTAGTTCTCCCGTCTTTGACAGCCTGCGTTGCCCCTGTGTGCAGGATTGAAAGCCACAGGGTTTTATTTAAAGAAAAAAATAGGTTTAGAACTTAAAAGACACAGATTATGCTCACGTAGCATTTTCTGCAGAGGGACACCATTAAAAAGATGTCACTAATTATGCTGACATAAATCCTAAAAGGTATATGTTTTGTTTGTTTGTTTTAAGTGAAAATATTTAATGATGCCAAAATACATTTATTTACCTCTGAAACAAAACAATTTCAGATGGCCTTTATGAGTTTTTTATCAATAACTCCAGTGTTTACCCACAGTATTTAAAGATACACGTTATGGGGTATATACTGACACAGTCTTCTACTAACTGTATAAAATAATTTGAGCATTTTAATCAGAGATCCATTACCATAATTCTTTTATTTTGCTATATTAGGCTAACTTAGTGTACCCAAAATATACTTAGCTTTAAAGACTCCTAAACCCTTTACAAAAATGCTTTTATCTGTGGAGACCTTACTAATTAAATATAAAAGACATTAAGTACAAATATGATTTTTCAAATACAGAGGCTGTAATTCAGATTGAATTCAAATTCAAGGCTGTTACAAAATAGCTGATAAATCTAGACACTCATGATTAGAACATGTTTGTAAGTACCTGGTCTTTGATATATGATTTTTAATATCATGTTTTAGAAAAAGGAAGAAATATAAATTACCAGTTTATTTAAAAAAGTAGAATAGTAACAACTGGATTAAAGCATAAGGACTTAAATATCTACTATGATAGATTATAATAATCAATGTTGAAATGAATAGTCAATAGAGATTTTAAATATGTGCTTGTGCCTTGCGCATGTAAGAAAAGAAAATGTGCTCATTGTATAATGTAAATAAATAGCTTACATTTTTACAAATCAGTCAACAATATCAGAGGATAAACTGGCTCCGTGAAAATCATATGTTTAATGCAACTTCTATTTACTAGGCTGAAGCTCTTCAAAGTCATTTTACCTACCAATCAGAGGAAAAAAAATTCAGAGATACATTTAAGGACCATCCACATACATTATGATAAACTTTCTGTTGTTAACTAAGGGCTATTTTACAAATGCAAGATATTTTTAAATGCCACAGTTCATGTAGCATAATCGTCTCAGAAATATAATGATCAAAAAAATTATATGTGGTGTTGGGAAAATAATTTGACAATGTATATGCAGAATTTTAAGATTAAAAAGGGACTTCTGGGTTAAGATGACTAAAATATCTTCAGAGTATTAGCATTTTCTCCACTGATACCTAACCATGAACAAAAAAGTGTCACACACACACACAAAATAACCAATAGTATCCAGACAAGAAACTAGGCTAACATAATTCAATGATCTTCAAAAACTAGCAAGCGGGCTTCCCTGGTGGCGCAGTGGTTGAGAGTCCACCTGCCGATGCAGGGAACACGGGTTCATGCCCTGGTCTGGGAAGATCCCACATGCCGCGGAGTGGCTGGGCCCGTGATCCATGGCCGCTGAGCCTGCGCGTCCGGAGCCTGTGCTCCACAGCGGGAGAGGCCACAACAGTGAGAGACCCGTGTACCGCAAAAAAAAAAAACAAAACAAAAAACTAGCAAGCAAGACAGGGAGAGAGAGAAGACTTAGATGAAGAAAAAGAGGAAGAAAGAGAGAAAAAGAGAGAAGAGAGAGAGAGAGGGGTAAGACAAGCCAGGGACATGCTCTCTGGGGTGGGGTTGCTGAGGTCAGCCCTTGCTGGCACCTTTCTCTGCCTCTATACTACTGAGTCACACACTTGATAACCCTCAGTAAGGGTGCTTAACCTGTAGGGAAGTAAATCTGAATGGCATCCTTATTAGTAAAGTGCCGTAGAAGTGAAGAGTCTGGAAGATATGAAATGAATTGGAGGGCTGATCCAAAGTCCAAGGGTTAACTTGCATTGAAAATCATATATACCTTCACCTCTAAAGTCAGATGAAGTTAATCCAGAATTGAATATTTGACAAAATTTCAGATGGAGAGAAAACTCTAACAAACACTGTGCACCACCTCAGCTCAACCTCCTACTTCCACTCACTCTGTCATGCTATAAAGCACAGCAAGCTCAGCTCGGTGCTCTGTGACAACCTAGGTGGGTGGGATGGTGGGGTGGGAGCGAAGCCCAAGAGGGAGGGGATATAGGTATACATATAGCTGATTCACTTCACTGTACAGCAGAAACTAATACAACATTGTAAAGCAAGAATATTGCAATTAAATTTTTTTTAATTAAAAAAATTAACCTACGACAAAGGAAGCAAAAATATACAATGGAGAAAAGACAGTCGATTCAATAAGTGATGCTGGAAAAACTGGACAGCTACATGTAAAAGTGAAATGAGAACATTCTCTAACACCGTATACAACAATAAACTCAAAATGAATTAAAGGCCTAAATGTAAGACCAGACACTATAAAACTCCTAAAGGAAAACATAGGCAGAACACACTTTGATATAAATCACAGCAAAAATTTTTTGGATCTGTCTCCTACAGTAAAGGAAATAAAAGCAAAAGTAAAAAAACGAAACCTAATTAAACTTAAAAGCTTTTGCACAGCAAAGGAAACCATCAACGAAACAAAAAGACAACCTAGTGGATGGGAGAAAATATTTGCAAATGATATGGTTGATAAGGGGTTGATATCCAAAATTTGTAAACAGCTCACACAACTCAACATCAGAAAAAACAAACAATCCAATAGAAAATGGGTAGAAGAAGTGAATAGACATTTTTCCAAAGAGGAAGTGAAGATGGACAACAGGCACATGAAAAGATACTCAACATTGATAATCATCAGGGAAATGCAAATCCAAACCAAAATGAAATATCACCTCACACCTGTCGGAATGGCTATCATAAAAAAAATAACAAATGTTGGCAAGGATGTGGAGAAGAGGGAATTTTCCTACATTATTGGTGGGAATGTAAATTGGTGCAGCCACTGTGGAAAACAGTATGGAGTTTTCTCAAAAAGCTAAAAATGGAAATAAAAATATGACCCAGCAATTCCATTCCTGAGTATATATACACCCCCCAAAAACCCCCCCAAAACCCCCAAAACATTAATTTGAAAAAATACATGCACCCCAATGTTCATAGCAACATTACTTAAAATTGTGAAGGTATGGAAACAACCTAAGTGTCCATCAAAAGATGAATGGATAATGAAGAAGTGATATATATATATACAAGGGAATACCCAGCCATAAGAAAGAATGAAATATTGCCGTTTGCAGCAACATAGATGGACTTGGAGGATATTTTGCTAATATAAATAAGTAAGACAGAGAAAGACAAACACTGTATGATATCACTTACATGTGGAATCTAAAAAATATAACAAGCTAATAAATAAAATAAAAAAGAAGCAGACTCACAGATATAGAGAATAAACTAGTAGTGGTTACCAATGGATTACCAGTGGTTACCACAGTATAGTAGTGGGGGAGTGGGAAGCACAAGCTATTGTGTGTAAGGTGAGCTCAAGGATGAACTGTACAACGCAGGGAATATAGCTAATATTTTGTAATAACTGTACATGGAAAGTAACCTTTAAAATTGTATAAAAATTTAAAAATAAATTTAGATACATGCAACCAAAAAAAAAACAACAAAACAACAACAGGATAAGAAAACCAAATGTATGGCCCTCAATCTGCAGCTCCAAAAGAATACTTAACTGGTGTCGGATATAGTGGGAAGAGAGCAAACATGTCAACCATATTTTATCAGAGCAGATAAAGCCTTTGTAGAATTCCCAATATGAGCAACTAAAGGCAGAAAGACCAAGTTTCTAACATCGAAGAAAAATAACTCATGGAACAAAATGGAATTCCTCACAATTATTTCATGATATAAAATAACACTGAGAATGTGAATTCTGCAAAAATGAGCTCAAAGATGAGATGAAATGACTACATGAGATTAAAATGCTTATCAGAAAATTGAGAACACAAATCAAGGATCACAATTCCAACATTACATAACAATACATAATATAGAAACAGTAGAAACAAAATTGATTAAAGATCAAATAAATGATAATCAAGTAATGAAATTGAAACTGTGATTAAAAATCTTCCAAACAAACAAAAGTCCAGGACCAGATCACTTCACAGGTTAATCCTATCAAACGTTTAGAGAAGAGCTAACACCCATACTTCTCAAACTCTTCCAAAAAACTGCACAGGGTAGAACACTCCCAAACTCATTCTACAAGGCTACCATCACCCTGACACCAAACCCAGGCAAAGATATCACAAAAAAAGAAAATTACAGGCCAATATCACTGATAAACATAGACGCAAAAATCCTTGACAAAATACTAGGAAACAGAATCCAACGGCACATTAAAAGGATGATACACTGTGATCAAATGGGATTTATTTCAGGGATTTAAGGATTCTTCAATATATGCAAATCAATCAATGTACACAATATTAATAAATTAAAGAATAAAATCAATATGATCATCTCAATAGATGAAGAAGAAGCTTTAGACAAAGTTCAACACACATTTATGATAAAAACTTTCCAGAAAGTGAGCATAAAGGGAACCTACCTCAACATAATAAAGGCCACATATGACAACCACACAGCAAACATCATTCTCAGTGGTGAAAAACTGAAAGCATTTCCTCTAAGATCAGGAACAAGACAAGGGTGTTCACTCTTGCCACTATCATTCAACATAGTTTTGGAAGTCCTAGCCATGGGAATCAGAGAAGAAAAAGAAATAAAAGGAATACAAATTGGAAAAGAAGAAGTAAAGCTGTCACTGTTTGCAGATGACATGATACTATACATAGAAAATCCTAAAGATGCCACCAGAAAACTCTTAGAGCTAATCAATGAATTTGGTAAAGTCTCAGGATACAAAATTAATACACAGAAATCTCTTGTATTCCTATACACTAACAATGAAAGGACAGAAAGAGAAATTAAGGAAACAATCCCATACACCACTGCAAAAGAAAGAATAAAATACCTAGGAATAAACCTACCTAAGGAGGCAAAAGATCTGTATGCAGAAAACTATAAGACGCTCTTGAAAGAAATCAAAGATGACACAAACAGATGGAGAGGCATACCATGTTCTTGGATTGGAAGAATCAATATTGTGAAAATGACTATGCCACCTAAAACAATCGACAGATTCAAAGCAATCCCTATCAAATTACCAATGGCATTCTTCACAGAACTAGAACAAAAATTTTACAACTTGTATGGAAACACAAAAGACCCCCAATAGCCAAAGCAATCTTGAGAAAGAAAAACGGAGCTGGAGGAATCAGGTTCCCTGACTTCAGATATATACAGTAATCAAGACAGTATGGTACTGACACAAAAACAGAAATATAGATCAATGGAACAGGATAGAAAGCCCAGAGATTAACCCACACACCTAGTCTATGACAAAGGAGGAAAAAATATACAATGGAGAAAAGACAGCCTCTTCAATAAGTGGTGCTGGGAAAATTAGACAGTTACATGTAAAAGAATGAAACTAGAACACTCTCTAACATCATACACAAAAATAAACTCAAAATGGATTAAAGACCTAAATGTAAGGCCAGACACTATAACTCTTAGAGGAAAACAGGCAGAACACACTTTGACATAAATCACAGCAACATCTTTTTTGACCCACCTACTGGAGTAAGAAAAATTAAAACAAAAATAAACAAATGGGACTTAATGAAACTTAAAACCTTTTGCACAGCAAAGGAAACCATAAAGAAGACAAAAAGACAACCCTCAGAATGGGAGAAAATATTTGCAAACGAAGCAACTGACAAAGGATTAATCTCAAATATATATAAGCAGCTCATACTGCTCAGTATCACAAAAAACAAAAAATCCAAACAAAAAATGGGAGGAAGGCCTAAATGTACATTTCTCCAAAGCAGACATACAGATGGCCAACAAACTCATGAAAAGATGCTCAACATCACTAATTATTAGAGAAATGCAAATCAGAACTATAATGAGGTATCACCTCGCATGAGTCAGAATGGCCTTCATTGAAAGATCTACAAACAATAAATGCTGAAGAGGGTGTGGAAAGAAGGGAACCCTCATACACTGTGGTGGGAATGTAGATTGATACAGCCACTATGGAAAATAGTATGGAGGTTCCTTAAAAAGCTAAAAAACAACTACCACATGACCCAACAATCCCACTACTGGGCATATACCCAGAGAAAACCATAATTCAAAAAGACACATGCACCCCAATGTTCATTGCAGCACTATTTACAATAGCCAGGACATGGAATCAACCTAAGTGTCCATCAACAGATAAATGGATAAAGAAGATGTGGCACATATATACAATGGAATATTACTCAGCCATAAAAAGGAATGAAATTGGGTCATTTGTAGAGACGCGGATAGACTTAGTGTCATACAGAGAGAAGTAAGTCAGAAAAAGAAAAGCAAATATCATATAATAATGCATATATGTGGAATCTATAAAAATGGTATAGGTTATCTTATTTGCATAGCAGAAATAGAGACACAGACATAGAGAACAAATGTATAGATACCAAGGGGGAAAGGGGTCAGGTGGGAGGAACTGGGAGACTGGGATTGACACACATACATTATTGATAATATGTATAAAATAGACAACTAATGGGAACATACTGTATAGCACATGGAACTCTACCTAATGCACTTTGGTAACCTAAATGGGAGGGAAGTCCAAAAAGGAGGGGATATCTGTATGTGTATGGCTGATTCATTTTTTTTGTGCAGTGGAGGCTAACACAAGAGTGTAAAGCAACCATACTTCAATAAAAACTAATTTAAAAAAATTTAAAAAAAGATCAAGTAAGTGATTTGAGGAAACAACTGAGGTTTACATAGTGAATGCTAATTTTTTTAATGTAAGGGATTAAAATGATTAAAGTAAAACAAATATAGAAGCAAGACAAAGGGAATCCAGCATAAAAATCATTTATGTTCATGAAGTAGAGATGCCCACAAATGCAAAAGAAGATGCATATTAAATCTCTAATATAACTCCCTCAATGAAGAACTGAATCTACACATTAAAGAATACACTGTGTTGGGCTTCCCTGGTGGCGCAGTGGTTAAGAATCCGCCTGCCAATGCAGAGAACATGGGTTCAAGCCCTTTTCCAGGAAGATCCCACATGCCGCGGAGCAACTAAGCCCATGTGCCACAACTACTGAAGCCCATATGCCACAACTACTGAAGCCTGTGCACCTAGAGTCCGTGCTCCATGGCAAGAGAAGCCACTGCAATGAGAAGCCTGTGCACCACAATGAAGAGTAGCCTCCGCTTGCCACAACTAGAGAAAGCCCGCACGCAGCAACAGAGGCCCAACTCAACCAATAAATAAATAATAAAAATTTACAAAAAAAGAATACACTGTGTTTCAAACAAATTTAATACAGAATAGTCAATGCCAAGGCATGGCCTGGTCAACCTACTGACTCTACAGAGTCCCCTAGTCTCCCCTAAAAAATTCCTTAATAAACATCAGGCTAGCAGCAGATATTTCCAACTTTCAATGCAAGAGGTAATAAAGCAATGTCTACAACGTTCTAGGGTAACAAAAGTGTAACCCAAGAATTCTATAACCAGTCAAGATGTTATTTATGTAAAAAGGCAATAGACAGATACTATTCTTAAACAGGAAAAGCCTGAGATAATGCAATGCCCAGAAGCCCTTGTTGAGAAAACAAAAATGAAACAAACAAATACAGGTAGAGCATTAATATGTCCAATTAAGAGATAAATGAAAATAAACACTGAGGAATTAACAAGCTATGGTAAAAGTACTGGTGAGGCACATGAATCCATTTACACACAGAAATATTAATAACACCCCACGGGATCTCAGGTTATGGAACAAAATATGAATGTCATATTGGACATGGGAAATGTAAAAACAATAATATGCCTTGTTAAAATGAGTTGTAATATATTCATCTTTTAAACAGAGAGTTGATAGAGTTAAAATTGAGGTAGATAGTTTGGGGAAAATGACTCTACTTTTAAAAAATGTATACTTCCTTCTCCATTCTCTTCTGTCTTCCTTTGCCTTTTCCCTCCTTTCCTGACCTCTTCTCCACTCTCTATCCCAGTCCCTTTAACCTTAGAGGCATATTTTAAGAAGTACTAAGTTGTAGTGAAGAATCATTTGTTTGACACTAAAATTTTTCATTTTCGTATCAGTTTATTTTTCTTCTATGAAATTCAGATGAAACTAAAGTTAAGGTTTTTACTTAAAAAACACATCTATACTACAGTTCCCATATTATAAATTATTTCTGTGTTTTCATCCATCCAGCAACCCATGCACCCAGATATTTAGCTGTATTTCTGCAAAGAGAGAAGGAAACTGGTGCATTGAAAGATGGGCTAGTGTCCAGCTAACGTTCAAAGTTATTATTTTAGAGTGGTAGAATTTAAATTTTCATCTTTAATTTTCATTATTACTTGTATTCTTTAAGCATGTATAATTATACCTCCCCAAATGAAATATATTTTTCTTTAAAAACTGGAAGCAAATGTGTAAAAATGGCGTACTATTCAAATTTTCAGTAGCTGACTCCTAATGGAAGATTAATGACAGGTTTGATTTGGATACTCTGGGTATTTAACAATGTGTATACCATTTAGCTATTCATCCCTTGATATTTCCTCTCTTAAGATATCATTTTAAATTTTAAACCATTTTAAAAATTGTAAATCTGAATTTAGCTTAACTGTGCAATTTAGATGAAGGTGCCTGCATTCTGGTCTTTCCTTAGACTTTCCTGCAAAATCTCCAGACACAGATTCTAAAATGATATTAGTAAAAATATGTCATAAAGTACCTCCACTGGGAAAGATTTAATTTAAGAACATTCATGTTTTCCAAAAGCCATTTTTCATGATTCAAGAACCATTTTTCACCTAAAAAACATCAAAGCAAATATCATTCCTTTTCAAAGCCTTCCTGATAAACAACTCAAACATTTAATTCACCACAAGTCTGAGTGAGCATTAACACTTTTAAAAAAATAAATCAACCTTAGAGAGCAATCTTCTGTCTTTCCTCTAAAAAATTTAAGTGAGGTTATGGCCTTCTTATTTACTGGGAAGAAACATCAAAAATTGCATTAGTCTTTGAACTGTCAATGTTCAAAATTCAACAGACAATTCACATAATGCTAATGTCACCTCAGAAAAAGATTTTTAATATTAGTATATATATAATAATTATTAAGTTTTATTAAATTTTGGTAGCATTGATCAAGGAAAGAATAATAACTTCTAGGGTGAAATAAATTTCAGCAAAACAAATGAACAAAAGCACTTTTACATTATTTTGTTCCTCATTTAGAATTTTCCTTTTCCCTGTTGATCTTGAAACTGTGAGTCTGTAAACCATACAGAAAAATACAATAAGCATATTTTAGTAGAATTATGTAAAACATGGTAGAAATAAATGTTATGAGTCTAAGAAAGAGAAGACCCTTTAAAAATATAAATGGAATCTAGAAAAATGGTACAGATGACCTGGTTAGCAAGGCAGAAGTAGACACACAGGTGTAGAGAACAAACACATGGACAACAAGCGGGGGAAAAGGGGAGTAGGATGAACTGGGTGATTGGGATTGACAAATATACACACTAATATGTATAAAATAGATAACTAATGAGAACCCGCTGTATAGCACAGGGAACTCCATTTTACTGTACAGTAGAAACTAACATAACATTGTAAAACAACTATACCCCTTTAAAAAATATGTATATATATATATATATATATATATATGGGATATTTGGCAACTAGTTCCTTAGATCAATGCAAAACAATAGCCATTATGTTGTTTCTATGCTCTTAAGAGTCAATATATTTATAGGAAAAGCTGATTTTATTTTTATTTTTAAAATTATTTATTTATTTATTTATTTATGGCTGTGTTGGGTCTTCGTTTCTGTGCGAGGGCTTTCTCCAGTTGTGGCAAGCAGGGGCCACTCTTCATCACGGTGCGCGGGCTTCTCACTATTGCAGCCTCTCTTGTTGCGGAGCACAGGCTCCAGACGCGCAGGCTCAGTACTTGTGGCTCACGGGCCTAGTTGCTCTGCGGCATGTGGGATCTTCCCAGACCAGGGCTCGAACCTGTGTCCCCTGCATTGGCAGGCAGATTCTCAACCACTGTGCCACCAGGGAAGCCCAGAAAAGCTAATTTTAAATGAAAACACTGAAAACTTGAATTTCAACCTGTCTTCCTAGTTAGTATTTGTTAACGGTGAAGATTAGCATTTTTCCTTCAGCTCTTTAGATGAAAGTTTTTATTGTTGTTGTCAATGGGAATAATAAAGTGTCATTTATTTAAACAGTATTTACCAAAGTGCAAGATGAACTAAAGAGACCCTGGGGCTTAATATCCAATGTGGAAGATTTATGCTTTTTCTTTCACCTCTCTTAATTGCTTTTTTTTTAAATTTTATTTTTTTATACAGCAGGTTCTTATTAGTTATCTATTTTTTACATATTACTGTATACATGTTAATCTCAATCTCCCAATTCATCACATCACCACCCCCGCCACCTTCCCCCCTTGGTGTCCATACGTTTGTTCTCTACAACTGTGCCTCAATTTCTGCCCTGCAAACCGGTTCATCTGTACCAGTTTTCTGGGTTCCACATATATGCGTTAATATACTATCTTGGTTTTTCTCTTTCTGACTTACTTCACTCTGTATGACAGTCTCTAGATCCATCCACGTCTCTACAAATGACTCAATTTCATTCCTTTTTATGGCTGAGAAATATTCCTTTGTATATATGTACCACATCATCTTTATCCATTCGTCTACTGATGGGCATTTAGGTTGCTTCCACGTCCTGGCTATGGTAAATAGTGCAGCAATGAACATGGGTGCATGTGTCTTTTTGAATTATGGTTTTCTCTGGGTATATGACCAGTAGTGGCATTGCTGGGTCATATGGTAATTCTACTTTTAGTTTTTTAAGGAACCTCCATACTGTTCTCCATAGTGGCTGTATCAACTTACATTCCCACCAAGAGTGCAAGAGGGTTCCCTTTTCTCCACACCCTTTCCAGAATTTGTTGTTTGTAGATTTTCTGATGATGCCCATTCTAACTGTGTGTGAGGTGATACTTCATTGTAGTTTAGATTTTCATTTCTCTAATAATTAGTGATCTTGAGCAGCTTTTCATGTGCCTCTTGGCCATCTGTATCTCTTCTTTCAAGAAATCTCTATTTAGGTCTTCTGCCCGTTTTTGGATTGGGTCGTTTGTGTTTTTAATATTGAGCTGCATGATCTGTTTATATATTTTGCAGATTAATCCTTTGTCCGTTGATTCATTTGCAAATATTTTCTCCCATTCTGAGGGTTGTCTTTACGTCTTTTTTGCAGTTTCCTTTGCTGTGCAAAAGCTTTTAAGTTTCATTAGGTCCCGTTTGTTTATTTTGTTTTCATTTCCATTACGTTAGGAGGTGGATCAAAAAAGATGTTGCTGTGTTTAAGTCAAAGAGTGTTCTTCCTATGTTTTCCTCTTAGAATTTTATAGTGTCTGGTCTTATATTTGGGTCTCTAATCCATTTTTTTTTTTTTTTTTTTTTTTTTGTGGTACACGGGCCTCTCACTGTTGTGGCCTCTCCTGTTGCGGAGCACAGGCTCTGGATGTGCAGGCTCAGTGGCCATGGCTCACGGGCCTAGCCACCCCATGGCATGAGGGAACTTCCCAGAGTGGGGCACGAACCCGTGTCCCATGCATCGGCAGGCGGACTCTCAACCACTGCACCACCAGGGAAGCCCTCTAATCCTTTTTGAGTTTATTTTTCTGTATGATGTTAGGGAGTGTTCTAATTTCATTCTTTTACATGAAGTTGTCCAGTTTTCCCAGCACCAATTATTGAAGAGACTGTCTTTTCTCCATCATATATCCTTGCCTCCTTTGTCATACATTAGTTGACCATAGGTGCGTTTGTTTATCTCTGGGCTTTCTATCCTGTTCCATATTTCTGTTTTTGTACCAGTACCATATTGTCCTGATAACTGTAGCTTTGTAGTATAGTCTGAAGTCAGAGAGTCTGATTCCTCCAGCTCTGTTTTTTTTCCCTCAAGACCACTTTGACTATTCAGGGTCTTTTGTGTCTCCATACAAATTTTAAGATTTTTTTTGTTCTAGTTCTGTAAAAAATGCCATTGGTAATTTGATAGGGATTGCATTCAATCTGTAGATTCCTTTGGGTAGTATAGTCATTTTCACATATTGATTCTTCCAATCCAAGAACATGGTATATCTCTCCATCTATTTCTATCATATTTAATTTTTTTCATCAGTGTCTTATAGTTTTTGGTATACAGGTCTTTTATCTCCCTAGGTAGGTTTATCCCTAGGTACTGTATTCTTTTCATTGCAATGGTAAATGGGACTGTTTCCTTAATTTCTCTTTCAGAATTTTCATCAATAGTGCATAGGAATGCAAGAGACTTCTGTGCATTAATTTTGTATCCTGCAACTTCACCAAATTCATTGATTAGCTCTAGTAGTTTTCTGGTGGCATCTTTAGGATTCTCAGTGTATAGTATCATGTCATCTGCAAACAGTGACAATTTTACTTTTTCTTTTCCAATTTGGATTCCTTTTATTTCTTTTTCTTCTCTGACTGCCATGGCTAGGTATTCCAAAACTATGTTCAATAATAGTGGTGAGAGTGCACATCCTTGTCTTGTTCCTGATCTTAGAGGAAATAGTTTCAATTTTTCACCATTGAGAATGATGTTTGCTGTGGGTTTGTCATATATGGCCTTTTTTATATTGAGGTAGGTTCCCTCTATGCCCCCTTTTTGGAGAGTTTTTATCATAAACTGGTGTAGAATTTTGTCCAAGGATTTTTCTGCATCTATTGAGATGATCATATGGTTTTTCTTCTTCAATTTGTTAATATGGTGTATCACATTGATTGATTTGCATATATTGAAGAATCCTTGTATCCCTGGGACAAATCCCACTTGATCATGGTGTATGATGCTTTTAATATTTTGTTGGATTCTGTTTGCTAGTACTTTTTAGAGGATATTTGCATCTATATTCATCAGAGATATTGGTCTGTAATTTTCTTTTCTTGTAGTATCTTTGTCTGGTTTTGGTATCAGGGTGATGGTGGTCTCATAGAATGAGTTTGGGAGTGTTCCTTCCTCTACAATTTTTTGGAAGTTTGAAAAGGATGGGTGTTAGCTCTTCTGTAAATGTTTGATAGAATTCATCTGTAAAGCCATCTGGTCCTGGACTTTTGTTTGTTGGAAGATTTTTAATTACAGTTTCAATTTCATTACTTGATCGGTCTGTTCATATTTTCTACTTCTTCCTGGTTCAGTCTTGGAAGGTTATACCTTTCTAAGAATTTGTCCATTTCTTCCAGGTTGTCCATTTTATTGCCACAGAGTTGCTTGTAGTAGTCTCTTAGGATGCTTTGTATTTCTGCGGTGTCTGTTGTAACTTCTCCTTTTTCATTTCTAATTTTATTGATTTGAGTCCTCTCCCTCTTTTTCTTGATGAGTCTGGCTAATGGTTTATCAATCTTGGTTAGCTTCTCAAAGAACCAGCTTTTAGTTTTATTGATCTTTGCTATTGTCTTGTTTCTATTTCATTTATTTCTGCTCTGATCTTTATGATTTCTTTCCTTCTACTAACTTTGGGTTTGTTTTGTTCTTCTTTCTCTAGTTCCTTTAGGTGTAAGGTTAGGTTGTTTATTTGAGATGTTTGTTGTTTCTTGAGGTAGGAATGTATTGCTATAATCTTCCCTCTTAGAACTGCTTTTGTTGCAACCCATAGGTTTTGTATCGCCATGTTTTCATTGTCATTTGTCTCTAGGTATTTTTTGATTTCTTCTTTGATTCTTCAGTGATTTCTTGGTTATCTAGTAACGTATTGTGTAGCCTCCATGTGTTTGTGTTTTTTACGTTTTTTTCCCTGTAATTGATTTCTAATCTCATAGCGCTGTGGTCAGAAAAGATGCTTGATATGATTTCAATTTTCTTAACTTCACTGAGGCTTGATTTGTGACCCAAGATGTGATTTATCCTGGAGAATGTTCTGTGAGCACTTGAGAAGAAAGTGTAATCTGCTGCTTTTGGATGGAATGTCCTATAAATATCAATTAAATCTATCTGGTCTATTGTGTCATTTAAAGCTTGTGTTTCCTTAGTAATTTTCTGTTTGTATGATGTGTCCATTGGTGTAACTGACGTGCTAAAGTCCCCCACTATTACTGTGTTACTGTCGATTTCCTCTTTTATAGCTGTTAGCAGTTGCCTTATGTGTTGAGGTGCTCCTATGTTGGGTGCATATATATTTATAATTGTTATATCTTCTTCTTGGATTGATCATTTGATCATTATGTAGTGTCCTTCCTTGTCTCTTATAACATTCTTTATTTTAAAGTCTGTTTTATCTGATATGAGTATTGCTACTCCAGCTTTCTTTTGATTTCCTTTTGCACGGAATATCTTTTTCCATCCCCTCACTTTCAGTCTGTATGTGTCCCTAGGTCTGAAGTGGGTCTCTTGTAGACAGCATATATATGGGTCTTGTTTTTGTATCCATTCAGCGAGCCTGTGTCTTTTGGTTGGAGCATTTAATCCTTGCCCGTTTAAGGTAATTATCAATATGTATGTTCCTATTACCATTTTCTTAATTGTTTGGGTTTGTTTTTGTAGGTCCTTTTCTCCTCCTGAGAAGAGAAGTTACTTTAACATTTGTTGTAGAGCTCTTAATTGCTTTTTTTAAATGTTTTTTTTTAAATTACTTACCACTGTGTTGTTTTCTGTTTTAAATGTTCTAGTCCTTTTTAATTCATAAAGTTTTTTCATTTTTATTTAATAACTTGTTATTTAATTTTACAGTGTGCTTAATAAATTTTAGCGCTTCCTCATATTTAAGTCTCTGAGGTTTTTAAAAAGTATTTTACATTGATATCTTTTTTGGACTTAATTTCTCAGTCGTATAATAGAAGTTCTTAAATTTTTACTTTGTTAATACCTCTTTCCTTTTCTTTTTTTTTCATTATTCTTTTCTTTTGCAAATGTCATCCTCTCCTGGTTCTTTTGAACATGGCTTTTATACTTTAGTTATGCCTTCTGATTTCATATGCTTAACAGTGGCCAAAGGGGAACAGGATTGGAAGGCTACGACTAGACAAAGTCTACACCACCAACAGGAGATTTGAACTTCTTCCTAGCAGTTAGCATCTGTGTAAAATTAGCTCATCAAAAAGTCATATCCCTGGGTACTTGGAAGAATGGAAGAGTAAACATCCCCAGGACAGTAAGTACTGTTCACATAGAAATGGTAAACTTGACCTTTTAGAATGATGCTGTCTTTGACATTCTACATAATCAAGTCATCATATAAGAAGCTGTACAGGGACTTTCCTGGTGGTGCAGTGGTTAAGAATCCACCTGCCATTGCAGGGGACATGGGTTTAAGCCCTAGTCTGGAAAGACCCCACATGCCACGGAGAAACTAAGCCCATGCGCCACAACTACTGAGCCTGCACCCTACAGCCTGCAAGCCGCAACTACTGAGCTCACGTACCACAACTACTTAAGCCCATTCACCTACAGTCTGTGCTCTGCAACAAGTGAAGCCACTGCAATGAGAAGACTGAGCACTGCAACAAAGAGTAGCTCCCACTCACCAGGGCCAAAAATAACCAATTTTTAAAAAAAGGAAGCTCTACATTCTGAAGTTCATGGTTTCAGATAAACTTTGACTAAATGTGCTACAACATTGGAGTAGAATGATGGCAGAATAATATATACAACTTCACCTGACCTTCCTGAGAAGCTAGATGGTGACAAACTCCTATGAGAAAATGACAGAAGAGGTTCTTGTATTTCTATCACAGGACGTAAATGAAGATCATATTTCTAATTTGTACCACTGTGTTCACAACTAGTCATAGCAAGGAAGTGAGAGAGAGCGACTCTGAGATCATGTGCCCATTTAGCCTTCCCTTTTGTGTTGACTTCCAGGAATTGAGAGCTGATTTAGTCCCACTTCTGGTCTAGTCTTTGCCTTGACTTAATTTTGTTCCAATTATCTGCTCATATTCTACATGTCTCTCTAAGCCACTTCAAACAGATTTTGGAATAGTTAAAAAATCAAACACACACAGACACATGAAATAGTCACCAAACAACCCTATAAATTAGTTGAAGCATCTCGTCCACTTTGCTTATCAGCATATAAGGCATGGAGAGGTGAAGCCATTTATATAAACCAAGTCAGTATATAAGTAACAGATCTAGAACTCTAAACTTAGGATCCGAGTCCTACTTAAACCAATGTTCTTTTCAATATCTCATTTGGCTATGCTACAAATTTTAATTTTACTAACAGAAGAGTTTACCAAATAAAAGGAATATACAGTTGCTTGCTGTTATATCCAATCTGGATTGGTAGTATTTGCAAATAAGGTAACTGTGGAATAAGAAAAGGGGACAAAGAAGTAAACCCAGTTCTGTTCAGGAATAAAAGTGTGTTGTTGTTATCATTTGTTTCCGTTAATACTTTGATAAGAGCAAAAAAACAAAGTGAGGCAAATTGCTGCCTATGCTCCAGGAGCTACATTTCTGCATGTGTTGTAGTAAACAGCTGAGCTGCAGGGGGCAAGGGGACCAGTGTTAGAGCAGGCTGATTGTTCCGACAAGACATTATCATGACAGAGCTAATGTTAATTACTTAGTTTTGAAGAGACTTTGGGAAATGGGCCTAGTAACACATGAAGCTTCTGGAAAGCCATGTTTACCGCAACATCTACTGACTGGTTTCTGAAGCCAGCATCCTGGTAACAGTCTGCAGAGTTCCTAGCATCCCTTTACCTATCATATTCCAGGTTGGTATTTCCCTATATAGTTTTTTTTTTTCTTTTTCTGAATTCTGATTTTTCCCTCTGATTATTTTTTTCACATGAAAGTGAAAATGTAGGAGTTGAAAATTCAAGATCTGGAATGAAGGCAATGACCATCAGAATAGGCTTGGAAGTTAACCTTGATGGGAGATACTACAGCTCAGCTTGAGATACTGTTTGGTGGTTGCTACTACAAATAGATTTTGAACCTGGTTAAACCCTTAGACAGCAGCATCCTCCTTAAAGAGTGTGAGTGGGAGTCCAAGTACAAGGGTGGCTCTAAATGATAAATTCACTCAGATGAAGCTTGGCCTTCAGAAGCCATGCAAGAGACCCCAGGTCAACAAACCAATTTTTCAAATGAGAAAGATTATATTCCCATCTTGGAAGGTTATCTATTAGCCCATATCTATTTCTTGGGCTAGGACCATAAACTATCCCTGAATGACACAACTCAGTTTTTAGCCTATTTCAAGTCTTCAGAAAGAGCAAATGAAACTTTTTATTGATACCCCTTTTTCTTTAAAGGACATGCACTTAATAGAAATTCTTGCATTTATCTACCTTACACTATACAAATTACAGATTAATTTTACCATATTATTTATAAAAATATTTGAATAGTTACACAAATAACACAGTTATGCTCTATATAAAGTGAATATATTATATAAGAATTAATTTAAGGCAAAAATATATCAACTATAAGACTTTCACACATTTTGTGTTTATTTTTCTAGTTTGAATTATTAGCATCTGTATTCATTCTTATATTCTCACGCATCTTATGGTGTAGCAAGTAACAAAAGGACTGGCCTTACGAATCAAGATTGTTAATTAATTCCTGTACCCCAGAAAAGCTTCATAGCCAGCAAGTTAGTTATAGAACAAAGCTTATTAGTTGTGCTGTGTTTTCATCCAGTTCCTGGTTTCTGGTGTGTATCATTCTAGGAAGTAATGCATTTCTTCCTGTCCAAGGGTTTGAGTAGGAAAGAGATGGTGGAGCAGCAGGGTCAGTGGTTGGATTGGTGAGTGAGGGGCTGCAGGGGGGAAAGCCAAACAGTTTTTCAATTTCTCTAAATTTTTTTTTGGCTGCATTGGGTCTTCGTTGCTGCACGTGGGCTTTCTCTAGTTGCAGCGAGCAGGGGTTACTCTTCGTTGCGGTGAGCGGGTTTCTCATTGCGGTGGCTTCTCGTTGTGGAGCACGGGCTGTAGGCCTGTGGGCTCAGTAGCTGTGGCTTGTGGGCTCTACAGCGCAGGCTCAGTAGTTGTGGAACACAGGCTAGTTACTCCGCGGCATGTGGGATCTTCCCGGACCAGGGATCAAACCCGCGTCCCCTGTATTGGCAGGAGGATTCTTAACCACTGTGCCACCAGGGAAGCCCTCAATTTCTCGAAATTAGGATCCTCACAAGGGAGACTCCTTTTTTTGAGGCCCATGGACTTTTAACACCCTGAGTTCCCAATCAAATGAAAATGAATGTTGAAGTCATAAGCACCGTACCTTCATGTTGTTTTCACCCTCCATCCACACATCCTCTTTCAGAGTTTACTCTTAAAATAAGGTGCATGGAGATGAGAGAAGAAATTATGCATTGCTATTCTTTAAAATAACAGTTAAAGATCCGGAAATAAGGTTGCCTTTCCTGGTTCTTCTTTCTGAAACTAACCAACAAGAATACAAATATGGGAAAGAAGAACTTGTCTTGGCGAAACTAGAAAATGGCCACAATCCTGATGAAGGATCTAGGAAGATGGGCAGCGAAGAGCAGTAAAAACTGGTCCTGGTGCAGGGAAGAAGTATAGAGGGCCTCCCTGCTCTGCAGCTCTCAGGCAGCACATGGCCCACAGTGCCAGGCCAGTGTCCCTCATCTAGAAAGACGAGATGGACCTGTGAGGGCAGACACGCAGGAAATCCCTGAGCTCCTCATTCCAGGGCAGCAGATGGGAAAACACACATCTGTGGCATCTCCAACACAAGGCAGGCTTTTGATTTGTCCCATGGAGGAGAAAAATCACCTCTGTGCCTGTGCTTTGGTGTATTAGAGTAAAGCAAGGTGCGATGCCCAGGACTGGTGACATGTAATGAATCGCTGGGAGCCTACCCGCGGCTCCGCTAGCCAAGAGCAGAAGCGATCTCCCTGCAATGTGGAGTGGGGGGTGCTGGAGGGGCGCAGCCCCAGCATAAACCAGCTAATACCCCACTAGCTCACCTCCCCACGCCAAAATTACAAAACTGCTGGTCCAGGGAAAAGAGATCACCTCCACTAAACAGTGAGTACGATTCCGGAAGAAAACCAATTTTAAAGAAAACTCAAGTCGAAAAAGTGCCACAAGGAAAAGAAAATGACATGAAAAGCTAGAGGCAGATCAAGAATCTATAGCAGAAAAATTATGCTGTAAAATAGACAAAAAAACTATAAAAGACTCCCTGAAACCCAAGAAATTGCAGAAGTTATGACCTCTCTAATACATGAACTCTCTAAATGAATGTAAGGACTCAAAAAGTAAAAAACAAAACAAAAACAGGAGATGAAATTTGAGCTGGAAGAGCCAGAATAAAAATGAAAAAGAAAAACAACGGTAATAGGATTATGCCTCATGTTTATGTGGGATGTAATTTGTTTCCTTAATGACTCATCTAGACGATTTTCATTTACATTTAGGATAGTTATTTTTTCCTAAGATAATTGAAAAAGAAACATAACACACACTTCTTTCTTATGAAAATAAGAGAACAAGGAAGCGCCACATATCATTTGCAAACATTTTGTCTAAATATAAACTCCACGGGAAAATCAATCACTTCAAATCACTGAACAACTACTTACATTGATTGCAGTGATATCAATTCAAGCTGAATCAGAAAATTAGTGTCGGCAATGATGGCAAGTCAGACAGCCTAACTCTTCTGTGCCGCCTGTCAAGACCCCTCCAGCCCCCAGAAAGCAGCAGGTGAGTACATGGAAAGCATCGAATATGTCTCCTTACTTTAGCAGACCTAATACTAAGCGTCTTATCTTGAAGTCCCGCTGTATAAGCTCACAGTATTTTATGTATATCTACTTATTAAGGTGGTCTGATGATTCCATTCTGTAACTAGTGTTGACAAAAACTCCCGAACTTTCTTTTAAAATTTTCCCCTAATACAGTGTGCCAAATATTTTAAGGGTTGATATGACATAAATAAATACATTTAAAAAGTTTTAAAATGGCCTAGATATTGGTTTTGTCAACTGAAATATTTTCTATCTAACAAAGTCATAATGTTTAGTTTGAGAAAAAAAAAATATTTATGCCTGATTTGTCCAAAACTTAAAGGCTTGACCCAGATTCTTGAAAACAGAATCTTGAACTTGATTTTGTAAACAGTATTTCACAAGCCCTTCTGAATTTGGGCAGGATCTTAGTATTTTCCTGCTTCAGTGACTCATCGGATCAGAGCAAGAGGCCACCCATAAATATATTCTTCCAGGCTCCCTCCACACTGAACAGATGGAGTATCCATGAATAAATGCAGTAAATCTAACTCAGAATATAAAAAAACTGCAGAAACATCAGCTGAAGTATTCTCCTGAAGAAGTTCATCTTGGCTGCAGTCTTCTTGATTTCTGGTCCTCTACACAAGGTGGCTATTTTTTAAGTTGCTTCTTCGTTTTATAACTTTTGAATTCAGATCAACTAGTTACAGAATGGAACCATCAGGCTACCTTAAACCTTTTATATTTTTGATTTTTAAAAGTAAACTTTATACGTAGATATACACAAAATCTTAGGCACAGTCCCATTATTATTTTAACAATATCCTATTTTTCCTAAATTAAAATAATACTGGCCCACACTCAGGAGAACTTGAAGTTCAAGTAATTATTCTTACAAGTAATTATTCATACACAGTTGGTTATTATCTTTGTGTTGATCTACACACACCTTCCCTTGGTTGAAATTAGACCCCTGTACATTAACAATGAAAGGGAGGAGAGCATGGGGACCTCAAGACCCTGCTGTGAGGGCACGCAGCTTTGGGTATTGTACAGACTGGAAAAGGGACCAGAGCTGATCAGAACGATGTCAAAGAGTTTATTGGTCTCGGTTTACATGTTCCTTTTCTTTGTGTGGCACAATTATGTTGATTTATAAATACGATATGGTTCCCAGATTATCAGATTCATTTTCATTCATTTACCAATCCTTATTAATTACTTATACAAAAGCACTGTTCTTGGTGCAGACGGTACTGCAGAGATCAAAGCAGACATGAAGCTTACACTCTAGTGCAAAGGAAAACGATTTCCTCTTTACTGGTTATAATATCAAACAAATTAACATTTTCTTTTCCCTTTTTTATTTTCATCTTTTCTAATTCCAGAAAATATGTTTGCTTTAATTTTTTTGAGGTAATAACTACAAATTTTTTTCCCAGCAATACTAGAAGTAAATCATGTGTAAGTTATGAACTTTTTAGCGGAGTAATTGTCAAGAAAAGTTATTTTTTCCATTTTAAATAAATTTGCAGTAATATTAATGAACTTCTATTGTTTTAGTAGGTTTAATAATATTTAGCAAGTTGATATACTGATTTCAGGAAAATAGGAAGATAATAAAGATTCTGACTTCAAATAATTTTTCATCCTTTAAAGTAAGAATGCTTAACTAGTTAAAATAATAATGATTTTTTTTTCTTTTAACTACTTGCAAATATAAATACAATAATACTTTAGTTCAATGATTAGATTTCAACCTTTAGATGTGACTAAAACCACAACCTGAATGACTTGATATATTGTGTTCCTTTGACAGTAAAAGGCCTTCATAGTACCAATAATATAATAAACTGAGTAACTATAATATTTTCAATCTTTGTATTCCCATACTTATTCAATTTTTTAGTTAGTTTAGTTTTTATACACTACCTTAACATTGTTTTTTTTTTTTTCTTTTCAGTACGTGGGTCTCTCACTGTTGTGGCCTCTCCTGTTGCAGAGCACAGGCTCCGGACGCGCAGGCTCAGTGGCCATGGCTCACGGGCCCAGCCACTCCGCGGCATGTGGGATCTTCCCGGACCGGGTCACGAACTCGTGTCCCCTGCATCGGCAGGTGGACTCTCAACGACTGCGCCACCAGGGAAGCCCTTAACATTATTTTTAACGAAAAAAATTTGCATTCTACCTATTAATTTGTTTCATTTATAAAATAATTTTCTTAAAATAATTGAGCATGAAAAGTTATTTGTAATCGAATCAAGAAATATTACAGTATCTTGGATTTTTAGATTGCCTATATATGCTCTTTCCCATACAGAATGGAGATGGCTATTTTGGTTTAAAATCATAGGCCTTTGAAATAAACGTGTCTTTTTAAAAGTCATGTTTTAAAACATGAGACAGCCTTATATTCCTTAAGTGTGGGCTGACTGTATTTCTGAGCACACTGCTGGTGACAGCATGCAGGAAGGTACACAGCGAGCAGATGCTAACAGGTCAATATTGGAGGATCATGAATACAGGGAATTCAGGTCTCAGGCAGCACAAAAAATATGTGCTGTTCCTTAAGAGCAAACATGCTACTGATCCAGACTGAATAGATATGTTCTTTGAACTCATTTTCCAGGTATGTAAATGGATTCATAAATAGTTTTTCCACTTCTGTCTACCCACTGCCACTTTATTTTTAACCAATATTCTGCAGCTGCAAATGTGGCCAAAGTTAAGACTGAATCTGTGACTCTGAGAAAAAGAGCTAAAAGCCGCACACAGAACTCAAATCCTAGGGTGATCATATTAGTACCACACTGTAACCAACCTAATCACTAGTCAAAGCTGTAAGAAGAAAATTAAAGAAGCTAATTTGAAAAACTGTGAAACACACAATGTGATTTGTTTTCATTGAGGCAGGAGCAAAATTTAATCTCATCAAACCGGATAAATGATTTTTGTTGATATTTTGTTGATATGATATATTGAGAAACATTTTACTTTATCTCTAATTTTGGACTTTGGGTCTGGAGGCAAAGCAATGTGGGAAACTCAGAGATGAGTCAGAAGAGTCCTCTCACCAGGGAAATTAAAAGTTTAGTTGAAGACGTGAAATACCTAAATAATTACAAAACAAAGTTTAAAAAATGATGTATCTTTAAGACTATAATGATATAGATGTTTTAATAAATGGTAACTTAATCAGCATTATACTTTATTTACACTTTATTCATAGAAGCATAAATAGTTATTTTAATGATTGAGTTAAATACTTTCTGAATGTCTTCAGTCTGTTTTTACAAATATGGTTATGTCATATAACCTTAAGGATATTAATGTTAATTCTATTCAATCCTACTAGGTTCTGGATACTTTGGATACAAAGTCCAATTTAGAACATATGTTTTAAAATACACATAGGTAATTAAAATGAAAGGCTGTGATTTAAACTCCTTAATATTGGGACACCAACAAGAAAAAGTAGCCACAAGGTTCATAATTCAATCACTGACCATGATCCTGGTAGCAATGTCATCATTGACTCTGTAAGTCCATCTGGGCTCAGATCATGGTAAGAACAGTCAAAAGTGATCTGCAAGAGGGTTTGCCATTCTAATGATGGATGGCTGGAAATACCCTTTGGGGCAGGGGACATAATTTACGATATAATTAGGATAACTGTTTTCCCCAATCTTTGAAGCACAATTTATTTTGTCATTTCATTTGACTTTCTCCAGAATCTGATCCTTTTGACCATCTCCCTCTTCTTAACACTATCCCCTCTTGACTTCCCAGCCCTTTTTCTCTCCTGGTCCCGTTCCCACCTCCCGTTGACCTCCTCAGCTAATGGCTTTCCCAGAGATCCACACTTGACCATCTTCTCCCCACAGCTCACAGGCTTTCTCCAGGAGGTCTCATTCATTACCCTATTCAATGACTCTGAAACCTTAACAAGGTAGACCAGTGTGTCTCATAGACAGAAAATCAGTTTTGAGTAATCTGATAAATACAACTCAGTCTTCTCTCTTGGGTTCTACCCTCATTTTCTCAACTGCTGAATGACCTTCCTCCTAAATAGTCCACAAAAATCAACATGTCCAAAATCGTTAAAACGAGGCTTTCCTTCTGGCTTCTCCACTTTACCATTCATCATTTACCTCAATGAGAAAGAAGCCTTGGGGACACTGTGTCATCTTTGTTCTTTTACACTCACAGCTGGTTCATCACCATGGTTCCTATTGTGACTCTACAACTTTTCCAAGTGTGTCCCTTCTCTATACTCCTTTTCTGTTTGGCAGTCAATTACTGACATTTTCAGGTCTATGGTATTTTTAAGCATATAATTTCTGGCCACCTAGGCACAAAAAATGTCAGTGAATTAAGTTCAGGAAAGGAATTCACTTTGCTTTTCTAAATTTTTATATACCAGTTGGTTTAATTTAAACTGAAAGACATTATTATTGTCTCTTAAAGCAAATAACATGTAGACGTGAGAACTAGGACAGAAATTCCAAGTTCTATATATTGCTTTTAAACACTGCATCTGTGGTTGGAATTGAGAGATGTAGGTGACAGAAAAAGTTGCTTGACATTATAAATTCTAAATCTGAATATGAACCTTTGCTTCCTTTGAATTCTCTCCTCTTTCCTCCTTTATCTAGCATTTTATTGTCCATATGACAGTAAAGGGAAAGGTATTTCCAGTTCGGATACCATTATAGATCTTAAAATGTCAAAAATAACACTTGCTAATGGAGACTGTTAACTGGCTCTGATTATGATTCACAAGAAATCCAAACATTTCTTAAAACCAGCCTCATCTATCACTATTCTGCTCTAAGGTGAAAGTTTAGACTGCTCGGGCTATATCTGCTGTGACAGTAAGATCTTAGTTGCTTACTGCTCTTCTCAAACAAGGTACAGTTCTACTCACTGATGATCATTTTGTAAATTCAGTATGTCTGAAGAGCAGATGTAGCTATCTATTTCAAATACTCATTCTTTTCATTATGTTCTATCTCATACGAGATTATTTTACTTTGTCTTCTAATAATAGTAAATTCCATTCAGAACATATTCTATTTTAATCAATGTGCAAAACAATACTCTTGTTTTGTGATAGTCATTTAAATATGAATGTGGGAAAATTAATAACAATTAACCTGAATAATATGACTTCTAAGTGAGCTCTTTTGATTATACTTCAATTCAAAAGCAGATCCCAAGAAAGAAGTACCTGAAGGTACCTAATGTATTTGTCAATAAAAAATGCTTCCTGTTTTATATTCATCAAAAACAGGACATTAGGTATTAAAACAGTTCTATTAAAAGCATGTTGAATAATTAATATTTTCTCTTTATCACAGCTTATTAACTCCTTCTAACAAGAAGGCATTGCTGAGCATGGTGATTTCACTTTGAATCAACACAAGTCAAAGAATCAAACCGGCGCATGCGCACCACAACACTCAAGTTACCGAAGTTAATACATCTTTGAAAAAAGATGAATTCTTTCTAAAAGATTAAATTAATTCTATATTAAGGAGAATATGAATTTTTCGTCCCCTGCCTCTATTGATGCTAAAATAATACAGAGTATTGCACTAAAGATCCAAGTAATTTTATATAACACCTCACCCCACCATAATTCCTTCATTCCCTTGGCTTTGTGTCATAAATTTCTCTACTCATTTTTATGCCATGAACTGTTAGGACTGACTTTTGCTTTGGCACTGCAGCAATGATATTATAGCAGTTATTTGAAAGGTATATGGATTAAACCTTGTCTGTTCTACCTGAGATATGGACTCCATGAGACATCAATTAAAGGGATAATACGGACCTTGAGGCTGCACTTTTAGGGATGGAAATTCTTTTAAAGTGAATGAAAGATTCTTTAAATTCTGCAGTGCTTTACAATTTTCAAAAGTTTCACACAAATTATTTCATATAATTCCATAATAACCATTTTCTTTTTTTTTATTCCTTACCTCTCTATTCCCCCTCTTCTCTTCCCTCTCCCCACTGGTAACCACTAGTTTGTTCTCTATATCTGTGTCTGCTTCTTTTTTTGTTTTATTCCCTAGTTTGTTGTATTTTTTAGATTCTACATATAAATGATATCATACAGTATTTGTCTTTCACTGTCTGACTTATTTCACTAAGCATAATGCCCTCCAAGTCCATCAATGTTGTTGTTCCATTCGTTTTTATGGCTGAGTAGCATACCATTCTATATATACCACATCTTCTTTATGCATTCATCTGCTGATGGAAACTTAGACTGTTTCCATACCTTGACAATTGTAAATAGTGCTACTATGAACGTTGGGGTGCATGTATCTTTCAACTTAGTGTATTTCTTTTATTCAGATATATGCCCAGGAGTGGGATTGCTAGGTCATATGGTAGTTCTATTTTTAGTTTTTTGAGAAACCTATGTACTGTCTTCCACAGTGCCTGCACCAATTTACATGCCCACCAACAATGTATAGGGGCCCTTTTTCTCCACATCCAAAAGCCAACATTTTATTTGTGTTCTTTTTGATAATAGTCATTCTGAAAGGTGTGAGGAAATGTCTCATTGTGGTTTAGATTTCCATTTCCCAGATGATTAGCCATGTTGAACATCTTTTCATGTGCCCGCTGGCCATCTGCATTTCCTCTTTGGAAAAGTATCTATTCAGTTCTTCTGCCCATTTTTTAATTGGATGGTTTATGGAGGTTTTTTTGATATTGAGTTGTCTGAGCTCTTTATATATGTTGGATATTAATCCCTTACCAGTCATGTCATTTGCAAATATCTTCCCCCATTCAGTAGGTTGTCTTTTCATTTTGTCCACGGTTTCCTTTATTTTTCTTTTAATTATGCAGCAGTCTCTTTCTGTGTCACGCATACTGTTAATTGCCATTTCTACCTTGTAGACTCCGTTCACACAGCAGGCACATGCAGAGGGACAGCGCGGCCCCCGCCCCTCAGGTGTGGAATTAGGTCTGTACACTCTAGCACTCTCCTGATAACCACACAAGCAGCAAGCATCAGGACCAAGCACTCTTTTACAATAAGTCCCCTACCTACAAACCTTCACACTGCGAACTTTCAAAGATGCACACGTGCCTTCCATCCATGTCAGGCGTGAGTGAAAGTGCAGCTTGCCCTCCATCTCCTATGGCTGGCGATCCTTCAGCTCTACAATCTCCTACCTCCTCTCCCTCCTCCAGTCAGTAACTCTTCTTTCCTGTTCACTTGATGCCAGTCCCTGGACACCAGCTGTTGTACTGTACCACTGTACTTTTCAAGGTACTGCACTGTAAGATTAAAAATGTTTATTTTTTGTGTTTGTTTTTTTACGCATTATTTATGTGAAAAGTATTATAAACCTATTACAGTACAGTACTCCATAGCCGATTGTATTAGTTGGGTACCTAGGCTAACTTTGTTGGACTTACGAACGCACTCTCACAATGGACCTTGTTCATATTTACAGGACTTACTTGTATTTGACTCCTGCTAGGTTTTAGCTACTGTTGAAATTCTCCTGATTTTTGGATATCAGCAAGATATTTTAGACACACTGTTTTATTCCTCATTTTGTTGTTTATATATCAGTTGAATCAACGTGGAGCCACTGATTTAATTTTATTTTGTTTAAATTTTGATTTCCAACCCCCTGCTCCCATAGGCCTGCTCACACTTCAGCCTCAACATGCTCCACTAAAGACATGCTTTTCCCAGACCACTGAATGCTTTATTTCAGTAGGAAAATATTATACATATTTGAGGCAGTGCTATCTCTAAATTATAGAAGCAAAATTAAAAGTTCTTAAATTGAAGCTTAATTTTGGATGTTTAAGTAACATTTGCTGTGTACATGCATTTTCTTCTTTTGAACAAAGTGGAAAAACACCTTCTTCTGATGTAAAGTAACCTGCTGGCTTATTGAGATTACATTTTACTTGTTAAAATATGTTATCCAGGCAGCAGAGAACTAAGTACAATTATGAATGTAATCTACTTAATCCATATATCACCTAGGCAGCCAAACTGAATAGCAGGAAGCGCCTGCCTTATGTACTTTGTATGCTATAAATTAAAAATATAAACTATAAATTAAGTACATTTTTTAAAACAAAAATGTATCTCATTCATACTATGCTTGCCAATCAGTCAATAGTGAATGTCACTGTTTACTTACTCTGTATACTCTGTGCTTTTTATACATTTTAAGAGATGTGGTCCAGCCTCATGTGATTAAAACCTAGTGGTAAAGACTGGCTTTCAGCAGATGATCCCATGATTGAATGGAGTTACATCCTTGGAAAGTGTTACAAAGGTCTGAATGAAGCCACGGGTAGGTACCCATGGAGGCAGATGTAACTGCTATGCAAAGGTTCTGTGGCGAGCAGGGAGCTTCTGGGGACCGAAGGTCATTGTGGCTGGACCACAGAGAGAGACTGGAGTATGCAGGGTGTTTCATGCTGCACTACCAAAGAGGATGCATTACGGTTGTCAAACTATCTGGCCATTCCTGACAATCCTGTAGGTTATATGAGCAAAAAACCCATCCATGAAACACTTTAGAGCAAACATCCTTTTAAACCCTGGGCCTTGCCTCCACTCATGCTGCGTTGCATCAATGCCTTCCCATCTATTCCAGAGCGAAGTTCCAGGAGTCTCCCTTCTCTCTCCTGAATCATCAATTTTTCTCTCTCTTCAATTTTTTCCCTCTACAAACATGCTCTTTTCACCACCCGAATAATACCATCTTTCAGCCCCACTTCCCTCTCCTGCTATGGCCCCATTTTCTTGCTTTGTTAAAAGAAAGAATCATTTCCTTTCTTCTCATGCTCTCTTGAACTCACTGCAATCAGCCTGAAACCACCCCTCCAGACTACAAAGCTAAGGTCCAATCACAGCCCTCCTCTCCACACTGTCAGCGTTGCTCGCCCACTTGTCACTGTAGTGCTGACCTCACTTCCAGGACGCCACACTCCTGGTCTCCCTTCTAATATGGGGCCTGCTCAATTTCAATCCACTTTTCTGGTTTCTCTTCATCTCCAGACCTCACAACGTAGAGCTCCCAAGACTAAGGCCCTAGAGTTCACCTCTTTTCTAACCTTACTACTTTGAGGAGCTCATCCAGTGTCAGGGCTTCAAATCTCTATATTGATGCCCTCCAAATTTCTGTCTCCACTCCTGCCCTGTCCCCTGAACTCCCGTTCTCTTTGAAGTCTCCACTGGAATGCTTAGTTGGCATCGCCAACCTAACGTCACCCAAGCTGACCTTCCCCTCCAGATGATAGGTATCCTATTCCCTTTCCCATCTCTGCTGGTGGGGAATCCATCCTTATAGCTGTTCAGACCAAAAACAATGTGGTCACTCTGGACTCTACTCTTTCACACACTACAACCAATCCATGGACAAATCCTGTAGGTCTGTGCCTTATAAATACCTCCAGAATCTGACCCCTTCTCACCACCTCCACTGCTGTCACTCCGGTAAAACCACCACTACCTGCCATCTGGTCCCCTAAGATGGCCCCCTGGCAGATCTTCCTGCTTTATCTTTGACCAATCCCAGTGTATCTCAACACGGCAACCAGGTAGATCCCTTTAAACAAATCAGATGACACCATTTCTGTCCTCAAAACCCTCCAAAAGCTCTCAGCTCCACCTGGAGTTGAAGCCAAACTTTTTCCAATGTCTGCACAGTCTGACCCTGTTCTGGCTCCAACTTCATCAGCTACTGACCTCTCTGTAATCGCTCTGCTCCAGCCAAGCTCCCGTGTTCTTCCTTTTCCTAAACCACCTTTGGGCTGTTGTGCTTTTTTTACTGTTCCCTTTGCCTCAACTACCCTCCCACATAACTTCCTTAATCACTCCCTCACTCTCTTCAAACCTCTCTTCTCAGCGAGGCTCTCCCTCCCTGAGCATAACTTTCAAAGTCTAATTTCTGCCCCCATGAACACTCTCTCTGTACTATTCTCCTGGACTCTCCTCTGTAGCATTTATCCCATTGGACATATTCCGTATGTTACTTACTCATTCGAAGTATTGCCTCACCCCTACTACAATGTAAACTCTCTAAAGGCAGAGGATTTTGTCTCTTTTGCTCATTTCTGTGTCTGCAGCCAGTAGAATTGTATCTGAAACACAGTGGACATTCAGTAACTATCTGCTGAATACATAACTAGGTGAATGAATTCCATACAAGAGGAAAACTGGCACAAACATAGGGAGGAAGCTGAACACCAGTGTGGATGGTTAGTCCTGAAGAGTCACTGTAAATGGTGGTCATTCAGAGTGCAGTTTCTTAGTCCAGGGGGAGTGAAAAATGTATTAATTTCATTATTCTGTTTTATTTACATATGATATATATATATTACTTATGTATGTATTCCCTTATATATATGAAAAGCCTATTTATATGTGACGTATTACACAATGAAAACTATAAAGTGATCTTGGATACCTGTGGAGCACCTAGAAAGAAACAAACGCAAATTCTCTCCTGAAGAGCATTTCCACACTAAATTAAAGGTCAGGAAGAACTTCCAGATGAAAATGTGCAAAAATATATGCTCACGGTGCACATTTACAAAACACACAAGGAGCAAAGCAACCATGAGCATAATGCATCAAAAACAAACTGAAACAGAAATCCAACCATAATTAGACCATAAGACGTTCAAATTATAGAACTAACTGGATGCCCATCACAAAACAAACACATTTAAAAGCTAAAGACACAAATAATGAGTGAAAATATGTGAAGGCAATAAGATACTGTCAAAAAAGATGAGAAATGTTAGGAAAAAATAACTAATATAAATGCTTTCTGGGGAGACCTTCAAGACGTTAGGAGAGTAAGACGTGGAGATCACCTTCCTCCCCACAGATACATCAGTAATACACCTACACATGGAACAACTCCTACAGAACACCTTGCAGAAGACCTCAGACCTCCCAAAAGGCAAGAAACCCCCCACGTACCTGGGTAGGGCAAAAGAAAAAAGAATAAACAGAGACAAAAGAATAGGGACGGGACCTGCACCAGTGGGAGGGAGCCGTGAAGGAGGAAACGTTTCCACACACTAGAAGCCCCTTCGTGGGCGGAGACTGCAGGTGGTGGAGCGGGGGAGCTTCAGAGCCGCAGAGGAGAGCGCAGCAACAAGGGTGTGGGGGGCAAAGTGGAGAGATTCCCGCACAGAGAATCGGTGCTGACCGGCACTCACCAGCCCGAGAGGCTTGTCTGCTCACCCGCCAGGCCAGGCGGGGCTGGGAGCTGAGGCTCGGGCTTCGGTCAGAGCGCAGGGAGAGGACTGGGGTTGGCGGCGTGAACACAGCCTGCAAGGGGTTACTGCACCAGGGCTACCCGGAAGGGAGTCCGAGGAAAGGTCTGGAGCTGCCAAAGAGGCAAGAGACCATTGTTTCGGGTGCACGAGGAGAGGGGATTCAGAGCGCCGCCTAAACGACCTCCAGAGACGGGCGCGAGCCGTGGCTAACAGCGCGGACCCCAGAGACGAGCATGAGATGCTAAGGCTGCTGCTGCCGCCACCAAGAAGCCTGTGTGCGAGCACAGGTCACTATCCACACCCCCCTTCTGGGGAGCCTGTGTAGCCCGCCACTGCCAGGGACCCGGGATCCAGGGACAGCTTCCCCGGGAGAACACACGGCGCGCCTCAGGCTGGGGCAACATCATGTAGGTCTCTGCCGCCGCAGGCTCGCCCCACACTCCGTGCCCCTCCCTCCCCTGGCCTGAGTGAGCCAGAGCCCCCGAATCAGCTGCTCCTTTAACCACGTCCTTTCTGAGTGAAGAACAGACACCCTCAGGTGACCTACACGCAGAGGCGGGGCCAGATGCAAAGCTGAACCCCGGGAGTTGTGCGAACAAAGAAGAGAAAGGAAAGTCCCTCCCAGCAGCCTCAGGAGCAGTGGATTAAATCTCCACAGTCAACTTAATGTACGCTGCATTTGTGGAATACCTAAATAGACAAAGAATCAGCCCAAAACTCAGGCAGTGGACTTTGGGAGAAAAGATATACATATATTTTTCCTTTTTCTCTTTTTGTGAGTGTGTATGTGTATGCTTCATTGTGTGATTCTGTCTGTATAGCTTTGCTTTTGCATATGTCCTAGGGTTCTGTCTACCCAGTTTTTGGTTTTTTTTTTAGTACAGTTTTTAGCACTTGTTATTGGTGGATTTGTTTTTTGGTTTCGTTGTTGTCTTCTTTCTTTTTTTATTACTTTTTAATTTTTTTTTAATAATTATTTTCTATTTTAATAACTATTTTATTTTCTCTTTCTTTCTTTCTTTCTTTCTTCCTTCCTTCCTCCCTCCCTCCCCTCTCTCTTTATTTCTTTCCTTCTTTGATTCTTTCTTTCTCCCTTTCTCTTCTGAGCCATGTGGCTGACAGGGTCGTGGTGCTCCAGCCGGGTGTCAGGCCTGAGCCTCGGAGGTGGGAGAGCTGAGTTCAGTACATAGGACCACTAGAGACCTCCCGGCCCCATGTAATATGAATCGGCGAGAGCTCTCCCAGAGATCTCCATCTCAATGCTAAGACCAAGCTTCACTCAACGAACAGCAAGCTACAGTGTTGGAGACCCAATGCCAAAAATCTAGCAAGACATGAACACAACACAACCCATTAGCAGAGAGGCCGCCTAAAATCATACAAAGTTCACAGACACCCCAAAATACACCACCAGACGTGGTCCTGCCCACCAGAAAAACAAGATCCATCCTCATCCACCAGAACAGAGGCACCAGTCCCCACCACCAGGAAGCCTACACAACCCACTGAACCAACCTTAGCCACTGGGGACAGACACCAAACACAATAGGAACTACAAACTTGTAGCCTGCGAAAAGGAGACCCCAAACACAGTAAGTGAAGCAAAATGAGAAGACAGAGAAACACACAGCAGATGAAGGAGCAAGGTAAAAACCCACCAGACCTAATAAATGAAGAGGAAATAGGCAGCCTACCTGAAAAAGAATTCAGATTAATGATAGTAAAGACGATCCAAAATCTTGGAAATAGAATGGAGAAAAGAAAAGAAATGTTTAACAAAGATCTAGAAGACCTAAAGAGCAAACAAACAATGATGAACAACAAAATGAATGAAATTAAAAATTCCCTAGAAGGAATCAATAGCAGAATAACTGAGGCAGAAGAACGGAAAAGTGACCTGGAAGATAAAATAGTGGAAATAACTACTGCAGAGCAGAATAAAGAAAAAAGAATGAAAAGAGTTGAGGACAGTCTCAGAGACTTCTGGGACAACATTAAATGCACCAACATTTGAATTATATGAGTCCCAGAAGAAGAAAAGAAAAAGAAAGGGACTGAGAAAATATTTGAAGAGATTATAGTTGAAAACTTCCCTAATATGAGAAAGGAAATGGTTAATCAAGTCCAGGAAGCACAGAGAGTCCCATACAGAATAATTCAAGGAGAAACACACAGACACATATTAATCAAACTATCAAAAATTAAATACAAAGAAAACATATTAAAAGCAGCAAGGGAAAACAACAAATAACACACAAGGGAATCCCCATAAGTTTAACAGCTGATCTTTCAGCAGAAACTCTGCACACCAGAAGGGAGTAGCAGGGCATATTTAAAGTGATGAAAGAGAAAAACCTACAACCAAGATTACTCTACCCAGCAAGGATCTCATTCAGACTCAGGTGAGAAATTCAAACCTTTACAGACAAGCAAAAGCTAAGAGAATTCAGCACCACCAAACCAGCTTTACAACAAATGCTAAAAGAACTTCTCTAGGCAGGAAACACAAGTGAAGCAAAAGACCTGCAATAACAAACCCAAAACAAGAAAATGTTAATAGGAACATACATATTAAGAATTACCTTAAATGTAAATGGATTAAATGCTCCAACTGAAAGGCACAGATTGGCTGAATGGATACAAACACAAGACCTGTATATATGCTGTCTACAAGAGACCCACTTGAGACCTAGGAACACATACAAACTGAAAGTGAGGGGATGGAAAAAGATATTCCATGCAAATGGAAATCAAAAGAAAGCTGGAGTAGCAATTCTCATATCAGACAAAATAGACTTTAAAATAAAGACTATTACAAGAGACAAAGAAAAACACTACATAATGATCAAGGGATCAATCAAAGAAGAAGATATAACAATTGTAAATATCTATGCACCCAACATAGGAGCACCTCAATACATAAGGCAAATGCTAACAGCCATACAAGGGGAAATTCACAGTAACACATTCATAGTAGGGGATTTTAACACCCCACTTTCACCCATGGACATATCATCCAAAATGAAAATAAATGAGGAAACACAAGCTTTAAATGATACATTAAACATGATGGACTTAATTGATATTTATAGGACATTCCATCCAAAAACAACAGAATACACTTTCTTCTCAAGTGCTCATGGAACATTCTCCAGGATAGATCATATCTTGGGTCA
This sequence comes from Monodon monoceros, assembly GCF_005190385.1. Classification (NCBI taxonomy): domain Eukaryota; kingdom Metazoa; phylum Chordata; class Mammalia; order Artiodactyla; family Monodontidae; genus Monodon; species Monodon monoceros. Next base: position 5,259,767 of record NW_021703771.1, on the reverse strand, counting down.
CAAATCAAGCCTTGGTAAACTTAAGAAAATTGAAATTGTATCAAGTATCTTTTCCGACCACAACGCTATGAGACTAGATGTCAATTAAGGAAAATATCTGAAAAAATACAGTTAGAGGCTAAACAATACACTACTTAATAAGCAAGAGATCACTGAAGAAATCAAAGAGGAAATCAAAAAATACCTAGAAACAAATGACAATGAAAACACGCTAACCCAAAACCTATGAGATGCAGCAAAAGCAGTTATAAGAGGGAAGTTTATAGCAATACAATCCTACCTTAAGAAACAGGAAACATCTCCAATAAACAACCTAACCTTGCACCTCAAGCAATTAGAGAAAGAAGAACAAAAAAAACCCAAAGTTAGCAGAAGGAAAGAAATCATAAAGATCAGATCAGAAATAAATGATAAAGAAATGAAGGAAACGATAGCAAAGATCAATAAAACTAAAAGCTGGTTCTTTGAGAAGATAAACAAAATTGATAAACCATTAGCCAGACTCATCAAGAAAAAAGGGAGAAGACTCAAATCAACAGAAATAGAAATGAAAAAGGAGAAGTAACAGCTGACACTGCAGAAATACAAAGGATCATGAGAGATTACTACCAGAAGCTATATGCCAATAAAATGGACAACGTGGAAGAAATGGACAAATTCTTAGGAAAGCACAACCTTCCAGGCCTGAACCAGGAAGAAATAGAAAATATAAACAGACCAATCACAAGCACTGAAATTGAAACTGTGATTAAAATTCTTCAACAAACAAAAGCCCAGGACCAGATGGCTTCACAGGTGAATTCTATCAAATATTTAGAGAAGAGCTAACACCTAACCTTCTCAAACTCTTCCAAATATAGCAGAGGGAGGAACACTCCCAAACTCATTCTCAACCCCAGTCAAGTGGGGTTTATCCCAGGAATGCAAGGATTGTTCAATATACACAAATCAATCAATGTGATACACCATATTAACAAATTGAAGGTTAAAAACCATATGATCATCTCAATAGATGCAGAAAAAGCTTTAGACAAAATTCAACACCCATTTATGATAAAAACCCTCCAGAAAGTAGGAATAAGAGGGAACTTTACTCAACATCATAAAGGTCATATATGAAAAACCCACAGCCAACTTCATTCTCAATGGTGAAAAAATGAAACCATTTCCAATAAGATCAGGAACAAGACAAGGTTGCCCCCTCTCACCACTATTATTCAACTTAGTTTTGGAAGTTTTAGCCACAGCAATCAGAGAAGAAAACAAATAAAAGTAATCCAAATCAGAATAGAAGTAAAGCTATCACTGATTGCAGATGACATGGTACTATACATAGAGAATCCTAAAGATGCTACCAGAAAATTACTAGAGCTCATCAATGAATTTGGTGAAGTAGCAGAATACAAAATTAATGCACAGAAATCTCTTGCCTTCCTATATACTACTGATGAAAAAACTGAAAGAGAAATTAAGGAAACACTGCCATTTACCATTGTAACAAAAAGAGTAAAATACCTAGGAATAAACCTACCTAAGGAGACAAAAGACAAAACAAAAGGTTTTCTGTATGTGGAAAACTATAAGACACTGAGGAAAGAAATTAAAGATGATACAAATAGATGGAGAGGTATACCATGCTCTTGGATTGGAAAAATCAACACTGTGAAAATGACAATACTACCAAAAATCAATCTACAGATTCAATGCAATCCCTATCACACTACCAATGACAGTTTTTACAGAACTAGAACAAAAAATTCACAATTTGTATGGTAACACAAAAGACCCCGAATAGCCAAAGCAATCGTGAGAAAGAAAAATGGAGCTGGAGGAATCAGGCTCCCTGACTTCAGACTATACTACAAAGCTACAGTAATCAAGACAGTATGATACTGGCACAAAAACAAAAATACAGATCAATGGAACAGTATAGAAAGCCCAGAGATAAACCCACACACATATGGTCACCTTATCTTTGATAAAGGAGGCAAGGATATACAATAGACAAAAGACAGCCTCTTCATAAGTGGTGTTGGGAAAACCTGGCAGCTACATGTAACAGAATGAAATTATAACACTCCCTAACACCATACACAAAAATAAACTCAAAATGAATTAAAGGCCTAAATGTAAGGCCAGACACTATAAAACTCTTAGAGGAAAACACTGGCAGAACACTCTATGACATACATCACAGCAAGATCCTTTTTGACCCACCTCCTAGAGAAATGGAAATAAAAACAAAAATAAACAAATGGGACCTAATGAAACTTAAAAGCTTTTGCAACTAAAGGAAGCCATAAACAAGACCAAAAGACAACCCTCAGAATAGGAGAAAATATTTGCAAATGAAGCAACTGACAAAGGATTAATCTCCAAAATTTACAAGCAGCTCATGCAGCTTAATATCAAAAAAGCAAAAAACCCAATCCAAAAATGGGTAGAAGACCTAAATAGACATTTCTCCAAAGAAGATAAACAGATTTCCAACAAACACATGAAAGAATGCTCAACATCACTGATCATTAGAGAAATGCAAATCAAAACTACAGTGAGGAGCTTCCCTGGTGGCGCAGTGGTTGAGAATCTGCCTGCCAATGCAGGAGACACGGGTTCGAGCCCTGGTCTGGGAAGATCCCACATGCCACGGAGCAACTGGGCCCGTGATCCACAACTACTGATCCTGCATGTCTGCAGCCTGTGCTCCACAACAAGAGAGGCCGCGATAGTGAGAGGCCCGTGCACCGCGATGAAGAGTTGCCCCTGCTTGTTGCAACTAGAGAAAGCCTTCACACAGAAACGAAGACCGAACACAGCCAAAAATAAATAAGTAAAAAAAAATTAAAATAAAAAAATAACTACAGTGAGGTATCACCTCACAACTGTCAGAATGGTCATCATCAAAAAATCTACAAACAATAAATGCTGGAGAGGGTGTGGCGAAAAGGGAACCCTCTTGCACTGTTTGTGGGAATGTAAATTTATACAGCCACTATGGAGAACAGTATGGAGGTTCCTTAAAAAACTAAAAACAGAACTACCATACGACACAGCAATCCCACTGCTGGGCATATACTCTGATAAAACCATAATTCAAAAAGAGTCATGTAGCACAATGTTCATTGCAGCTCTATTTACAATAGCTAGGACATGGAAACAATGTGTCCATCAACAGATGAATGGATAAAGAAGATGTGGCACATATATACAAGGGAATATTACTCAGCCATAAAAAGAAACAAAATTGAGTTATTTTTAGTGAGGTGGATGGTCCTAGAGTCTGTCATACAGAGTGAAGTAAGTTAGAAAGAGAAAAATAAATACTGTATGCTAACACATACATATGGAATCTTAAAAAAAAATGGTTACGAAGAACCTAGGGGGAGGACAGGAATAAAGATGCAGACATAGAGAATGGACTTGAGGACATGGGGAGGGGGAAGGGTAAGCTGGCACGACGTGAGAGAGTGGCATAGACATATATACTACCAAATGTAAAATAGATAGCTAGTGGGAAGCAGTCGCATAGCACAGGGAGATCAGTTCAGTGCTTTGTGACCACCTAGAGGGGTGGGATAGGGAGGGTGGGAGGGAGATGCAAGAGGGAGGACATATGGGGATATATATATATATATGTATAGCTGATTCACTTTGTTATAAAGCAGAAACTAACACACCATTGTAATGCAATTATACTCTAATAAAGATGTAAAAAAAATGTTTTCCACTATCATTCTATTTATGTACACACACATATAAATATACAGTTATATACTTGAAATCAGTAAAGTTTATTTTATGTAAATTATACCTCAGTAAAGGTAATTTTGAAGAAAGTTACAGAAAGAGAAAATAGTCATTGAAATAAAGATGCTGAGAATGGTGTAAGCAGTAGGTTACTCATGGTATGAAAAGTAGTGACTTGGAAGATGAAGGTAAAGATGTGACTCAGAATTCTTCATAGAAACCTAAAGAAATGGAAATATAAAGAGAGGTTAGGAGACGTGGAGCACAGGGTAAGTCTCTCCTGGCTCTAATATGACTTTCACAATGAGAAAATTGGTACAGTGAAAGATGGGACATATTCAAAGTGAAAATGGATAAAATAGTCTCATAAATGATGAAAGACATGAAACCTCAAATGTAGGGAGAAGAGTCCCCAGCAAGTCAATTATAAAGAATTCTACAGCTAGGCACACAGCTCTAAAACTTCAGCACTGTAGGACAATGAGAAAAATACTGCAAGCTGTCAAAGAAAAACTTCTATGGAGGAATAACTATTAGACAAGAAAGAAACAACAGAAATCAGAGGATAGTATAGTAAAATCTTCATTTTTCAGAGAAAATAACAAAATTAAATAGCCAACTAAATTATTATACAAGAATGCAGGAATTATTATGACTTTTTAAATATAAAACCCAAGAAAGTTTACTAGTAACAGAAACTCACTTGGAACTTCTAACATGATAGAAAAAAGCAATGATTACTTAGTGTAGGAAAGCAACTGAATTTCATTTCCTGTTTTATGACATGACCTCAGAGTCAAAATATCTTTTCAAACTTCTCACATCATCTAACAGGGCACATCAAGCATGAATGGCTTTTCATGAAGACTGCTGGTCACTGACATGATTATTAACCAAAATATGAGTAGTTCTTATAAAAATCATACCATAAACAACTGGAAATAATATCCATGACTGGAAAAAAAAGTGTTCCTCATTATTTATCATGAAGATCTTAAAAAACCAAGAACAAGAACATAGAAAGGTAATCATATTTTCTTCTTCATTACCTTAGTGAGCACCCCCACTGTTTAAATAAATCATAGAATAAAGAATAAGGAGAACTTGCTATAACATTTTTGAGGTAAACTCATTTTTCTCCATCATAAAAGTAATAATTTCTCATTCAAAGTGTAAAAACGCCTGAAGTATGAAAAGTACCTATATTTGACTTCCTCCATTTTTCTCTATGCCCCATTTTTTAGAATCATTATCATATTGAATTTTGTGCTCTAAACATTTCAATGAACATTAATAGCGTCTTTTAGTGGCTCCATACTATTCCACCAAACAGACGAAGGTTTGAAACCTGCCTGCCTCTGCCCTGTGAGAGCTTCTTCAGCTGCTGTGAATTATCTGAGAGTAGCAATCATCTTGGCGCCTAAAACATTTTGTGCTTTATGTTTTTTTCTTCCAGTTAGATTCCTAGAAGTGGAATGACTTATTCTTTAGCTCGGGAACCAATACAGCTTTCTTGTCAGATGTAAAAGGAAATGATGCTTCCAAAGATTCTTAACTTAGTGGCAACACAACCTCTTTAAGAAATTGTCACTATCTCTAATGACCAGAAAGTCATTTAATTCAGAGTCTAAAATGAAATGCCTCATAAAATGCTTGGATGACAATTTCTATTTCTCAAGATCTTTTATAGAATTTCTTAAGGCATAGTCCAAGGCTCTAAAACTGAAGCTTTACACAGAAACTTTTTTTTTTTTTTTTAATCTTCATGATGAGCTATTCCTTTGGTTCATCCTTTGGAGATCTGGTAGTTCAAATCAAGATCAGATGGACCTTGAATAGCAGCTTTTGAATTTTAATAAGAAAAACTGCTAAACAATAGGAACATTAGCTTTCAGAGGATACAATAAGTCTATCTGAAGAAAGCTTTTAAAGTATTCTTATTTGACAATGCATCTCAAATATATCAAATAATAGGTATTTCAAACGGAACAAAATGTGAGAAAAAAGGAAGTAGTCAAAAAGGAGCCAGATTCTCTAATATCAAAAAGATCTCACCTGGCTGCTTCTGATCCCTGTGTTCTGATAAATTTTGGAATTGTATGCCTCAAATTACAAATAATTATTTCTTTTTCCCCTAACTTCTCTTTTTTGTGCCTTCTCCTTAAATTTATTATTCATGAATTTGGAGATGATGGAATTGGTTACATAAAAAGCTGTCTGTTAAATTGTGCCTGATATATTAGGAACACACTTGAGATCAGCCTCTCAGCTCTTTATTTCCTTTATGGCATCAGTGTTCCTTTTTCTCATCTCACAGGCACATACATCCCTAGGGAGAGCCAGGAAAGCAACATTCCTCAGGGCACAGAATCTGAAGTAAGGCTTTGTGGGTCCCCGAGCCTTCTACTGTTGGACAGTTTACATGAACTCTGGGTGCTTCATGTTCTCCATCTGTAAACCTGAATAATAACAGTGCTGGACTTCCGTGGTGGTTGTAAAATATTAAATGGGTTAATATCTGTCTTAGGAAGAGTGTGAGACACACTAAGTACAAGCCTCATTTTAACTAGTATTATTGATAGTTTTCCCATTCTCCAATTGAACCATGGAACTAAATTACTTTGTTTCTTAATAAGATACATGTTGGAAAGTTATAAATAATGTTTCTAATGCAAAAAAGTTTAAATAAAACAAGGCAGCTTTGCTATCAATTGAGTTTACTAAAATTATCAATCTTTTCCTAAGCTTTCTCAGTTTATACAACACTATACTAGATTTTGTCAAGATTTTAAAAACAAGAGGCAGATTATATATATGGTCCATTTCAATCAACACTTAAAATTTTTATAGAAACAAATAAACAGATGAGGTCATTAAGTCATGCCATTGAAAATATATTATCAAGAAGGAAAATGAGACCAATACCACAGTATTGACTAATATTTGTATCTAAGTAATGAGTAATAATATTTGTATTTAAGTATCTAAGTAGTTAACAGATTTGAATGAATATAATTTATTCAATTTAATAAATATTTGAGAGTACACCTGTATGGTACACTGGGCTAACCATTGCAGGGTTAGAAATATAAGTAAAATGAAGCCCCTGCATTTTTGGTGCTCACAGACTGAAGGGAGGATAAAATAAATATACAAATCAGCATAGCATAAAGCACTGTAATACAAATGCTATAAGACGAGGTAAAAACAAATAATTAGGAGCTTCAATTACTTATTTGTTCGATTAGTATTTATAGAGCATTCACTATAACCTCTTTTTAAGGTGCTTGGAGGGAGCATTTTAAAAAGAGAAACCATGAGCGAAGTAGAGAGATATATATAGCTACAGTAAAACTAATTGAGTTAAATTAAATTAACATGAAGGCAAGTACTGGGTACAAGGCAGATCAGCTTTCTGTGTAGGGCCTTGAATGCCAGTCAAAGCAGAAGGCCATGGAAGCTACTTTGAAGGAAACTTGTACAATCAATAAGTCTAGCCTAGCAGAGATGTAGGATGGATCAGGAAAGGAAAAGAGATGATGCAGAACCAATGATAAGGGTATTTATTAGAGTAGCTCAGGCTGAAGGTAACAAAAGATGTATGGTGATAGTGGGGGGAAAAAGAAGTAGTGACTTTGAATCCAAGTCGCTACTCACTTTCCACTATTGAGGAAAATTCCATAGCACAAAGCAAACAAGAAGCTAAAAGGAATGAGAAAGTGAAGTTTTCTTTGTAATTTCAAAGCTGATATGTACTACCAGGGTAAGAAAGGAAGGAGAAATAAATCCCCATGAGGGATGAAGCGAGTTTTACCTTGGGACTTTGGACGTTGAGGTGCCCAGTGGTGCCTCTTGTTGGCAGAGATACCCAGGACCAGCTGGATATATACGCGATATGTCAGGACCACATATAGAGATTTGGGAGTCACGGCGCTAGAGGTACTAACTAAACTCAACGTGTGGTCGTGAACGAATACACCAAGAAGGAGAGTCATACAGAGAGCAGTCACCTGAGGATGCAATCTGGTTGCAGACAGGAGAAAGGCAGGCTAACAAAGGAGACAAGGAATGGAGGGGAAATGCACAGTGGGGCAGAGGAGAAAGCGTGTATGGTAGAAGGGGCCACACGGTGCAGAGACACTGCGGAGGAGAGAGAGTAAAAGCCTCCAGGCAGCTAGAGGGCTGTTGAAATGGGAATGAGAAGTTTGAATGGAGTGAAGCTTGTGAAAGCCAGATTTTAAAGAGGTGGGGTGAGTGTCACGGACACGCACATGTAATTGGCAATAAGCAGCTACTTACAGGTGAAGGTAGGTGTATGCCATTGCTTTCAGACAGAAAGGTGAGAAAAATGAAAGAAGGCTGGATATACTGAAAGCTGGATAATTTCTTTAGTGCGATAAACAATACTCCACTCATTCAACCATCACTGCTGTAACAGATGACAGCTGTGAAAGTTCAGGATAAAGAAGCATCTGCCATGGGCTTTGTTCCTTTTAAGTCAAATGTTTTATACACTGAAACGTGTACTTATCAATCTTTTATAGAAGCACTGTTGATTTCTTGGAAATTTATCTTCCTCAGAGAGTTGGTTTTCTTTAAGAATTTGAAAGAGAGAAAGTCTGGAAGATTAAATAAAGAATGGAGAGGCTTTCTCATCTTGAATTTTCCGTCTTTCAAATTTTTGTACTGGCAAAATATCATACCATTTCTTCGGGTCCATCTGTTTGTGGATAAGAAGACTTGCTAGTTCTTTCTGGAACCGTAGATAATTGGAGCTGCAAGTAATAAATAACTAACCCTACATTGTATGGGAGAAAAATGAGGTCCAAAAAGTTCCCAGGGACCAAGATTATATGGCTAGTGGGAGAAAGCCTTTTCTCCTTTCCAAGAAAGGTTTCACGCTAGTTACACAACTGACTCTAAATCAAAATTCCCTTCTCTTAGTTTTCCCCACCAAACAAAGCTGTTTCATTTCTCCAATAGTGTTTTTACACATCACAACTGTTTGAGCGGAGGGTCAAGAAGAGGAAAGAGGAGGGAGAAAAACTTGAGGACCTGCCCTGTGCCATGCCGGTTGCTCCTTCACTCCTCACCAGTGGAGGTGGGCATCCGGCTTTCGATTATACATGACAGAGTGGTGACATAAAAGGCATGAAGCTGGGCTTCCCTAGTGGCGCAGTGGTTGGGAGTCCGCCTGCCGATGCAGGGGATGCGGGTTCGTGCCCCTGTCTGGGAAGATCCCACATGCCGCGGAGCAGCTGGGCCCTTTAGCCATGGCCTCTGAGCCTGTGCGTCCGGAGCCTGTACTGCGCAACGGGAGAGGCCACAGCAGTGAGAGGCCCGCGTACCGCAAAATAAATAAATAAATAAATAAATAAATGGCGTGAAGCCAGTGAACTGTGTGTGCTGATTTCCACTCACACTGCAGGGGCAGTGCAGATGGAGAGGCTGAGGGCCCAGAGAACCATGCCTGTGATGTGCATTCTTCCTCCTCTGAAGCCTTTGGTCTGTGAGCTTCTCACCTAACTTAGCAAAGCAGAAGGAATGGGTCCCAGTTACTAGAACAAAAAGCTACTCTCTTCCCTGAGCTTTGGCTCCTTTAAAAAAAAAGAGAGAGAGAGTAACTCAGTTACTTTCTTTCCTACTTTCCTCCTTTCACCTCCAGCCAAAGATACAAAACATGACACTAAACACTTGAAGCACAACAGTCATTTTACAATAATGAGCAGGTAGATGGCAACGCAAATAGTGAAACTAGATCATTAATTCTTTTTTTCTCAAAGTTCTACCATCCAACTTTCCCGTGTGTAGTAGCATAACCTCTCTTTTTAATTGACTCTCTGCTACTCACAAGTGCATTTGGCTTGAAAATCAGCATGAAATATGACCATAGTGACAATTTATTGAAGACTTACCACAGATGTCAGGCACTATCCTAGATACTTTTTAAAAACATCTTTACTAAAACTTGCAACCGTCTTAAGGATTATTAGAAGACCCTTTGTTTTTTCTGTTTTTTTGTTTTTTGTGGTACACGGGCCTCTCACTGTTGTGGCCTCTCCCGTTGCGCAGCACAGGCTCTGGACGCGCAGGCTCAAAGGCCATGGCTCACGGGCCCAGCCACTCCGCAGCATGTGGGATCTTCCCGGACCGGGGCACGAACCCGTGTCCTCTGCATTGGCAGGCGGACTCTCAACCACTGCGCCACCAGGGAAGCCCCAGAAGACCCATTTTACAGAGGCATTTGTGTGTTGCTGAATGTTTTGCTAACTATTCTTTATACACAGGACTTGTATGCTTTAACTTAACAATCCTCTTAGCATTCTAGCAGCAGACCACATTCAACAGCCTTTTTATACTATACAGTGATACCAGCTGGAAAAGAGTATTCAGACATAGGGAGAAAAAACTAGCTAGAAGAACAAAGCTAATGCCTTAAAGGGAAAAAATGTGAAATACAGAGTCACAGATTTTATACATATAAGGACGAGTAGAAAGAATAAATAAACTTTCACCATTTATTACCTCATAACTGATTAAATAAACCCTCAATCTTTGGCATTTATATCAAGCTTGGTACTGAGTCTTTCTTCTACTCATTTATTCAACAAATATTTACAAAATATCCATAGTGGCCAAGTGCCTGGTGCTGCTGTGGTGTTAGCCTCTGAGAAACAGAGAGGTGAGTAAAACAGGTGTTTACTGTTCAGAAATTTTAGTCTAGCAGGGGAGAAATGTGTGGAAGACAAGTATATTTTATAAAAGATATCATAAAAAATACGTTGTGAAGATTTCAGCCAGTCTCTTTGGGTTAGGAGATAGTCTCCACGTGTTTCCCAAATAATATTTGAGAGAATAACAATTGGCAGATTCATACTGGACTAGTGAGCCGCCAACAAGAAATTTAGAAGGCCACTATGGGATGGTATTCAAGAGAGTTTTGAGTTTTGATGGGGCAATGGGAGTCATGAGAAGCCAACCTAAATATCCCTAAACAGAGGAATGGATAAAGAAGATGTGGTACATATATACAGTGGAATATTACTCAGCTATAAAAAGGAATGAAATAGTGCCACAGACATAGAGAATGGTTGTATGGATACTGGGGGGGTGGGGCAAAAGGGGCGGTGGGATGAATTGGGAGATTGGGATTAACATATATACACTACTATGTATAAACTAGATAACTAATGAGAACCTACTGTATAGCACAGGGAACTCAGTGCTCTGTGGTGACCTAAACAGGAAGGAAATCCAAAAAAGAGGAGATATATTTATAGATATAGCTGATTCATTTTGCTGTACAGCAGAAACTAACACAACATTGTAAAGCAACTCTACTCCAATAAAAATTTAAAAAAAAAACACTTCATCCATAATTATACTACACTTAAAATGACTTTTTCTTTTATCAGGATTCCCTCTCCTGGGCCTAATCATCTTTTTGTTTTAATAGACACCTTTTATCAAAGTCCAATTTACATGCAAAAAAACACACAGATTCCAGGGTATAGTTCAATAGATCATATCACAAAGTACACACTCGGTTAATCACTACACAGGTCCAGAAATAGAATATTACCCTAACCTAAAAGCCCCGTCATGTCGCCTGACAATCTGTATCCCTCCCTTCTCCCCAAATGTAACTTCTATCCTTACTTCTGTCACCACAGATTAGTTTTGCTTATTTTCAAATGCTATTTAAATGAAATCACACAGTATATGTTTCCTGTGTAGGTGGTTTCTTTGATCAATCTTGTGTTTTTGATATGAATCCATCACGTATGTAGCAATAGTTCATTATTTATCTTTGTTGTGTGGTGTATTATATTGTATAAATAAACTATAATTTGTTTATTCATTCAAAAAAACAAAACAAAGCCCAGGCCTGGGCTGAGGGGGGCTGGCTGCGTGTGTGGGGACCTGGTGTTGATGTAGCCCCTGAAGGCTGCTTACATGGAAGGGGATTGAAACACATAGTTGAAGGGAATAAAGGGCACGCCAACACCATCTACAAATAATTTACAAATATTAATTTGTTTAGGGTTGGGTCTTTTTTTTTTTTCTTTCCTTTTTCTCATTTGTTGTAGCCTTTGTGTGATTCCATGAATAACTTTAAGGCCAAGTAGGGAGAAACAACTGAAACTTTCATGCAGTAGGAAAGGGAGGTTGGGAGCCATAAGCATTTAGAGAAAAATAAATAATATATTTGTTTCATCAATAAGAATTTGCAAACCAACAAGAGGGAAGAAAGCTTTCCTCTTTAATCTGGTTGTCATTAATACTGCAGGAATTATTTTTGCACTCCTGTAGAGCTAATTACAAATCAATTTTATATAATTAGATATTAATACTCTGTTATGTTTTCTAATAATTCTCCATTTAACAGTCTCATAACTCAGTACAGATTCTTAATCATTTTCACAGTAATAAATAATCATAACTTTTATTCCAATAAGCATTGGCTGCTTGTTCCAAACTAAATACTTCTAGGTTTATTTCAGATTTAAATACATCTCAGTATATTCAGGAGTGCCTAAATTACTTATTCAAAGTCAATTTAACTTAGTTTGCTAATTTAAAATCAATTAAATAGCATTTATTTTCCTATATCAACTAATTTTTATACTTTCATATAGAAGCTTTTGCCCACTGCATTTAATTTTATTCAATCTTTGAATTTATTCTGTTCTTCCTCCAGGGACGGATCCTTGTCCTTCAGGAACTTTCAAAGCTAAAAATAGAAGAAAGGATGTTGGAAGACACCTTCCCCCTGTCTGCCTACACGATTGATGGTTTTCTTTCAAGATATACAGTTTTTGTTGTTGTTGTTGTTTAACATCTTTATTGGAGTATAATTGCTTTACAATGGTGTGTTAGTTTCTGCTTTATAACAAAGTGAATCAGTTATACATATACATATGTTCCCATATCTCCTCCCTCTTGCGTCTCCCTCCCTCCCACCCTCCCTATCCCACCCCTCCAGGCGGTCACAAAGCACCAAGCTGATCTCCCTGTGCTATGCGGCTGCTTCCCACTAGCTATCTATTTTACGTTATCAGAACCAGTTTTAAACCAAAAGCATATACGCTCCAACAAATAGGAAAGAAAGATGAAACACCATGAATAGATACTATTTTAAAGGCTTTCTAACGTTTTTAGATAAATTGTAATGTCCAAAGGCAATTGCCTCCTGTTATCATATTCTTTTTTGACATATTTTTGTTCCAAAGTATTTTTATAGTCTAAAATTACGACATATTGTGCCATTAAAATTTCAGAGAAACTGCAAAAGATTTTAGAAGTTCTTTAGTCTGAGGAGGATAATCATTTGCAGCTGAAAGCTTAATATTGTGTGAGAAGAGACTAAATAAAATGATTCTGAGTCTGGTAAATAAATCTATCAATGTGAGTATGAAAAATATGTGTAATATTATGACTTTTTAAAAAAGTATCAAATATAGCATAACATACACCAACCAAATTATTACATTCTTTTTGGAAATATGTAAAGCAATGCAAATATTAAAGTTCTGTGGAAGAAGGATTTTTGGCTGTGTATCTTTAACATATGTCTATTTTTTGCAATTATATATGCAAAATATGCTTAAGGCCAGTGATTTTTTTTCTTTGGCTGAGTTTCATAATTCAGCAAGAGTTTTCAGGGAACTATTATCTCAGGCATGGACGACACATACACATAATCTCACACAGAGATAAGTGTTCATGATAATCAAATCAGTCATGTGGGTATCATGAAAGTTGAATATTCAGTACTGAAAGTATTTGTGGAACAAGAAAAAGTACACTAAGAAAATAAATATTTCCTCTGGGAAGTTAATAAGAAGGGTCTCCTAACTCAATAACATTAGACAGAATGCTGTTGCTTTACTTTTTCATAAAAATTAGACTACTTCAGTTGACTCTGATAAATTTAGCCAGTTGGCTAATAATGCCAAGGCTATAATTAACTTATACAAAGATTCAAACTACATAAGGACCATCTTTTGAGATTCAGTATTCAGTTTGTGAAGACTGTAAAGGAAGAGAGTAAGAACTGAAATGTAAGTTCTAACTTAAACTCCCTATTGAACACTTAAAGCGTCTGAGCAAGGGCTCTCTGAAGGATTGGCTAATGGGTGTGAAACAAAGCATTACATTATTCATGCAAAGTCAAATTCTTTTCGCCATCTGGTTACTGCATGTGCTAAGTTAAGGTGGGCCTACATACCTGCTACAAGGTAATATTAGGTCCACTATCTGGTATTTTTGGAAGCCAGCTTATGTAAGGGTCACTATTTAACATATTTAGCTGACACTACCAAGCACAATTTAGCCCAGTGGGTACAAAAGTAGTGTGCTGTATTGAGGATGCTAAGAGCATTTAGGTTCCCTGGACTCAATTCTTGAAGAACCTCTAAGTAGCGATCTTTGTACATGGCCCGGTGGGAGCGACATTCACAGTTAAGCATCTGATAAATGACACTTTGTGAGGAGAATAAACCTTAATGTGCTACACAGGCCACTAACGGGTACAGTCATTCAGAAATAAGAATTAAGGTAGGTTAATCTACCCTCAGCATATTTAATCATGTAAAGATTTCTATTATCTCTAGGCTTTCTGCTGCCCACAGGATAAATTTCAAAGTCTACTAGCCTGGCATTTAAGACTCTTTACAAGTGGGTCCCAAACACATATACCAGTTCTCACATGAGGTCCCTGCAATAGTAGGGGTCCGTCTACTAACCTATTTGTGTCTCCCAAAACCACTTTACGGTTGCAGACTCATATTTTTATTCATGCCGTTGCCTCTGCACCTCTTGACACTTGTTCAAACCCCAGGTTTGACAGTGGCCAAATAATTCTACAATCATTACAATCGTTTCTTTATTACAACTGAAAATGAATTCTTCCTCACTCAATTCTTAGAGTATTCACTGACTCAATCACTCAAAACTATTCATATGTTTAATAGCAGATCCGTTTTGTGTATGCTTATGTCTGTCTATCTGCCATCATCATCTGTCTGTCTGCATATCTCTAGCATATCACATTTTTCCCATGGCATTTTTAAAAGTGCCTGGTCCACTCTGATGTTCTATGAGTAACTGGTAAAAAAAAAATTAATTGATTTGGCATGATGGTGAGATCTAACACTGAGTCATCAAAAAAAAAAAGAAAAAAGAAAAAAGAAAGAGAAAACTCATGAAATACAAATCCTAGTCAGATCCATATGGTTTATGCCATATATAAACTTCAGTACACTGGTTTGTTTATATATAGATGTAGAAAACTCAGCAAGTTTCCAATACACAGAAAATGCAAGTGCCTAGGAATTAAAATGTTCTTATCCTTAATTATTATTATATAAATAAACAACTAAAGTTGTTGTCATTGCAGGTCGTGTCCAGGGCAGTGATTCTCAATGGGCTGGTGTTTTTGACGGTGTGACTGTTTTCAGAAGCATTTATGGGACATTTTGAGTTACAGACAACATTACTCCATTCTATCCTAAGGACCTGACATGCCTCAATCCTCCCCGGAATCACAGCTGCCCAACACAGCCTACGTTATTGGCCAGGAGTTTTGTGCTTGTCATCGGTCACTGATCCTTTGAGTGATTTTCCATTTATGCTCCTACATAAGGTAATAATAACAATAACAACAACAACAGAATGAAAAGAAAATTAGTCCAATGCCAGAAAAAAGTCAAATATTAACATCTTTGGACACCCACAAGGAAGTTAAAACTCCTAAATCATTTGGTAAAACCAGGAACCCACAAAATTCTCTTACTACAAAACTCAGAGCATTTTTGCATGGAAAATAAAAATGAACTTTTCACTAAATAATGTATGCTAAAATATGTATTTTTTGACATTAAATTTTCAGAGCTGTGGAAAGAATTGTCTTGATTTGCATATCCTCGTGTTGTGATTCAACTTCAAACATTGGGGGGAAAAGACGCAGAGATTAATATGTTTTTAACAGAGATTAAAATGTACAAGTCAAAAAGAGCGCCACAGGAAATGTATTTTTCATTAATAATCAATAGTTTTGACACTGATATTGGTAATATTTTTTTTAAATGAAGGAAATCCAAAATTAGCATTTGACCTTTGGGGCTGTGAATTCACTTCTTGGTTTTTTATGCTATTTTTTTTCTCAGATGAGAAAATTTATTTAAATTATATAAATAGAGAAATAGTCTTATACTCTCAGAAGTCATAATAAATATGCTCCCAAATGTATTTTTTTGGTTAAAATGAACCCCTTTTATTAGCAAGGATCAACTACCATTATCTGCTATTTAGGTGGTATTTATATTATTTGCCTGGGCAAAATATGTTCCAACAGCAATAGATTTAGAGTAAATATGTTGGCATACAAACAGCATTTGGTATTCAAATTCTTAAAATAATTTGTATGCTTCAGCAATTCAGAGAGAGGCTATACCTGCACAGCTTAATTATTGTGTTACTTAAACATTAATTACACTCATCATTTAGGTTCTCATGAAAGAAAAACACCCTGTAGGTAAATAGTCATTCTATCCTAATATGTCCCTGCTTGCATTTCAAGGATGAGCCTCCCAACAGGAGTGAACAGTAAATGAATAAGTCCTCAACAGTTTCTGCTTTCCAATGCGTTCTCCATGGAAAGTCTATTTTCTTAGAGGGTTCTGTGCATTTATACTGTTCTTAATGCTTCAGAACAAGTCAAAACATATGAGTTTCTAAGCCAACACAATCTTTTTAAATCAGGCTACGGGTCAGAATTTTCAGTTAACTTTACACTTTGAAATCAGTAGATTTCAGACTTCAGTGGGCACAAGATCATCTTCGGGGCTCCTGAAAAGTACAGATCCCTGAGTCCTGTCCCAAGAGAAACTGACTTAGCAGATACGGAGCTGCATGCAGGAAGCTCTGCTTCTAACAAGCCCAGTGTTAATGCTTTTACAGGTGGTCCTCTGACCACACTTGGAAAAATACTGCTGTAGCTGATTCTCTGATGACAGCTGCCTATGCAAGGACCTTCTTTTATTCATTCGGCATTCATTTTATTCCTTTCTCCCCCTTCTCTCCTCTCCCTCTGATCCTTTTCAACCTTTCCTGTCTCTTCCTTCCTGAGGATATCCACCCTCGAATGGATACAAAATGTACTTTTTGTGAGTTATCTTGTATAGTCTCTCATGGATGTTAGTACATTCTGAGGGGTATTATGAAATATACAAGTATTATATCTGGAGTCTAACTTTATACATTCACTTTACCCATTCCTAGCGTATAGTACTTTGGGGACAAAAAGAACTGTTCCGGAGGGGGAAAAAAAAAAAAAAAAGATACTATATACATAGTATTGAAAAGGGATTAGGTTTGAAAAAAAAATCTTAAGTGTAGCAAATGCATGCTTAGGGATAGCAAAAGAAAGGTTTTGAGAAGTAAGGTATTTTTGCCAGACTTATATAGATAACAAGCCTGTGGGACTGAGAACAGTTCCAGAGACATTATCTGAAACAGAAGCCAAATCTGGACTTGGTGTCCAGCTGACAAGGTGACAGATGATGTCACCAAAACAAGCACCCCTCCCTTTGACTGGACTTTTGACACCCCTAAATGCCAGGTCAGAAACTACCACACTGGAATCCCTGGAAGTCTGATTTAATTTTATTTTGGCTTTATTTTTTCAGAGATACAAAAGAAATAAGATCAATCTGACCTTGAAATATGCTTATTGAACTAACTTTAGAAATATTTTAGAGCTTTCTTAAGGCACAACAAAGTTATCGTGACTAGGTATTAAAGGAAATGCAAATAAAAATTTGCATACGTAAATGTTTTCCTCACTCTCGGTCCCTGAAATTCTTTCAACTATTAACTAATGATACATTTAACTAACTGAGCTGTTGTAAGTGGTTCCACACAGTATCCTAGACAAAAAACTCTAGTTTTTTTTTTTTTTTAAGGTTTCACAGATTTCTGAGCCCTCACTTAAGTGAAATACACATAAACATTTTTAAAATTAATTGGAAAGAACTCTGTCTACAGTCTACTGATAATTGAAATGCTACTGCCTGTGCATCATTACCATACTGTCTCTATTTTTATTTTGGAATTTATGGTCAAATGGCAAGCAGAGAACACATCACTAATCACTGTCATGTTAAAAGAAATTCATAGCTATTTCAATGGGATAAGAAAAGAACAAGTCCAATGTCACCATTATCTCACCTTATCTATAATAAAATTGGGTTTTATTTGAGATATTTTGTAACATGCAAATTCAGCAATTCATGTTAAAAGAGTTATTTTTAAATGTTCAAAAAGGCTAAGTTGTGTTACATTGTTGCTGTTAGGAATGTAACTTCACATAACCTTTTCTTGATGCTGTCTAGTGCACAGGTATCAAAGCCTTAAAAATGTGCATACCGGGCTTCCCTGGTGGCGCAGTGGTTGAGAGCCCGCCTGCCGATGCAGGGGACAGGGGTTCGTGCCCCGGTCCGGGAAGATCCCACATGCTGCGGAGCGGCTGGGCCCGTGAGCCGTGGCCGCTGAGCCTGAGCGTCCGGAGCCTGTGCTCCGCAGCGGGAGAGCCACAACAGTGAGAGGCCCGCGTCCGGCAAAAAAAAAAAAAAAAAAAAAAATTGCTGAATGCTTATCCAAAAGGGAGATACATATTGGGCTTCCCTGGTGGCACAGTAGTTGAGAGTCGGCCTGCCGATGCAGGAGACGCGGGTTCGTGCCCCGGTCCGGGAGAATCCCACATGCCGCGGAGCGGCTGGGCCCGTGAGCCGTGGCCGCTGGGCCTGCGCGTCCGGAGCTTGTGCTCCGCAACGGGAGAGCCACAACAGTGAGAGGCCCGCGTACAGAAAAAAAAAAAAAAAAAATGTGCATACCTTTAACACTACATTAGGAATTTATTTTAAGTAACTAATAAGACAACTGCATAATGATATGGATGTTTTCCATAGCATTGCAACAAATTAAGTATATTCTAAATGTGCAGTAATACGGACCACTTTAGAATTATGCTATATTTCAGAAAGGAAATACTATGCAGATAACTCTGATTTATAAATGTAAATATTGGTCATAATATATATTAATAAGATTTCTGATTATAATTTGTATATTTTTATTATATATTATATGGTCACATTTTAAAATATACACATATATATTTATATGCCTGCTTGTATAAAAACTTAAGAAGATAGCTAGATATTTATAAGATTCAAGATATATTCTAATATATTAATTGCCATTGTTTCTGGGAAGTGAAATTATAAGTACTTTTTCTTTTTAATTCAGGCTGCTTGCTGGCTTATAAGTCTATACAATAAACTTGAATATTTTGTAAGTAAATAGTAATGAGAGTGTTATGTAAATTTTAGAATATCAGATCTCTAGACTACTATGCAACCATTAGAATAATAATATAAAAGATTTTAACAACACAGACAATTCTGTTTGGCAATATGTGAATACACAGAACACAAAACTGTATATATGCTAAGATTCCAACTTAGTGTCAGAAAATTTATCTGGAATGGAACACAGAAAGGTAATGCCAATGACTTGCTAGGTTCTGAAATTATGAGGGCTTTTTCTTTTTTTTTTAACATTTTAAATGTTAATAGTGTTATAGTTTTTTTAAAAATCTGAACTCAGGTGCTTAGACACAAAGTTGTAATCTACAAATATGAAGCACCCATCCTGAAGTTCAGACTCTGAGTGCCTATTTATTTCTGAACCTCTGGTAACTGGGTAAGGTCCTTACTGACTACAAAGGAAGAATGTGGGCTGTGATTATATAAACCAAAGTGTTCATATTAAAAGTTAACAAGTGTAATCATAAGGACAGTTTATTTATATTATGCTTACAGGCAATGCCATGATGTCTGTATATATTTTTTTAAAGGACAAAAGCCAATCCTCAGGAGTTAAAAAATAATCCATCTTAACTTTAGTACTTTCATTTCGTCAAATCACGAACATCGATTTTGCAAACACTTATAATCGTAAAACTACACAGGAAAGATAATGTAATGAACTTAAGTGTGTAAAATAATTACCATAGTCATTCATTCATGCACATCTATAATCACAGCCCCTCGCTGAGCTCTGGCACATAAGTGCCTTATGCAGTCACCTAAGACTTGGCTCCTGCAATTGAGATGTGAACCAGTTGGTGAAGGCAGGCGCCAAACGCCTCCTCCCACAGTTCAAGAGCTATAGATACTCTGAACTTTCATTTCTCGTCTCAAGGCCTTCAGAGAATGAAAACAATTCCAGAATGTCCCCTGCGGGATGGGAGTTTCTTTCTTTCATGGGTTTAATAAGACAGAACTTGCCCCATATTAGGCTTTCTTAACCATTCAATTATACTCATTAGCAAGATGGAGTTCAATTAAGTAAATCCAATAAAATTAGACTGAGAAAAGAAACAGCTATCAAGTGAGTGATCAATATTGGGGGGAGATTAAGAGTTTGTAAAATGTTCACATTCTGTTCTGTAGAGTGTACACAGTCAGAGTATAAACTCATTTTAAGCCGGCATTTTTTCAGAACCACGGTCTACACATTTTAATAGAACGTGCGAAATCAGAAAAGTCAGAGATAAGAAATCATGAAAGATGAAAAATAAGAGCTACAGTTAGTATTAATTGAATTTGAATGATCAGATATGTAAACAAAAAATTGAGAAATTATATTTTAAAATATTAATTTAAAATATTGAACTCTGGGGACTTCCCTGGTGGTTAAGAATCCGCCTGCCAATGCAAGGGACATGGGTTCAAGCCCTGGTCCGGGAAGATCCCACATGCCGCGGAGCAACTAAACCCATGAGCCACAACTACTGAGCCTGCGTGCTACAACTACTGAAGTCCACATGCCTAGAGCGCGTGCTCCGCAACAAGAGAAGCCACCGCAATGAGAAGCTCGCGCACTGAAGTAGTCCCCGCTCGCCACAACTAGAGAAATCCCATGCACAGCAACGGAGACCCAACGTAGACAAAGATAAATAAATAAATTTATAATAAAATAAAATAAAATATTGAAATCTGTTGTAGTCATTTCAGCAAACACTTTCTCCCTGACTGCAAATTCACCATTTAAATTGTAGAAAAGCTATTTTTTATTCAATCTCTTTCATCAACTGATTTAATAGAGATATGTGATATGGAGGAATATTATAGAATTGCCCTCACCAAAGAGCTCTGATTGAGGACAAACTATTATCAAATAAATCAATACGTAGTGACCACTTACAATGTGATAAGCACTGTGAATGTAAAGATGAATACAGACCCTAACCTAACTGAGGAAATAGTCTAATGGGAAAGAGAAAGTTTTAAAAATACTTTCAATATATGACATGAACTATTACTGAAAGTTTGTAATACACATAAAACATGGGAAAGCAACAGAGGCAGTTGCTAATTCTCCACGTAATAATTAGAGAAAGCAGGTGGTCCAGTGGGAGTGACATTTGGGAGATAATTTGCAAGATTATCATGACTTTCTCAAGTTGGAAAGTGTGAAACAGCGTTCTAGACAGAGAGCAAGTGTTACCCAAGGCCTGGAGGTATGAGTGTGCATGATATTTTGGAGGCCTTCTGGTGTGGCTCTAAAAGGTTGTGCAAAAGTTAGATTGTATTAAAATGTGACAGGCCAGTACGTTTATTATGTAGGTAATGGGGAGCCACTGATGATAGTTGAGGAAAGGCATGTCCAACTAGGCTTTCAGCTCCTAACAAACATGAAAAGAGTCAGAAAAGCAGGAGCAAATGCTGGAAAATCCATATTCTTCAAACCAGAAGTGGGCAGTATTTCATGAAAGAATGTTGGAGAAAAGTGAAGAGAATGAGAACAAAGATGGAAAGAGCATGGATTTGGACTTCAGAACCACGTCAGCAGTGCAGGGAGACTTAACACCTGGGAGCACGGAATTGAGGAATAAATAGAATTGAAGTGGAGTCATAGGTATCCACTAGCATTTCCACATAGTTTTAATCAAATAAAAAGCAAGCAATGAGCAACATGGCAGATGCTGGAGAAAGCAGCAGAGATACTGGAAAACACTGTTGTTTAAAATGAACCAAAATGAACAAAATTTAAAACAAGTAGAGTGTAGGCTGACAGAAAGGAGGTAGTGGAAAAGAAGATATCAAAGGTACGAGAAATAGGTCATCATCCGAGACAAGGGAAGGGATGCCACGGAGAGCACAGGTGGGCGATCTGGAAGGGGACACGCTGCAACGTGGGGCAGGGAAGCCAGAGTGAAGGCATGGGTGGGTCTACTGGAAGCTGAGGGTACAGTTTCGTCGAGTTCACACCGACCAGCTGGTTTCTCAGTGAGTCAGCTGAATGAGCAGTAAGGGCAACTTGAAAATAGTGGAGAGTTGAAAAGAGTGGTAGATTTGAACTGGCCACTCTGGAGAATGGGAAAAAAATGCAACTCTCGGTAGGGAAAGGGACAGCTGAGTAGCCTGGAGGGTCCTGTGAATATGAGATTCTGAATTATAACAGAATCCAGAAGCAGTTGTTGGAGTCTCAAATAAGTTGATATTTGATGGGGGTCTTTGAAGAAGTCATAGGCTTTCAACCAGTAAAGAAGGATCAGGGCTTCCCTGGTGGCGCAGTGGTTAAGAGTCCGCCTGCCGATGCAGGGGACACGGGTTCGTGCCCCGGTCCGGGAAGATCCCACATGCCGCGGAGCGGCTGGGCCCGTGAGCCATGGCCGCTGAGCCTGCGCGTCAGGAGCCTGTGCTACGCAACGGGGGAGACCACAATGGTGAGAGGCCCGCGTACCGCAAAAAAAAAAAAAAAAAAAAAAAAAAAGAGTTTGGCTAGAAAAGTGATTGAGGAAGAGGGACCAGTGACACCATTGGAAAGGTAAGTCAAGGTAGATGGAGAGGACCCTGACTGCCATATAAAGGAGTTTGACATTCATTCTGTTGGAAACAGGGGAAAAGATTTTAAATAAGGGGATTGAATTAAACGGAGCGTTTTAAAAAGGTAACACTGGTAGGAATGTGGAACCAGGATTGGATTGCTGGAGATTGTATTTATCTAACCACCTACCCGGAAAATCTAATCCCCAGCTATTTACACAAATAAATTTTTAAAACTCTAACATTATCTACACAAGGCCATTGGTTTAACTGCTTACGTTGATTCATTAATCAAGCATTAGTTCAGTTAGACTTGTATTTCAACTGACCAGTGGTTTCTGGAAACACACGTCACTACGATTATTTTGTTATAGTCTGCTATTTTACACAAGATTCATGAACTTCAGAAATTAAGTATTAAGATTTTATACTCTTTGTCAATATTTATTAAGTTCCCCATCCTCTAAGCAGATCTAGTCAAAACTATTGCTTCTCCATTACAAGTGAATACAATTTGAAGCTTGAAACACAAAGAGAGATTAGCCAAGCATTACTGTACTTCTCTTTCTGCATCTGTAGTATGATGCATCCACATATTACCACGTTTGTTTCCCAAACAGTGCTCTTGTTTCCGGGAGTACAGTAAAATTAATCCACCTACTCAATGGAAAGAATTAGACTGTATTGAAAATTCAGTTACCGTGGCATTTCTGTGTGTATGTGTGCGTTTTTACTTTATTGGAAAAAGAAATAGTCTAAGGTTTGGAAACTCGGGTACATGTCTGAGTTCTACAAAGTTCAGTTTTGTGTCTTTAGATGCATCCGTTAAATTTATTGGATTTCAGTTTCTTCAAGTGAAAAATAAAGTTGGATTATTTCCTTTTCTTGCCTAAGGATCTAAGATTCATTTTTTATGTCTGCTTCATTATTGTGTGCTTTCAATCTCTTATAAATCCTAGAATCTATGTAGCCGAGTTCGGCTTAATCTTAGGCTATGTCCTCTGCTGTAGTTCAGACACGTCTGGGCATATTTGTCAGGCTAGTGGGACAGACTGGAGAAGAGTGCATTTATCCACTTCACGTGAATATCTTTCTTTGGCTTAAGAAGGAAGGGGCAATCCTTGTGCTCTTGGTTGAGAGGTATTGGGGAGATCAAACACGATAAGGACAGGATAGAGACACTCTTTCTGTTGAGCTTGAAGCCTGTCTGAAGCCCCAAACTGGAGGAGAGTGATGCTAACAGCCTCGAGGAATAAATCATGACGCTGCGCAGGGGAGAGAAACCTTTCTGTTAAGAAGAGAGCATCTGATGTACCCACGTTCTGCAAACTCCTAGAAATAACACAGGGCAAAGGAGACTGATATTTCCCACCATGCACCTGGGCAACAAGCAAGTAAAATAATTAAATGAATACGTATTAATTAAGCCTAAACACACAGGCCAATGGAGCTGGAGAAAATTGAAAGGAAATTTCGTTATTATCTCAGCAGCAGCACTGAGTCCCTTTCCCTTCTGTCTCAGAATCAAGTTTCTGCACGAAACAGTTTGTCAGGAGGAAGCAGGCCTCCTTGGTCTCAGGTGCTCTGGACTCTGCAGTCGGCTGCTTGCTCTGTCTCATCCGCCGTCTGCCTTTTAGACACTATTCCCTGTTCCCTGCTCCCACCACAGTGGTTTGTACCTGTCTTGAGCAATGATACTCTCCTTTTTGTACAATAGTTTTATATGTACTGGTCTTAATTACAATTTTTTTTCATTTTTAACATTTTCTGTAATAATTTTTTATAAGGGAACTTCTAAACTGAAAAAGGAAAACAAAAACCAAAATGGCTATAGTAAGCACACAGGAAGCAAGGGAACTTCTCTCCCAAATATTCTTGGGTAAGAGCCAAATTCCTTCTTTTTTTAATTAACTTATCAAGTATAATTAATTTACAATGTTGTGTTAGTTTCGAGTGTACAGCAGTCAGAATATATTTTTATATATATATATATATATATATATATATTCTGTTTTAGATTCTTTTTCATTATAGGCTATTACAAGACATTGGGTATGGTTCCCTGTGCTATATAGAAGGTCCTTGTTGTTTACCTATTTTATATATAGTAATGTGTATATGTTGTCTTAATTCCTAATTTTTCAGCTGGATCATTCAAAGGCAGAATCCTGTTAATTTTTAAAACTCTGCAGTAACTCGAGGTTTAATTATCTGACCTGTCAGTAGCAATTGACATAATTGATCCATACCCTCCTTCTAGTGATATTTTTATCAGTAAAATTCATAGATAAGATGCCCCAAATCTCTCAGTGTTTCTTCTCACCCTATTTGCCAGTGCCCTTCTCAGCCTGATTTCTGCATGCCTCCAGGCTCACTGCCCCTCTGCCCTCTTCCATCCACTGTCCTCCAGTCCAGAAGATCCCATTCACATCCACACTGATGACTCCCAAGTTTAGCGCTCCAGCTGGAACTCTCTCATGACTCCTGACAACACGGTCCAACCATGGACCCGACATCTCTTCGTGAATGTCCAAAGGCATCCCAAGCTTAATATGTCCAAAACTGCACTCTTAATCTCCCCATCTTCCATATTCCCTCCAAACTGTGCTCTTCCCACACCGTAATGGCTCAGGCCAAGCACCTGGCATTCCTCCTTGACTGTTCCTTTTCCTCACCTTGGGACTCATCCATCCATACAGCCATATATCGCAATACATATTGATCCTAAACACTGCTCAAATGCTCAACATCTCCCTAGTCCAAGACACCGTGTTATCCTCCTGAACTGCTGAAACCGCTTTCTAACTCGTCGCTCTGCATCTATGCTACCTTCGCACAATCAATTTTCTATGCTCCACAGCCATCACAATCTTCTAAATACATAAATCGGATATTGCCACTCTGATGGCCAAACTCTTCTGCCATAAAATCCCAACTCTCCTCTATGGCAAGGCCACTTCCTCTCTCTCTGAAACTCACTTCCTACCCCATTTCCCACCTTGGCTGTCTCCACTCCCACTCGATGCCAAAATTACTCCTGTTTCCTGTTCTCTCTTCCAGATCTTCACGTGGTTGTCTGCCTCATTCATGTCTCCAATTAAATGTCACCTTCTCAGAGAGAAGATATTTAGATATTTCTAACAGTCTTGCCTCCAGCAGGCTCCCCAGCCTACAGCTCCTACTGGCTTATCTGCTTTAGTTTTCGCTAGAGCACTAACCACCACGTGGAATTCTATTATATACTCTTTTTTGCACATTATCCATTCTCTCTACAGACTGTGAACTAAGAACAGGAGCTTTGTCTGGTTTGTTTTTTATATGTACAGCACTTAGAGCAATGCTGGCATCTAGCAAACATTTGATGGTATTTGTTAAATTAATAGATGACTGCTCCCTCCAAAACATCTTTGTTCCCATCCCCTGTCTAGGTAGGTGGTACCACTTCCTGTTCTTCCTCCAAGACCTGAAACCTGGAAGTAATCTTGGGCTCTGTCTTCCTCACTATTTAAATCCAATGAGCCACTAGTTTCTGGGGATTCTCCCTCCTAAATACCTTTCTCCTCCCTTCTCCAGGGCACTGCCTTAGTGGAATGGTGGCTATGCTGTGACTTTATGTGTATTTGGGTTTCAATATTTTATTATCTGTTTTGGGATTTTGTAGCCCTTTTCTAACTAGTCTCCCTTATCTAAACTTGCACTCTTTTTACCTTCTTTTACCCACCAACATATTCTTTAAACTGAAAAAGTATTTATTTTTTCTATTATGTAAGTCTGTTCAATTATCCTTCTTGCCTTAAACCCTCTTGTCTTCCCACAGCCCAGAGGGTAAAGTCAAATCAGTCAGGTGGGTATATAAGACCTTTCACCCAGCCCTGCCGGGACCCTACCTCTTCCTGCTGTCCTTCCACACTTGAAGTTTAAGGCCGATGTTTTGTTAGTTTCAGGTGTACGGCAAAGTGATTCAGTTTATATATATATATATATATATATATATATATATATATATTTCAGATTATTTCCCAATATATGTTATTACAAGATACTAAATATTATTCCCTGTGTTGTACACAGGGAATTCTTGTTGCTTATCTATTTTATGTATAGCAATTTGTATCTGTTAATCCCATATCCCCCTAAGATATCCTAATTTATCCCTTCCCCCTCCCTTTCCCCTTTCGTAACTATAAGTTTGGTTTCTGTGTCTGTGAGTCTGTTTCTGTTTTGTATATAGATTCATTTGTAATATTTTTTAGATTCCACATATTATAAGCGAGATCCTATAATACTTGTCTTTCTCTGTCTGACACAGTATGATATTTTCTAGATCCATCCATGGTGATACCTGTTTAATTAGTCCTATTGTATTTATCTCCTTTAAAAAAACTTACATTATGTATCAGATCAATACATAATAATATGGTCTATAAAATTTAAATATCCAATATATATTTCTTACTTTAATTTTTGATCGGTCCACATATAAGTTTCTACATATAAGTGATATCACATGATATTTGTCTTTCTCTGTCTTACTTCACTTAGTATGATATTCTGTAGGCCCATCCATGTTGCTGCAAACAGCAAAATTTCATTCTTTTTATGGCTGAGTAGTATTCCATTGTATATATGTACCACACCTTCTTTATCCATTCTTCTGTCATCACTCATCAACATCTTTACACAGAACATTCTTTCTACTGGGAAGATTCTGCTGCCAATAACTTGCTCCTCCTAGAAAACAACTTTGCTGTTTGGAAAGCACAACTTGAGGTTCCTTTCTCCAGGAAGCTTCTCCTTCCTCTCCAGGCTGAGTCACCCCCTCATCAGCATCCTCTCTGTATTTTAAAAGTGCTCCCACTGCTGCACTCTGTATTCAGTGTTCCAATTCATTAGCTTAAATATTTGGCTTCCCTACCAGTCTTAGAGCCCTTTGAGGCTGGGGCCAGTGCTTTATTCATCCTCTAATCTTCCACGTGAAGATGGAGAACGGAATCCAGAATAGAAGCCTTGTGAACGGATGCATATTTGCCAAACTCAATTAAAATATGCTTCCATAAATTGACGTCATGTATAGGTTCACTGTTTTTCAATAAACCATCCATGTTAATGAGTGTATTTTCAATGTCATTTAAAACTTTCAGCCCTTGACTTGCAAAATAAGTCTGTTGCTGAGGGAGGGGTAGCAGGAAGAAGTTCTTTAATTTTAAAAGTGCATCTTAGAGAGAATTGCTTCCAACTAGAAAGGGAATAAAGGAAATGTCACACTGAGAAATGACAAGGGGGTGGAAGGAAGACTGATGAGGGCAGAAAGGCACAGAGGTACATCCATTGGTGACAGGTTACAACCCATCCAACCAAGATGCTTTTCAGTGGTTTACTAATAAAGCAAATGTTATTACATGGTTTCAGCTTTCCGTTTGAGGTCTACAGTCCAACAGAGGTGAAAATAACATGACTGAAGAGAAACCCAGATACAAATGGGAGGAGCATCATTGACCAGAGGAAGGCTCCTTGTCTCTAGAAGCCACAGCCATGGAGCACTCTGCGAGATGACCATGTCACTAGGGCAGGAGCTGGAAGCCTTCACCTCAAGGCCAATAACTTAACTCAGTAAACAGAAGCCTCCAGGCCAAGCCCTTAACCACTCGGAACCTCTACCTGAACTTCTGTTAAATAGGAAACTGACTCCTAGGAGTGTTGCACAGGGACCCAGAGCCCTCCCTCCAGTGGGTGGATGGCTTCCATGTTTCAAGGGGTGCAGGTATCCCTTCCATCCTTCTGCTGAAAATGGTTCCACTCTCCACCTGCTGAGACTTAAATGGAAAATATCTTCAGAAAGCTTCCCCTTACAGCTTCGGGAAGGATGGAACGTTTCCCTACGTTGTTTCCCACCATGTGCTTGTTTACATGTCTGTCTCCTCTTACTGTCCTCCTCTTCCCTGTAACCAGAAGTTTCTATCTCAGCGTTCGAAGATGCTAGACACCCAACCCACGTGTGTGGAATGAATGGATTCGGGAATGACAGGTACAAGGGACCATCATCATGGCTCATTCGTTTCTGGGAGTGGCTCCCTTCAGCTGCCAGACAGGCCTTCAGATGAGAACAAGTGGACATATTTTCCCTAAAATCCCTCAGAAATTAGGAAAACAAATTCTCCTCATGTCTCTGAAAATATTTTCAAATATCTTTTATCCTCACCCGTGAGAGTCTTTTCTCTCATTTACAAAGGAGGATGCAAAGCACAGATACAAGTATACATAAAACGTATATGTTTTGTTCTCCTACACGATTTTTCCCCACAGAGGCTACCTATACATAAGCACCTAAGAAACTGCACCCAGTGGTCTGGCAAAACCGTTCTATTTTATTTCATTTCCAGAAAGAATTGTGCCTAAGTTGTTATAAGTGGACAAAGGTCTTCCCTGGACTGATTGTGTCAGAAGTTATAGAAGCAAACATTTCATTTCACAGTTCTCTGAATTTGGGTCCATAATAGTAGGACTGTCACCAAGACAGCAGAGACTGATGCAGTGAACCGCCAAGATGGGCCAAGCACATTCCCAGAAGATCCGCAGTCAGAAAGTGCTCAACTGAGGCTTTTGGAGAAAACAGGAAATTCTAAGAAATCACTTGGAAAGACTGGTGGCAGAATGACTACAGATACTCTGACATAAACATATGACACTTAAAAAGAAGGGTAGAGATAATGGGAACACTTGTAACCCCAGAGTAGTAGGAAAGATTGGAGGAGTCGTCAGGCAGAAGAGGGTTTAGACTTGTAATGTATGAGTGCAATGCTTCAAAAAAAAAAATTAGAGGAGAATTACATCTTGGCAGATTACAGTCAGTAGAGTATATAAAATAATATTCTAATAAAATGGTGAAACACAGAATGGAGAATCTTGGACTAAAATGGAGTTCTATCTGGTATGCATATATATATATATATTTTTCATTTAATCCATCACAACCTTATGCTACATGATTACCATTTTTACGAGTAAGGAACGATGAGATTCTAAAACTTATGAAATGTGACCAAGTAACAGGAAAAGCTCTGAACACAAACTCTACCTGCCTCAAAAGGTTCTTTTTTCTCCTTTCACAGGAGTGATTCTTTAGCACAGGCTTATCTTCACTTGGCAGCAAAAACAGAAGAGATTCACAAAGATGGAACCTGGAATTCTAGGAGCCTATGATTCTACAACATTATACAAAGCCATTAACACACATTAGGTATGAAGTCTCCAAGCCAGTCCAGTTCATGGACAGGTTAAAAACAAAAAAAATACTGTTCTAAGGAAATAATAATAAAATAATAAAGAAATAAATATTAAGAGTTTTGGGACTCTTGGAAATCTGATGAAAGATATAGACTTTCTCCTCGGGTGCTTTGCATTTTAATTCAAGGTGTTCTTGGAGACCTTCAAGCTCACTCACGACATTTGATGTTTACTTATTACTTAGCTTAACCTTTTTCCAAGGACTTCCAACAATTTCAGCTTTTAGATTCCTCATAAATATTCAACCTTTAAAAATTAAAACTTGACTGAGGAAAAATTCTGACGTTTTGATTTGAGAATAAAACATTGATTTAACCTCTAGCTAGCTAAGAACACCTTAAGATTTGCATTTCTATCACTGTATACTTGCATCTGATTATTTTAAGAAGAAATATATAACTGCTCCTGTATTATCAGAGCAGCCTCCAGCTTCTTGAATCTTTATTTTTAAAGAATATATCCAATTTGTCTTAGAGTTCTGTGCCTTTCTATACTATATACTTTGTTTTATTTCAAGATATATGTTTTTCCTTCAGGATTATTTCATTTACCTGTAGTTTATCAAAGATCACTTTAATAACTTCCTGTTTTTATCTCCCTTCTTTCAAAAATTCCACGGGCTGATTGCAAGTCTTAAGATGTAAGATTGTTGAAATTATGAGTTTCCAATGGCATATGCATGAAAGCCCAGGTAACAGCTAACATCCCTGAACTCATCTGATGGTCCAGGGGCTGAAGATCTAAATGCTACACACGTGTTCACTTTCACCTTCATGGAAATGTTACTAAAAAGCCCCATCACTTGGTTCCACCTGGGTACTTCTGGCTTTAGTCAATATTTTACATAATCTCAAAATTGGCAAAAAATAATGATGGTTAAGAATAATAAAGTTTATGACATTTTTCATAGACCTTCCCCAGGAAATCAACTGAGAACGTTCTGGTTGATCTATGTGTACTGAAGGAAGATATATAACATTCTGCCGTCTTAGGACTCCAACAGTGCCTGGTATTAAACTTTTAAATTATCTGAGCACAGCTAACAGTCAAGTACAGGACAAGATCAAGCTGGATTTAAGTGATGAGACTCCAACACCCCTGTGATCCTTTCTACACACAGACCTCTCAGGAAGGATTATCTATCGGGGAAGGACTTCCAATCCCTGACTCATCCTCTTACTGACTTGTATTCCTAACAGGCATATGGTTCATCACTGTAGCTCTCATTTCCTTCAAAACTGCAAAGTAAATAAAGCCACTAAAATAAACCACCGGATTGTAGATATGCTAACTGGCACATCCTGGGTAAACTACTTAATTTCTTTAGGGCTCACCTTATATGTAAAGTGGGAATAATCATGGTACTTGTTTTATAGGGTTGTTGTGAATATTAAATTGATGAGCATATAAAATGGTGCATGGTCTATGCTCAATATGCTGGAGCTATTACCATAGCATCAATTTCTTCCCCAGGTAGTATCTCATTTTGCAGAAGAGTAGAACATAAATACTTGCATTTCAAACTGATTGCACAGCTTTAATAGTTCTTATGTTTCATTGATCTATGTTTATATATTAGTATAAATACGCACATACAGTATCAAAACATAAGATGGGTTAATATCACATGGCTCTCCCTTAAGGGATTATATTTTGATTCACCTATTTGCTCTGGCTAGAGCTTTGAATCATTTCCATATTTAAATGATACATAAAATTTGCTAATATACATAAACAATTTTACCATCTGGGAGCTCCAGCCTCGGTTTGGTTACATTGTAGAAAGTAAGAAACAGGATATTTGAGCTGAAATACTGCTTCTCACATACAATTTCCAAACTGCGCAGGCGATTTTTAACACTTAGAGTTCTAATGAGACAGGTTTACATGCATCTTGAGAGAGCAGCAGCGGAAGAATTCACTCTGTCCTGAATGCAAGGGTAGTAAATAACACACTAACTGCATATAGTTTCCAGATTTAGATATGAAGGATTGTTTTCAATGATGAGTGAGACTGTAACTAATATAAACTAGTCGGTAAAAAGGGTGATAATCGTAGCCAGTTAAAATTTTAAAGGACAGAGTATAAATTTGAAGAAAATTACAACTGCCCTAAGAACAAATTCATGCATAGAGCTAGGAAAGCAATTCACACTGGACTATGTAGATAAAGGGACAACCTCTGGATGTAAATACTGTTGACCCTTGAGCAACACAGGGATTAGCGATGCCCATCCTCCATTAAGTGGAGAATCTGAGTATAAATATAGTCAGCCCGCCATATACACGGCTCCTTCATAGCCCCAGCTACACACCCCCACTCTCAACCAATCCCATGTAGCACTGCAGTATCTGTTATTGAACAAATCCACTTATAAGTGGACCCAAGTAGTCCAAACCCACACTGTTCAGGGGTCACCTGTAGTGTATATAAATACCCATACACACACACAAAGAATACAAAAGATACAAAAAGACTAGTTTCACTTGGTAAGACACTGTGGGCTGTTGGAATTATAATAACAAGCAGCAAATTTTAAAGATCAAAACCCAGCTATCTTCCCACAGGGGTAGGAGGCCAGCAGGGTGTTAAGATCCTGGAAGACCCACTGGGCAGGCTCCCAGACACCTTCCTCTGCTCTGTCAGAACTGTGTGCCCATGAAGTCTTCTTTTAGGTTTATCCAGGATCCTAAATTGAACTGAATCATAAATCCAAATGCTTTTCATGGAAAAAGTTACCAGAAATAATGTCAAATAATTCCAAATGCTTGATAAGAGAAATGAGGGGAAACACTGTCATACAGAGTGAAGTAAGTCAGAAAGAGAAAACCAAATACTGTATGCTAACACATATATATGGAATGTAAGACAAAAAATGTCATGAAGAACCTGGGGTAAGACAGGAATAAAGACACAGACCTACTAGAGAATGGACTTGAGGATATGGGGAGGGGGAAGGGTACACTGTGACAAAGTGAGAGAGTTGCATGGACATATATACACTACCAAACGTAAAACAGATAGCTAGTGAGAAGCAGCTGCATAGCACAGGGAGATCAGCTCGGTGCTTTGTGACCACCTAGAGGGGTGGGATAGGGAGGGTGGGAGGGAGACGCAAGAGGGAGGAGATATGGAGATATATGTATACGTATAGCTGATTCACTTTGTTATACAGCAGAAACTAACACACCATTGTAAAGCAATTATACCCCAATAAAGATGTTAAAGTAAAAAGAAAAGAAAAGCAGCCACTATCTAAAATGACCAGAAATGCATCCCCTGGAGATAAACAGCTGCATTGGCCAAGGGCTCCTTTCCTGGGTCTCCTTGGCTTGTGGGTAGTGAACTCATCCAGACACATCGGTCGGGGTGCTAAGTGCTCTACCTATTAAGGTCGATGAATGAAAACTGTACCAGAAGCATGACGGTAGGCGTCGCCCAAGCATACGGGGTGGGGGTGGGGGGCCGTAATGGACTATATGGTGAGATTTCTTCCCTCAGCTTCCCTCCTCCTGGCACTAGCGGTCTTGTAGCTTTGTGTAGCCCATTTGGCCATCCGACCTGTCGTCCCAAATGACAAGAGGCATATAGCAGAGCAGGGAGCAAAGACGCTTCACCTGTAATGCAGCTCAGCTATGCCAGGGTGAAGGGCGGGAGCTTGGGGCAGGGGTACTTTATTGTTGACAGAATATAGCCTAAGTGTCATCAGATTAGTTGTTTCTGCTCAACATGAGGCATACCTACAGCAAACTGTTTCTGCCAAGAGGGCTAAAATGCCAGGGCTCTTGACAGTGAGTGCAAAGGTTGATTGTGCAGAACACATGAAGCTGCCAGGACATCACAGTTACAGACACGGAAGAATTCAGGTTGGAGAGATGGAGGGCTTCAGCACCACGGACAGCGTCACTTGGTCGTTTACACAGGAGGAAAAGCGAGGTGTTACTCAGAATTCGAAGACCACCAAACAAGAGACTAAGCACCTACCGTAACTAAGCAACAAGGGCCCTGAAACAAGACTGGGCAGCGTAGCTCCCAGCACAGGAGCCACACCGGCCACTGTAAGGACCATGAAGGAAGCCAAATTCCACTCCCTGCTGTCAGGTAGCGCCTATGCTGGCGCCCCCGTAAGGAGGAGAGGAGGAAAGGCAGATTCACAACCAATCACCTGCACTCAGGTGTCCGTCATTCTCACAAACACGCTTACCACACAAAAAAAGTTTTGAGTAAAATAATCTTTAGGGATACCTGACTCAGGAACACCCCCTTTAACACTTCTAATCAAGATTCTAGGGCCTAGAAGAGGTAAAGGAGGAAAACAATGCTCATCTTTCTACCAACTTCTTTCTTAACAAAGATTCTTTCTCTGGCCGAGCTACAGGTTATGCGATCCCTGCTCTATTGCAACACCTGTCCAACTGCATTGACCAGAGACTTTGGACTCTGATTTCATTCCTAGAACTTGTCTTTCTGGGCCTTCCAAACCATAACTCGGATTTACCCACAAACATTATGATAATACCCTTGGCTTGTATTGTCACATTTAACTGACTTCTAATTGACCTGACGGAAACATTAAAAATCATTTCCAAAATGTAATTTGAATACTTTGTTCATCAAAGTCTCATATTTTTTAAATATAAAAAAAATTATATTTACTTTCAAAAAAACCATTTCAGGTTGCTTATGTGGAAAACGAGTTTCCTCATTCAGAGTCAGCCAGCTCGTTCTCTAACTCAGAGAATCTGCAGTGTCTACACACTACACAGCATTCGGTTTTTCCCAGTAGGAAGCTGAATTCCCCTAGATAGTCAACTTCCATAGAAACAACACCAAACAAAGGAGTAAAAAAAGGAATAAAAATAATAATCTAATTTTCTCCGTATTTTATCTTGTATATATTCATTATACTGCATATATTTATAATTTATATACACACAAATTTGTTTTTAAAAGCAATGCTTTCTAATTGTCACCTGCACAGTCATGAATCACTCTGTGAATATATGTACACATGAGCACAGTGTGGAAAAAACATAAATGAATGTTCATTTTAGAATCATGACACTGACAACTTTAAATCTTTCCTCTGAGTAATGCCTGTTGACAAGTCAGAAGAAGATATTACCAAGGAAACTCAGAAAGTAGAGGTGTAAGCTGTCATTTAAAAATCTAAGATTTTTTTCTTTTATCAGGTATAGATAAATCAATTCCAATATAGGCTCATTAACACTGAATTATTTTGCTAAATAAGTAGCGGTGATGAAGGTCTGCGAGAATCAGAATGTCTTGCATCCCTTCTTATTCTGGTTATTGACCATAAGTAAATCCAGCCACTTCTCCACTCACTTAAATTGCTTTAAACACAACATGTGGCAGCTCCCTAGAGAATTCTGACATTCAAATAAATAAAATGAACACTATTAAATTCTGTGATGAAAAAGAAAATAAGAAAAGAACATGGACTCTTTCAATATTAAGAATTCTTTGCTGATTGAATCTGCTTTGCTGATGCGAAGCTACCTCCACTTTAACACAGATGATGTATAACTCAAATGAGTTCCTAAAAGAAAGTAAATAAATCAAAGAAGGCAGGAAAATCACTTCTCACCTGCTAGTGAGAAGACCAAAAATGCATTTCTACCTCTAAAGCATCTTGCAACATAATGGAAACGAGGTAAAGCTAAGTTGAAAGCTCATATAAAAGCATTCAATAGCTTTCTATTTACTGAAGAAATTGATATCCTTCACAAGTGACATTTCTGAGATGCAGACGATTGCCAAAGGAAAAAAATAAATAAATCCATCACAAAGTCCATTACTGAGAAGTTATAAATGTGCATGCAGATACAAAAGGAAAACACAATTCACAGGAAAATTGGGGGAATTATATGGAAATTTAATTTCTTTAAATAAATACATGACATAATCATAACAGAATAATGAGAGATAATTTTGAACCAAGTTAATAAAGAGCTCAATCAAGCACTTATAGCAGAAGCCTACTCAAATATCACCAACCTCTTTTCAGTAAAATCGATTTACAATGATGAAGTTAACAAAGAACAGTCAGTGGTCAGATGAAGCTGGTGGCATTTCTACTTGACTAGCATAACACTTAAGTTCCAGTCTGTTTTTTCAGGACATTTTCTGACATCTACCCAGTCCCAGAACAATGATTAAGTATGATATGAACATGTCACAATGGCTGCCTAACTGCAAGCAGGGGAGATCTTCTAAAGCAAAACTGTCCAGGACTCTCCACAGCATACAATCATCAACAGTTTCCCACTTTTTCCAGGATGAAGTGTCTCTTGAATATGACACGGTTCTCACGTGGCTCCTGGCTTCATCACCTTTTCTCTTACCACAGTCCTCTTCCCACGCTGGGCTCCAACAGCCCCGTGTTACCTGCTAGTAGCCAAGTCTTCCAGGCTCTCAGAAATATTATTCAGGGCTGTCACCGCTGTCCTCTGCTCTGACCTCCCCTGCCTTTTGGTTCCCCTGGAGAAACCCTCACTCCTATTCCAAGTGCAACTTGACTGTACTGTCTCCTCTGAAGTCTCCCCTGCCCCTGGGACAAACTGGTCACTTATTCTTTTGTACCTACCCTATACCCTGGACACAGAAAAAATCCTAAAACTTTGAACACTTTATCATACGTAGGGAGGCCATATAGGATTTTAGATTCAGATGGTCTAGGTCAGAATCTTTGCTATGCAGCCTTGTGACCCTTGGCAATACACCTAACCCCTGAAAGCCTCAATTTCATCATCTGTAAAATGGGAATAATAAACACAACTCAAAGGGTTAAATGAGGAACTACACTTAAATAATTTATCATTCCTGGCACCTACGTAGTACTCAATGAATGTAATTGGGTAGTAAATACGAGTTGGCAGCAGCAATAACGATAGTCGTCGTTGTTTATATGATGGCCGCTTCCTACAAAACTGATCATTTCTTCCCAGCAGAGATAATGTGCACTTCATCCCTGACCCTTGTGCTCAGCAACAAGCCATCAGGTGGTATCTCTGTTAAAAATGAGAAGTACACCTGGTCCAACATTATTTGGCACTTTTGCTCTCAGATTCGCTCCCCACTCTTCCTTTCTTCTGCTTGGAATACATGTGGGTGTGAAATTATGTTTCTCCCCCTGCCCAGACAGTAGGCTTTGGCTAAGTTTGGCTGGTGGGTGGCACTGGTTTAACATGGTACCTCTGCTTCCTGGGACCCAGTCACCCCATCTCTGCTTTTTGCTTCTCCAGAGAAGGCAGACAGCTTCTGGTGCTTGTCAACCTGCTTGCTTCATTTTCCCATGGTTATTCTTGTAGCTCTTCCATCTAATTCTAACCAACCTATTTTAAATGCTCCATATTAAAGTGAGAGAGTGGCATGGACATATATACACTACCAAATGTAAAATAGATAGCTAGTGGGAAGCAGCCGCATAGCACAGGGAGATCAGCTCAGTGCTTTGTGACCACCTAGAGGGGTGAGATAGGGAGGGTGGCAGGGAGATGCAAGAGGGAGGAGATATGGGGATATATGTATATGTATAACTGATCCACTTTGTTATACAGCAGTGACACGCTTTGTTATAAAGCACTAACACACCATCTTAAAGCAAATATACTCCAATAAAGATGTTATAAATAAATAAATATCCTCTATTGATTTATCTGGTACAAATATGCCTTCCCGGCTGCACCCAGTTTTTTTCTGAATGGGTCTGTTTATAGTCGCAGGGGCCCACAAAGCTTAAGTGGAGATAATAAAACATTTGCTCTGCCTATTTTACAGGGTAGTTGTGTGGGATCCAGGAAAATTCTGCTCATGAAAGTATTCTGAAACTACAAATGGTTGCACAAATGTAACATTTTTCTCTTAGCGTTTTCAGTTGCAAAGGAACAGCTTAGTTTCACTGATCTATAGCAGCAATGTTCCAAACGATACCGATGTCTTCCAATGACATCATGCCTGTAATTTGCACAGTTGAATAAAGGGGAGGACAAAGTCCAAGAGATAACTGAGCTTGGCATTGCAGAGATCCTATGAGCTCGTAAGTCAGAAGACACAGATAGAAACAGTGAAAATTATGATTTTACGGAAGACGAGGAACCACTTGGAAGACAGCCACCTTAGACGTTCTCCAAGTCTTAATTTTGAAGAAGAGCAATCACATCAAACTCCACAAGAATTCATGCAATGGCAGGTTATAGTATCTGCCTATTTGAGAACAACACAAAAGCAAAAGCAAAACATAAATGCAGATAGGAAAGCTTTGCTTAGGAAATCCAATTTTCAAGTAAATTTTTGAGTTCTGAATTAAGACATTATTACAAAGCAGCTATCTGAAACACAATAATTTTAAAAACAATCATTAAGACATGATAAATAATGTTTTTTTTTAAACTGCATAATTGTGAAATTCAAATAAAGTCTATAGTTAATGGTAGTGTGCCAATGTCAATGTTCTTGTTTTGATAATATATTCTGGTTATGTAAGATGTCATCACTGGAGAAGCTAGGAACTCTGTACTAATTTTGCATCTTCTTATAAAACCAAAACTATTTAATTCAAAATAAAAAGCTAAAGAAAAAAAGACAGTATTTCATATGCCAAGGGGATGTATACAGGAAAAAATCCATTAAAATTTGAAGTGCAGACTTTGTACTCTTAAAAGGACTGTCTGGGACTTCCCTGGTGGCACAGTGGTTAAGAATCTGCCTACCAATGCAGGGGACACGGGTTTGATCCCTGGTCTGGGAAGATCCCACATGCTGTGGGACAACTAAGCCCGTGCACCACAACTATTGAACCCGTGTGCCACCACTACTGAAGCCCATGCACCTAGAGCCCGTGCTCCACAACAAGAGAAGCGACCGCAACGAGAAGTCCTCGCACCGCAATGAAAAGTAGCCCCCGCTCGCCGCCAACTAGAGAAAGCCCGCATGCAGCAATGAAGACCCAACGCAGCCAAAAATAAAATAAATAATTTTTTTAAAAAAAGGTCTCGATGAAATTAGAAACACAATTCTTGTTCTGCTACGTGACCAAGTTACTTATGCATTTTCGTATCACTCCACAAACATTCACCATCAAGACATTATGCACTCATATATTACCACATTTTCCTCCTCAGGCCTTTTATCATTTGGAAGATGTTCTACAGTCTTTTCTGAACCATCCTTCACTTGGCCATGGGTTTCAAGCAATTTAAACTCCTCTGATTGAAGTTTACTCACTCCTCAGGAACATTCAAGGACAACTGGTCACCAAATACCCACAACTTGCTTTTCAAAATTTCAAACAGACCACATTCCTATCAAACGTGAGGCTCTGACCACTTCCCAGTGATATTTACCTCTTGGTTGATATGTAAGGCTTGTTTGAGGACTGGGAAAACATCTGGACAAATAGCACAGTTCCATTCTTAACCATGTAGATGTTTGGGGATGGACCCTTAGGGATGGGTTCCTCCCAGAGTCTGTTGATGCCCACAGTTACTCAGAAGGATGCCTCGAGCCCGGCACTGACAGGGAACATGATTATGTAAGTTCTGACAGCCATCCTGACTTTCCTCCAGATGAAAAAACATACAGGCATCTTCTTGGACTCAACGGAATTCTTCAAGCTCGAAGACGTTACTTTCAAAGAAACAAACATACTCTTAGGGAAACTGCTCTATAGGATATGAAAGTATCTCTCCTGGGGCTTTATCTCCTTCCAAAATGTTACTGCGACACACAGGCATAGCTTGGGCGAGAAGCAGGGAAAGTAAGAAGTCAGCAGGCTCCCTCTCATCCCCTCCCTCAGATGTAAAGAGCTGCTGGGGGTGCACCACATACAGCATCAATGCTGCTGTCTGGCTGGAAACGTTCTTAGCCTTTCTGTGCCTCATATAAAGTACCGCCACATGTTTGATGTCTGTGATTAGCTTGGTTGAATTTGGCACAGTGCTTGGCTCACAAGAAGCCCTTTGCTTCCTGAAAGCTAGGAAGTCAGAGGTAGACCTATTATTCTGAAATACCTGGGCACTGACTCTGCTCTCTTCCCATGGATGACTGATACTGATTTTAGTTCAAGATCAGGTGCGCCAAGTCTTGACGAAGATTCCCTCCCCAGTCCTCCACGATGTGCAATTCTTCTGCAATGTCCATGTTATCCCTGAGGGTCACAAGGATGCACAGCAAGAACTGAACCCTCCAGGGCTTCACAGACCCCATGTTGCCCCGGCAGCATCATACGGCCACTGTGGGGCCCTGTTAAGGACTCTAGGGAGGTGGCCTTGTGGGGGGGTGTATGTTTGTGGGGAGGTAACTTTGCTGTATCTGCTCTAGCTTTAAATGCACTTCGTTTCCACTGAGATGTTCTTTACCTTGTCTAACACACACACACACACACACGTACATATAACATGTGTGTGTGCATGCGCTGTTTGTGAATAAATATATATAATTTTAAAAAATATCTTGACAATAAAGTTGGGAGAGTGATCTCTTCTCACCAGTTCACCCCC
This sequence comes from Monodon monoceros, assembly GCF_005190385.1. Lineage (NCBI taxonomy): Eukaryota > Metazoa > Chordata > Mammalia > Artiodactyla > Monodontidae > Monodon > Monodon monoceros. The sequence continues at coordinate 5,219,316 of NW_021703771.1, read as the reverse complement.
ATCATAACCAGTGCAGCCCTCAGTGATGGTCTTAGCTGCGGTGATCCTTATCATTGTCTTGTTTCTTCACTGTAGATTCATCTCCATTTGTTATACTCACCCTTCAGAAACCTGAGAAACCATGATCAGGTTTTGATGAGGTCCAAACCAGAAGTGCCTTCCCTGTTCCACCAGATGGCAGTCCCGCATCAGGACCAGAAAAATAAAGGGGCGTGGGAGGGAGTTGGTGGTAATATTTTGGATATAGAAGTATGTAATTCTGGTATTTTCTGTGATGGGGAATACTGACTAATATACAGGCTGATTCCATAAGAAACGAAGTGTAGGTGTTTTGTACAAACTCATCACAAGTGTTCTGCAAAAATACAAAAGCAAACAATTGGAACTGCACAAATTAAAAATATTTTGAATACTGACCTAAGCTTCTGCTACCTGACACTGAGAGTTGAAAACAAACTTACAAAACATAGAATGTGTTCAAGTATGTGGTTACAGTCACTATCTGGATTTGGTTAGTATTCTAAATATACCTCTGCTTCATAGCTAAAAATTGCCTCAAATTTTTCATTTGGAAAGTTAATATGTCCTGACGACGTACTGCCGTAGAACTAAGTTAGAACACAGGTGCGTGTAGTGAGCAAGCTTCAAGGAATTGTCTTTCTGTGATGATAAAGGGCTCTTTTAAAATCTAGTTTTGCCCAGCAACATGGGGTGTATGAAACCTTTCCATCTGTCTCTCTCTCACAGCAGCCTTTAGCAAGGACCAGGCTAGATAGCTCTCGTCCATTCCTGGGAAATCCAGTCCGGAACCTAACACATCTCTCATGCCAGTGGCTTGGCCCTACTTCAAGACCTTGTCATTCTCTGGCAGTAAGTGATGCTAATGAAATAGCATCTACTTCAGGATGCCTGATGTGATGTCCATGAAGGGCTAAAGGGCAAGCTCCATAGATAAGAATGGGCAGACTCATGCTTGTAGCCTTTCACCTACAGAAACTGAATGGGGCGTTGGCCTCTATCGCTTTGTGGGTGCATTGCTTTTAGGATGTGCTAAACTAACTAGATCAGGATGATCTGGCTTTACCTTGCTTGTCAAGGTAGCATTTTTCAGCATGCTCTGGACATCACCTAAATCAACCTTTAGCTTCAGCTTTCAATTTTGTATTTTTGAAACAAACTGTTGTAATTTCTGTGTATGAGTCTTCTGGACCTTCAACTCCTCTTAGCTGGAAGTCATCTGTAAACCCCTTTGACGGATGGTTCAAAATCTTTTCTGTAGGTAGATGTTAGCATATCATGCTTATCTTTAGTAGTTTTCTTACTTCATGGAGAGATCAATTAATTGTTCCCTATGCCCTTTGGTCCCATTAGCAGTTTTCCAGTATTAAAGAAGCTTGTGTTTCTTTTTTTAGCCATTTGCTGCCACTTTTTTCATGTGTCCAAAGACATTTTCCCCCTTGATACTGTGCCTTTTATCACAGATTATTTACTTATTCTGATTATCACTGGTAGGTAATATGAGTTTGTATTTTGCTTCCCTAATATATATGTATCTTGTATGATCCAAGTATAGAGAGATTTAGAGAAGGAAAATTATTTGGAAAAAAAATTTCTACATTTCTTCCAGAATTTTGGGTCAGGCATATTTTTTTGTTCAGGTATTACAACCAAAATGTTGATGTCTACAGATATGTGTTAATTGCATCATTGTGCAAGTGAACTAAAACAAATTAATTTACCACGAAGTTTGTCAGCAGTGGTAAAAATACCACTATGCTTTTGGAGATAACATACACTTATGCACCATTACAGTGCATGGTTCAATTTCCTCTGCACGTAAGGGAAGGCATAAAAATGGAGCTTGGCAAAGTCTACATTTTACGACAATTGAATTGCATTACATCACAAAAGTAATTATCACATATTATAGATTCAACAGGAAAAAAAAAGTAGGTCTTCTAGGCTGTTTTGTAATATTTTCTATAATCAAGTAGCTAAATGGGTCACAATGTAATACTTTATATATTTTTCCTAACCCAAAGGCCCTGTAGAAAATCGACCTAATTCAAGTACTTCTCAGCTGACATCACTGTTCAAATGGTATTTTCCTGCAAAGAAAAATTACATGGCTAGAAGAGTGTCCAGTAGTAATGTGCTTGCTAGGTAGTTTTTTCTATACCCTGAGAAAACCATAATTCAAAAAGAGTCACGTACCACAACGTTCATTGCGGCTCTATTTACAATAGCCAGGACATGGAAGCAACCTAAGTGTCCATCGACAGATGAATGGATAAAGAAGATGTGGCACATATATACAATGGAATATTACTCAGTCATAAAAAGAAATGAAATTGAGTTATTTTTAGTGAGGTGGATGGACCTAGAGGCTGTCATACAGAGTGAAGTAAGTCAGAAAGAGAAAAACATATACCATATGCTAACACATATATATGGAGTCTAAAAAAAAAAAAAAAGTTCTGAAGAACCTAGGCACAGGACAGGAATAAACATGCAGAAGTAGAGAATGGACTTGAGGACACGGGGAGGGGGAAGGGGACGCTGGGACGAAGTGAGAGAGTGGCATGGACTTATATACACTACCAAATGTAAAATAGATAGCTAGTGGGAAGCAGCTGCATAGCACAGGGAGATCAGCTCGGTGCTTTGTGACCACCTAGAGGGGTGGGATAGGGAAGGTGGGAGGGAGATGCAAGAGGGAGGAGATATGGGGATATATGTATAGCTGATTCATTCTGTTATACAGCAGAAACTAACACACCATTGTAAAGCAATTATACTCCAATAAAGATGTTAAAAGAAAAAGTTAGAGTTTCACCATTGTTTTTAAATGTTTTATATTATAGCTCTTATAATTATTACAAGAAACACCAGTATCATATTTGCCAATGAAAGAAAGGAATGAACTGTAAGTCTTTAAATATAAATTATATCACACACATTAGAATGGCTGTAAAAATGGCTTTAAACATTTTAAAACCTATTATGAGACAAAAAAAAATCTCATCAATGGTGATTCTCAAGATATTCAGAAGACTATTAATAAAAAGTCTAGAAAAATAATTGTGTGAATCTCTACCAAATGTAAAATAGATGGCTAGTGGGAAGCAGCCACACAGCCCAGGGAGATCAGCTTGGTGCTTTGTGACCACCTTGAGGGGTAGGATAGGGAGAGTGGGAGGGAGACGCAAGAGGGAGGAGATATGGGGATATATGTATATACATATAGTTGATTCACTTTGTGATCCAGCAGAAACTAACACACCATTGTAGAGCGATTATACTCCAATAAAGATGTTAAAAAAAAGAGAGATTTTAATTTTTCCACTACTGTGAATTTTATTTACTTATGAAATGAAGGTTAATGATTTCTTTCTGATTACTTCCTATGAAAATCTTCAATAGAATCAAAGTAGATTAATAGCTTTAGAAACAAAGGTAGCACTCATCAGACTACAGCCTTTCACTGTGAGCACGCACTATAACCGGCAGTATCATTTTTCCTAGGTTTGCTTACTTTCCATTACTCATAATTGCTTCTTTTAATTGGACCAAGCCAGCTTCCTTCAGACTCCCCTGGAGAGTGATGTTGGCAGAAATGATTGGCAGTTCCCTCTCCTACACGGTGCCATCCTGAAATTGCAAATGTCAGTTAACAGGCTTCTTTCTGTCTCCAATGTTTAAGAGTGGGAGTCTGCATTTAGCAGAAAGTAGTCTGGGCGCACATAACTCTGAATAAATGCATGTGAAATTATGCATTCAAATGGAATCAGGGGACTTGAAGGATGCCAGAGAGGTCAACCACTCCATCCGTTGCCCGCTTTCCAGTCCTTCATCTATTTGTCAGCCACTCCGGGCAGGTGAAACTATAGCTTACTTTTAAAGATCATTATATGTAACCCCTTTTCAGTTATCTATGGTAGAGGGTTAAAAAGAGCAGCGCTGACTTAATTTTCCAAAGCATTTTTTTTTTTTAATATCACAACTCTTTGCACTAAGGCTTTTATTAGATGTTCTGACCAGGAATAAAGTGTCAATTCCTAGTCCCTTACCTCCTTATTTTTTGCATCCAATTAAAATTGAGGTACTATTAGCAGTGAAATGGCCATTAAGTGGGGGGCAGTGTGATAAGCAGAAGCTATCGAGGTAACGGAGTCTGTGTTTGTCCCAACCTCTGGATCATAACTGAACACGTGCTCTCTATGTACTACAGCGTGTAAGGAAAATACTCAGCCACGTTAACCTATGCTGGAGGGACACAGCACAAGGTGGGAACCTTGACTTCCAAATCCTTATCTATCACACCACTGAAAACAACAAAAGTAAAGTCTAATACTGAATAAATGCTATACGAATAAAATGTTTTTATAATAAATCAGCTAGGTATTTATTTTAAGGGAAAGAAAGAAAAGAAAAAGAGAAAAAGAAATTCTTTGGGCAGCCAGGCTGGCTGGATTCAAAATGAACTGAGGAACTCTAGAAGAGGATGCTTCCCAAGGTTAGGTCATAATTAGCGGTGGCTAAAGTAGAGAAATCTGGGACCAGAGCGGATGAAAGGAGATGAGAGGCCCCAAAAGCAATCTTGCTATCTTTATCTGTCATGGGTGAAATCTGAGAGAAGTCTTGGTTTCTGACTTTTATTTTACCTGGAAGAGTTACATGCTTTGGCAGCCACTGTTCTGAGTGCTTTAGAAACATTAACTCATTTTAATCTTGGGCATCGAGGCTAAGAATGAAGCTTGGGGGCCTCCAGCTGCTGTCTGCACGGAGGATTGAAGTTCCTGACTTAATCCTACTGTCTTCTCCCTAAAGAAGGCACTGTCTGGCCTGCACTCCCCATGGCCGTCTCCAGGGAACTGCAGCGGCCAAGGGCCCATAAACGTTACATGATGTACAGAGGCAGCCATGTTCTGTGCCCCTGGAGCAGTGGCAGTGTCCCCTCAGGTCAAAGAAAGGCAAAAAGGCACTAACTCCCCATTCCCACCCCTGCTCCATGTCAGGAGCCACAATGAAATGCAGACTGGAGTTCAAATGGATGAAGGAAGGAAAATGAACACTTTTTTTTTTTTCCTGAGCAATTAGCTTGTGAGAGGCACAGAAGTAAGGGTTTGTGGAACTTATCTCATTTAATCCTCACGAGAAAGGTTCTTATCCCTGCTTTACAGGTGAGGCTGTATTAGTCATGAGCCTTTCTCTCCCCATTCCCCAGACCTCCCTGTCTCCTGCCCAATTACTCTCTTAACAAACTGATATGTCTCTTGCCTATGCAAAAAAAAAAAAAAAAAAGCTCTCTTCCAGAACTCCTCTTCCCAAAACCTTACAAGATAAGGGCATATTTATAGAACAGGATTTTGCTTAGGGGCTGGAATATATTTGTTCAATCCTGAACAGGTTTTTTGCTGGAAATGTGTTTACTGCTATGATAAATACACTTGTTGATAAAATGTTACTGTTGTAATTTTCATGTGGGTGAAAAATGTTTCAAAATAACCTATTTGGGGAGCCAACTGGGATAGAGTCCCAGGCCTCCTATTGTATTTCGCATCTTCAGAAATGTTTCTGAGAAACAAATGTGTCTGTGAAGCATGACCTTTTCCTGAACAGAAGTATCACTGGAAAAGAAAATAGCAATAAACATAAGAAGGCCACATGCCACTGCATGCCCAGTGTCCATAATCCTTTTCCTGTAATTAAAAGTATTTAAAAGGCTATGTAACAACAAAAGCAAAATTGGGGGAAATTAATCTAGTTTCATTCTGAGGCTGTTAGAGCTAAATTCACATATTTCTGAAAGCGATCTTGAGTATACCAATACTAAGAAAGTTCAATCAAAACTTCAGTGATTCCATACCCCCCAAAAAAGGAAAGGAGGCAAAGTGGAAAATTCAGCATTATTCTGTCTAAAAATGGTATTAAAATGCACAAAATAGGGGCTTCCCTGGTGGCATAGTGGTTGAGAGTCCACCTGCCGATGCAGGGGACACGGGTTCGTGCCCTGGTCTGGGAAGATCCCACATGCCCCGGAGTGGCTGGACCCGTGAGCCATGGCCGCTGAGCCTGCACGTCTGGAGCCTGTGCTCCGCCACGGGAGAGGCCACAACAGTGAGAGGCCCGCGTACCGAAAAAAAAAAATGCACAAAATAGATTTTAGAATTCTGAATCCAGTCCGTCCTGCTCCCTACACGTCCTCTGCTTTCTTAGGACCAATGACTTAACAGACAATAATATAAAGAATCACAAGGATACTTCACTTATTCAGGAATACCTTTGTTCACACAAAACCATTTTCCAGAAAAATTAAAATTTAACAGTAGGCATTACAAACTTAAAATAAAATCTTGATAGAAACCTGAAATGTATTAGACATTACTCTGTCCTCTTTATAGAGAGAATCCATCGCATATAGTTTTACAAATTTACTTGTAATTTAGGTGTCAAGGCCCCACTTTGCCTTCTGCCTCTTACCTCTTCGAGTTCACATGTGGACACCCCACCACCTGACCCTTTATGCTCCAACAACACTGTTCCCTCTTAGGCCTTCCCATCTTCAGATCTTGCTGCCTCTTTAATAAACCCAACTCATCACATCACACTTCTGATTTCAGCTTAGATACCATAACCAGCAGGACCCTATGGGGCCTTCCCGGGATGGACCCCTCTCCCATATCCTCGGCTTTAGCCCCTCCCTGTAGTACCCAGATGATGGTGTCTGGTACACGTTCCTGAGCTGCGTTACACACGCTCAACCCCTACCAATGGAAGAAGTTAACTACCTGTTGACCATGAGCATGTCGCCCCCAGACCTACTGGAGCCTGAGGACTGATGACATTAAGCCCTGTGACACTGCCTGGTTACCTCACTATCAACCAACCAGAGAACTGTGACTGAGCTGATCACACAACCCTAGGACACTCCTCCTTCACCTGGCCTGTCAAAATGCTTCCCTGAAACCCATCGGGGAGTTTGGGTGTTTTGAGCACTAGCTGCCCGTTCTCCTTGCTTGGCACCTGCAGTAACTGCTGTACTTTCCTTCACCACGACCGGGTGTCAGCAGATGGACTTTACTGAGCACTCAGGCGAGAGGACCCAAGTTTGGTTCTGTAACAGTGTCACCTCCCATGCGAAGTCTTCCCTGACCCTCTGAATCTGGGCTCCACGTTACTCCTGGGTTGTCACGGCATCACACACTTCCCGGGACAGAGCTAACCACATAGTCCTTATAACTGCCTGTTTATTCCTCTGTGCCTTTGGATTAATTTCTACCTCATGCATTTTTGATCCTCTCAAGTGAGTACACTGCCCAACGCACAGAAATCAATAGATGTGTGTTGAATGAATGAACACATTAATGAACACAAACGACCTGACTATGCACTAATATGAACTAACTTAATTGGGTTCTATCAAGGTTTGTGAACTGAACAACAGGTTGGTATTTGTTTCACTGATGTGTCCTAATTTAGGGAGTTGGCAGTGTTTAGAATGACATCAGTGCTGTGAGTATACAGCACAAGACAGAAGAAGGAATCTGTATTCTTTCCATTAAACGGTAGCATAAGGAGCTGGCCTTGAGTCCTAACTCTGCTACATATGACTTGGGCAACTTTGGGAAATTGGTCAGTTTCTTTAAACCTTAACTTCCTTCTCTGTTAAATGAGAATGTCATAGTGAACCCACAAGTTGTTGTCGTGGAAAGAATGAGACAATGTATGCAACTTTTTTAACAAGCTATAAATAGCTACTTGTGTCATGTCTGTAATTACTATTCCTAACTAATATAGGGCTATCTTTGCCTACACTAGCCTGAGCTGCCTTAGTTTTATTCCATTTCAAATGTCTTGACTTTTCACATTAGAGTAACTGATAGAGTAACATCTCTCAGAATTGGTTACCGGTATGGTAATTCATTACTGACACTTTTGTTCTTTTTTTTTAATCACATGTCCCAGCTATTCCATTTTTATGCTGAACATCTTTACTTCCAAATATGCATCTTGAATTTCACACTTTCTTCCGAAATCTGGCCCATAGCTGCATGAGATTCCTGGATACCTCAAATCAAAAGCCCTATCATTACCTCAAAAGTCCCCATCGGAAATTACCTGTCACAGCTCCAGAAACCTGCTCCCATATCCATTTTCCATAACTCCCTTCATGGTTTCACCAACCCTTCCTGGACTCAGGCTCAGGAAACCTTCAGAAGCCCCTCCAATACCCCGATCCTTCCTCCCTCCCCCGTGCACACACCCAGCTGCAAGCCTTTTCAGCTCTGCATCTGCAATACTACAGGCCAGTCCGCTCTGTGACCATCCACTACTCGCTTGCCTGGGGAGTTGCTACGCCTTCCTAACTGATCTACCTCAGTGGGATCTTCCTGCTCTAATTCCTCCCACAAAGTGAAGTGGAATGCTTTTCCACTTCTAAGTACAGCTCTCCTCACAGGCGTCCTCTGCTTATAAATAGAAGCGAGCATAAGCAGAGCTGTTAAAGGTTTCCCACGCCCTCAGGAGGCCACACTCCATCCCCAAGCACTCACGCAGGACCCGATGCAGTCTGATCCACAGTGCCTGGAAAACAACCTCTTCTCCCTCAAGTTCAACTTATCTTTTCGGTGCTGCAACCTCTCCCTCCCCTGCCAGTCAGGTGCCAAGGGGATCAGAGAACTCTTCTCTATACATCTTATCCAGCTAAGCACATCAAGAGCACACCACTGTCCATCTCCTTACGCTGCTGTATTTTTCTTCGTGGTACCTGAAACCACATGATATTAATAACTTGCTTGTTTGCTTGTACGTTATCTGTCTCTCCTTGTGAGAATGTAAGTTCCCTGAGCACAGGGACTTTGTTTCATTCACTGTTGTATCCTCAGAACCTGGACTCAAGAATGAGCACTCAAACAATACTTATTGGGCTTCCCTGGTGGTGCAGTGGTTGAGAGTCCGCCTGCCGATGCAGGGGGACACGGGTTCGTGCCCCGGTCTGGGAGGATCCCACATGCCGCGAAGCGGCTGGGCCCGTGAGCCGTGCCTGCTGAGCCTGCGCGTCCGGAGCCTATGCTCCGCAACGGGAGAGGCCACAGCAGTGAGAGGCCCGCGTACCACAAAAAAACAAAAACAAAAACAAAAAAAAACTTATTGGATGAATGGATGAACATGGCTGTTATCACATTAGGCGTTAAAATACAATAGCTGCCTACATTTAAACCTCTTCTATTAGAACGTAATCTACATATGAACATGGGCACAGCTCTTGTTTATATCCCTTTCAGCACCCAGCACGGTCTTGACACATTATAGGTGTTCAGTAAGTGGTGAATCAAATCGTATCATATGCATACTTTGGGTATTTGATTTTTATTACTGCTCACTTTTCAACCTCTTAAGGAAAAGATATTTTACACGTTCCAATTATTCTGTTTTTGAAGTCACCAAAAACTAACATGTGGAAATCGAAACATTTCCATAATTATAATAAAAGTTTACATAGTAAAACTAGAAATTAAATATTAAGATAATTCACTATGATCCACTCATGGCCGCACTCTTCAGTTGATCAGTGTAACAGAACTTTCACTCAGCATTCATGAACCAAGCAGATGCTAATGAGGGGCAAAAAAGGCCACAGATAACGCATAAAGTGATGAAAAGAGGGTCTACGTATCTCCAACCTTATAACTTGAGACAGAGACGTGCGTTACCAAAATTACAACATCAGTGATTCTGGCAACCACTTATCAGACAGTGTTGCTGTTCTCTTCATGTATTCCTTCCAGAGTTCCTGTCTTACCGGCTAAAGAATCAATAAGAGCCCTGGCATAAAAATGAGAATGAAGTCTCAGAATCCATTTACTGAGGTTTGTGTATAAAACAGCAGAAAACAAAGTATGCAGATCTCTTTTTCTCATTCTATTAGGATGATAAAGACAGTGTTTGTCAGTTCAAAATGAAGACAGCCAGAGTAAGTTGAAATACTGAATGAAGAAAGATATGCCATGCCATGTTTTTAATGATTGAGCTTCAGTTAATTTCAATAGGAAGTCATTAAAAATTTAAGGCATTCTCTCAGGGGTCAATTCTCAGTTTCCCCCGTCTAGACTAAGAGGACAAAGGGTTTAGAAATTAGTTCTTACCTGATTGATAGCTATACTTTTAAACTTCTTTAATAAAAATTATTTCAAACATTTTTATCAGAACTTTATTTCCTAAACACAAGAGAAAATACTGCTACATGTCCCATTTGTTTTCATGCAATTTAGAACTTAATTTTGGATATTGAATATTTTCAAGAACAATAATCCTGAGATTATGCTAGATCCAAAATTCATATCAATATATTACAAATGCATTATGAACCGCTATGCTAGAGTACTTAATATAGATTGAAATGTCTTCTATAAGTTTAATTATGCCATATATCAAATGAACTTGTTTCACAAAGAAAGACTTGCAATAAGAATGGGAAAAAAAATTGGCATTTGTGTGTTGTGTATTTTTTTAGTTGAATTAGATAAATATTTTTTAAGTTTTGACAATGAATACACATCTTTGTTTTTCATCTTCTTTAACCTAAAGGAGATTGCATACTGTCACTAAGAAAGAAACTGAAATACAGGCACACCTCAGAGATATTGCAGGTTCAGTTCCTGACAGCAATGAAGTGAGTATCAAAATAAAGCAAGTTCTTTTGGAATGTCTGTCTTTTCTCATCTACCTGGTAAAGTTTTACTCATTCTTCTGTAAGGCACACCTCAGAGATATTGTGAGTTTAGTTCCAGACCACTGCAATAAAGTGAATCTTGCAATAATGCAAGTCACAGGCAATTTTTGGTTTCCCGGGACATATAAATGTTATGCTTACACTATACTGTGTAGTCTATTAAGTGTGCAATAGCATTATGCCTAAGAAACAATGTATCAATACCTTAATTTTAAAATATTTTATTGCTAATAACTGCTAACCATCATCTGAGCCTTGAGCAAGTTGCAATAGTTTTACTGGTGGAGGGTCCTGCCCTGATGCTGGTGGCTGCTGACTGATCAGGGTGCTGGCTGCTGAGGCTGGGGTGACTGCGGCAGTTTCTTGAAATGAAACAGCAGTGACGTTTGCTGCATCTCTTCCTGTCACGAGCGATTTCTCTGTAGCCTGCAATGCTGTTCGACAGCATTTTACCCACAGTAGAACTTCTTTTCGACATCGAAGTCAATCCTCTCAAACCCTGTCCCTGCTTTGTCAACTAAAATGATGTTAATATTCTAAATCCTTTGTTGTCATTTCAACAGTCTTCACAGCATCTTCACCAACAGTAGATTCCATGTCAAGAGACCACATTCTCTGCTTGTCCATAAGAAGCAACTCCTCATCCATTCAAGTTTTACCATGAGATTACAGAAATCCAGTCACATCTCAGGCTCCACTTCTAGTTCTAGCCCTCCTGCTGTTTCCACCACATCTGCAGTGACTTCCTCCACTGACGAGTGAGTCTCTCCAAGTCATCCAGGAGAATCCATCTAAATTCCCTGTTAATGTTGATGTTTGGACCTCTTCCCGTGAATCACAAATGTTCTTAATGGCATCTAGACTGATGAATCCTTTCCAGAAGGTTTTCAGTTGACTTTGCCCAGATCCATCAGAGGAATCACTAACTGAGGCAGCTATAGCCTTACAAAATGCACTTCTTATTTAATAAAATTTGAAAGTCAAAATGACTCCTTGATCCATGAACAGCAGAATGGATGTTGTGTTACCAGGCATGAAAATGACATGAATCCCACTGTCCATCTCCATCAGAGCTCTTGGGTGACCAGGTGAGTTGTCAATGAACAGTCACATTTTGAAAGGAATCTTTTCTTCTGAGCAGTTGGTCTCAGCAATGAGCTCAAAATATTCAGTAAACAGTGTTGTAAACAGACATGCTGTCATGCAGGCTCTGTTGTTACATTAATAGAGCACAGACAGAGTAGATTTAGCATAATTCTTAAAGGCCCTAGGATTTTCAGATGGTAAATGAGCATTGGCTTCAACTTGAAGTCACCAGCTGCATTAGCTCCTAACAAGAGAGTCAGCCTGTCCTTTGAAGCTTTGAAGCTTTGAAGCCAGGCATTGACTTCTCCTCTTTAGCTATGAAAGTCCTAGACAGCATCTCCTTCCATTTGAGGCTGTTTCAACTACACTGAAAGTCTATTGTTTAGTATAGCTGCCTTCATTATCTTAGCCAGATCTTCTGGGTAACTTGCTGCAGCTTCTACATCAGCACTTGCTGCTTCACCTTGCACTTTTATGTTATGTGGATGGCTTCTTTCCTTAAACCTCATGAACCAACCTCTGCTACTTCAAACTTTTCCTTCTGCAGATTCTTCAAATCTCTCAGCCTTCAAAAAATTGAAGAGAGTGGAGGCCTTCCTCTGGATTAGGCTTTGGCTTAAGTGTATGTTGGTTTGATATTCTACTCAGACCACTAAGACTTTCTCCATATCAGCAATAAGGTTGTTCTGCTTTATCATTCATGTGTTCACTAGGGTAGCACTTTTATTAATTTCCTTCAAGATTCACAACTTGTCTACCTGTTTGGCACAGAGGCCTAGTTTTTCGCCCAGTCTTGGCTTTCAACATGCTTTCCTCATTAAGCTTAATAATCTCTAGCTTTTGATTTAAAATGAGAGACATGTGACTCTTACTTTCAATTGAACACTTGTAGGGTGATTAATTGTCCTAATACAAATACTGCTGTGTCTCCTTGTAGGGTCATTAATTGTCCTAATAAAATATTGCTATGTCCCAAGCAGAGGGAGAGAGACAGGGAACAGCCAGTCAGTGGATCAGTCAGAACACACACATTTATCAATTAAGTTTGCCACCTTATATGGGCATGGTTCGTGGTGGCCCCAAACAATTACCATAGTAACATCAAAGATCACTGATCACAGATCACTGTAACAAACACAATAATGAAAACATTCGAAATACTATGAGAATTACCAGTATGTAACCAAGATGCAAAATGAGCTAATGCTATTGGAAAAATGGCACCCACAGACTTGCTTCAAGTGGGGTTGCCACAAACCTTCAATTTGTAAAAAACGTATTCTCTGAAAAGTGCAATAAAACAGGGTTTGCCTGTCTTGTAGAAGAAAATTGTCTTATCTCTAAAAAAGGAATTTTACTGTGAGGCAGAGATTCTAAAATATAACAAGCATGATATTTTAATACAGATTCTCCTGTCCAATGTTACATGTCCTGTGGCTCAGGGCAGGCTGCCCCCAAATGTGTCAAGGTGGCATATTGATTATTTAAAATTAAAGTTAATGGAGGGGCTTCCCTGGTGGCACAGTGGTTGAGAGTCTGCCTGCCGATGCAGGGGACACGGGTTCGTGCCCCGGTCCGGGAAGATCCCACATGCCCCGGAGTGGCTGGGCCCGTGAGCCATGGCCGCTGAGCCTGCGCGTCCGGAGCCTGTGCTCCGCAACGGGAGAGGCCACAACAGTGAGAGGCCCGCGTACCGCAAAAAAATAAAAATAAAAAAAAAAATTAAAAATAAAGTTAATGGAGAGACAGCTGGAACAAAAAGAAAACTCTGGCCCTCCTCTGTCCGTGTGAGAGCAGGAAACAGAGCTCCAATGGGGAGGTATCCTCCCTATGGCAGGGGGATGGAGGGCATCCTATTGCCAGAGACAGGGAATTCGAGGCCAAGAAAGCTGTCTAAACAAACCGTGTTACTTCTTCATTAATCTGCTACTCCAAGCAAAACCCCTTTGTTTCATCAAATCTTCACACATATTTGATTCTTTGTCTAAAAAGGTATATCAACAACCTGCTTCAGTCACTTCTTAGTTCCCTTACCTATAGGGGCTTCCATACTTACAAAATTAAATTTGTTTTTCTCCTGTTAATCCATCTTATGTCAATCTGATTATTATACCAGCAAAAGGACCTCAGAAGTGTAGAGGAAATCTGCTACACACACACACACACACACACACACACACACACACACACACACACAAGCTTCATGGTGGAACTGCTGTATCTACTAATCTTTTACAATTTTCTTTTCTTTATTGTCAACACCTAGAATATTTTGACATATAAAATATAACAGCCATGATTTTTATCATATATGCAGCTACTACCAATTTTTAACTTTAAATTTTTTAAGTTTAAAGAACCACAGATTTTTTCAGCCAAGAGTTATATTACACTATGATTTTAAAGGGAGAGATTATGTACAACTTTGCCCCTGGAATCTTTTAAACTACAACTTCCCAAATTGTACTTAAATCAGTATTGTAATGTTATTTATTCTAATTCATAAAACTTAAAGAGATGGGCCAATATACTCTGATCATTTCTACATCAGTGATGTGGAGATGCTAAGACAAACAATTTATGCCTCTAGAAACATACAATTAAGGAGCTAAAAAAGCACTTTTATTTTAAAGAAAGTCTAAAGTTACAGAGAATACAGACAATATAGAGAGAATGTAGTTCACCTGGCATTAGCAAATATGACCATGTAGGGTCAGAATGTATATGAGAAACCCTAAGAAGGGTGTGCTGATACAATTTATCTTGGGAACCATGGATTACAAACCAGTGTGTCACAAATGAACTATTGTTCCTTAATCAGATTTCACCAAGTTGATCTCTGCATCAGGAGTTGATTTATGTATTTATCATTAACAGAGACTGTATATTTGCATCATGGATAAACTATAACTTTTTTCTATAGAGAATCTTCTATGGATATATCTCTTTTGGAGATTGTTCCAGTGGGAGTAGTGGTTGTGAAGTGTCTAAAGAGGAGTTGGACAAGAAATAATAAAAACATTTTTAAAATGACTACTGCCTGGGATCCTTTCATGGACTTGTTAACAATAATCTGTAAGGTAAATGGTTTATTAAAACAATCAAGAAAACATAAATCAAGTAAATATAAAATTATGTTCAAAACAGCCTTTTCTAAGAAGCATCAGCAATTGCATTAAAGCAAAAATTATATGTTATTTTTGTTCATTAAATTGCAAATTGCCTTTAAGATCTATAATTCTATATCTAGGAATAACGTGGTCCTGAAAAACAATGCACTTTCACACATAGAGCTATTGTGTGTATAAATTGGCACAGACTCTGTAAAACAACAGTCAATACATGTATAATCCTTTAAAAAGTTCCTACTACATAGGAAGCAGCTAGTACAGTACCTCCAGCAAAATGTTTAGCCAAAAACTCATTTAATAGAAAACATGAAAAACTGAAAATAAATATTCTGAGCATTCAGTGGAATAAGTTTAAAAAGGAAGACAGAATTAATACAAGAAATGTAAGGAAAAGAAACAATTGAGGGAAAAAGTAATTAAATAAAATAGAAACTAAGAACAAAAAAACACAATTGATATGGTCAGTAAAAATAATTTCCTGTGTTTTGAAAAAGAACCCAAAAAATATCTGACAAGACTAAACAAAAATAAAATAATAGCTCACATAATATAAAAAATGTAAAATAGATATATCTTCACATAAATTTGTGACTTTAAAATACATAATTTATCATTAAAATATGTCACTAAATTTGAAAACATAAGTGAAACAATATGTTCCTAGAAATTTGTTAATATTTAGAAATATACAAGTTACCAAAATTGATCAAAGAATAAAAATAGGTGTCTCATCCAGGAGTATTTGCAGAGATTGTTTTCGAAAATTTCAACTAATAGATAATCCTTATACACATTGTTCCACAGTACAGAAAAAAATCCACAATCATCCAATTTTATGAAACTAGTATAACCTTGATCTTAAGGCATCATATGTAAAGAAAGTTATAAACTTGTTGAACTTATAAATAAAGATGAATTTCAAAAGACGAGAACCTTGCAGGAATCGATAATAACACACTGTGAACTATGCAGTATAATTAACCTAACCTTCTGCTGCAGTTGGCTATTTAAAATATTCATATATCATAGACAAGAAAGGTTTTTTCCAATGATGCTCCACATTTAGAAAATCTACCAATGTTATTTCATCACTAAAGGATATGACCAAATTTAATAGATGCAGAAAATGTATTTGATAAACCTTAATGTCTATTCATGACTAAAAGCATCATGAAAAACTCGGGGAAAGTTACTTCCTTAGGCTATTAAAAATAGTTATCCCTCTTCCTCAGACAAATGTAAACTAAATATCATGTCTGATTGGTGTAACTTTACAAGCAGTCCATAAAAATCAATGCATGAGTATCTGGTATTACTTCTGCTGTTCAACATTGTCCTAGAGGCCCCCCCAGGACAAAATGATAGTGAAAGTAAAGAAAAGGTATGAGAATCATAAAGCAAGAGTCAAAACTGACACATTCTGCAGAAAATGGACATTTATGATCTTCATATGAGCCCAGAGAATCTACAAACTCTTAGAATTAATAAGAAAGGTCAAAAAATTGCTGGATATCAGGTCAACATGCTAAATTTAGTAACATTCCATTAAACCAGCAGTCACCAAACAGAAATTTTAGTAGAAAAATGTTGAGGAGTAAAATTTTCTAAAATACAATGGGATAAAGTTTACCAAAATGTGAAACATTTTGCAAATGAAATTATATATTATTATTGAAGAACATAAAAGAAGACACAAATAAATGTAACATGTTGAAATATTTAAAGATGAATTAATCAGTGAACTCAATTCTAATCAAAATCCCACCAGGAATTATTTGGAGAACATTTTTTTCTGATACAAGGATAATGTTATTAAAGCAAAGAATGGAACATAATTTCAAAGGACGTTTTTAAAGGGGCTCCGTCTCCAGCATCTTTCCTTTTAAATCTTCCTTGAGGAAGTGTGCAAGATTACGTTCACCTTATCCAATGCTGCTCTTCTGGCTCCCCTTGGTTTGGTAATAGCACCTTCATTTCTGATTCTGGTTCTGACAGGAGTCATATATACTTCTTTATTCTTTTCATTCTCCTTTTGAATCATGGTCATCATCTGTTTGGTATTCTATGATGTTACAGTTCAGTCACCATATTCTTTACCTCTTTTTTCTAACTGAATCGTGATTTTCTGTAAAACTCTGACATGTTCTAAATTTTACTTGCTCTAGAACTTTATTCAATAAAACTAGAAGGTTTTTTGCAAGTAAACTTTTGCAAGAACTTTAACTACTCATTGTAACTACTTTTGCAAGAACATTACTACTTATTGAAAGAACAACTGTGCACAAAAATTTTATAAAGCCGAATGCCTGTTTGTGTCTAAAAATATTGTTTTAAAAAAAGGAATAGGGGCTTCCCTGGTGGTGCAGTGGTTGGGACTCTGCCTGCCGATGCAGGGGACAAGGGTTCGTGTCCCGGTCCGGGAGGATCCCACATGTCGCGGAGCGGCTGGGCCCGTGAGCCACACAACTACTGAGCCTGCGTGTCCGGAGCCTGTGCTCCGCGACGAGAGAGGCCACAACAGTGAGAGGCCTGCATACTGCAAAATTTAAAAAAAAAAGGAATAGAAACAATTAAGGAAAAATAACTTTTTTTCAAAAACAAGCAAATAACATGAAATCATCCTTAATGATCAATCCTCAGATGCATTTCCATTAAAATCAGAAACAAGACATGAATCTCTGCTGACACTTCTAACAAATTCTCCCTAACACTTAAACTGTGCATCCCCATCATCCAGTCATTTTAGTAGAAGGAAGAAATCTTTCAATAGGTGCAAAAATGTGGGTACATGAAAATGTTCATTTGTAATAGGGAGCATCAACAAGCAATATAAATGTCCACCAATATGACATAAAAGAATAAAATGAGTAGTCCATTCTTTCGAATCATTAAAACCTAACACTTAAAAGCAGAGTTCTCTCTTAAACATGTGTGTGTATATCAAAAAGTTCATCTGAGTGTTATAATATTAATAAAGTAAAGCAACCTAAATAACTACACATAGGAGTGTTTTAAGTGATTATAAAAAGTCAGACTGAAGTTGAAGTTATGACAGAGTTTATTGAGTTACTTGAAATCTAAGACCTGTGTTCCTCTCCAGAAGATCACAGAGATTATAATGTGAGATTCACAGAGGATTAAACATGGTATTGTAAATAAACCACTTATCAGAGTTTCTGACATTATGTAAGGTTTCAAAGAAGGATAGGTGGTATTACTATTATTACTATAATTCTTATTTTATTATTTATATCTGTAAGTCATATTCTTTGATAATTGTATTTGGGTTCCAATTATCAGTGATCATATGATAATATTATTTAACTTTAATTACAATATAGCATTTAAAATTTATGCAAATATGTTTATGATTTATTTCACTGCTTTCTTGTTTAGGTGAAAGGTTGGAATGCAACCTTTCCTTTTTTACTTTCTTTTACTTTTCAGGTAATTAATTTACCAGTCCTACTTATTGAACAATTCTTTGATCCATTAATTTGGGGGTCACATCTATTACTCATTGTATATTTATCCATATTTGGGCTTACGAGGGGGTGGATTTATTTTGGCTGAATCTTATGCTTTATTTATACAATAGTAATTTAATTATTGTGAGTTTACAGTAAGGTTTAGCACGGAAATCAAGCTGCTGTTTATTACTCATTTTTTTTAACAAAACATATACATATTTCTCACCTGTTTTCTCTCCCATATAAACTCCAGGATTACTTTCACAAGCCCTTAAAAAAATGGATCAGAAAAAAAGAGGAAAAGTAGAAGGAGGAAAAAGAAAAGAGAAGGCGAGAAGAAACAGAAGGGGGAGAATGGGGAAGAGGGCAAGGCTAAAAAAGCTGCAGTTAATACGTAGCCTAGTTTGGAAAACAGTGATATTTGCACATTACTCAGTTTGACCAGCAAGGGGCATGGTAAATCTCTCTACAATATTTAAATATATTTATATACTTACTAGGTGGACATTTTAGATCAAAGTAGACTTTAAATGTGGTGTCACAGTTTAAATCATTATATGAATGATGAAAATGAAAATCTGTCATTCTTCAAATACCATACGATATCACTTATATGTGGAATCTAAAATATGACACAAATGAACTTATCTACGAAACAGAAACGGACTCACAGGGAATTCCCTGGCAGTCCAGTGGTTAGGATTCCAGGCTTTCACTGCTGGGAGCCCAGGTTCAACCCCTGGTCAGGGAACTAAGATCCCACAAACAGCATGGCGTGGCCAAAAAAAAAAACAAGAAACAGACTCAGAGACATAGAGAACAGACTTGTGGTTGCCAAAATGAGGAGGGGGAGGGATGGATTGGGAGTTTGGGATTAGCAGATGCAAGCTGTTATATGTAGAATGGATAAACAACAAGGTCCTACAGATTAGCACAGGGAACTATATTCAGTATCCTGTGATAAACCGTAATGGAAAAGAATATGAAAAAGAATGTATATATGTGTATAAGACTCACTTTGCTGTACAGTAGAAATTATGCAATATTGCAAATCAACTATGCTTCAATAAAATAAATTTAAAAAAATAAAATCTGTCATTCTTATACAAAAATATTAGGCAATAAAATGTTCGTATACAATACCTCTCAGGTAACCCCAAACTTGACCTACGTATTATATAATTGACCTCATAAGAATATTTTCCATTTTTCAATTACTATTTTGGAAGACACGCAAGTATAATGATGAGGAAATCTGACAGTAAAATAGATTAGCAGTTTCATGTTTAAAAAACTTAGACTTAATCTGAGGAAAAACAAGTTGGACCACCTCCCAGAAAGCAGAACCTAAACAAAGATAAGGAAAAAAAATAAACAGGCCACTTAACATCAAGTACAGTCTATATGATAAAACGGGAAATAGAAAATACATGGTTGGATCGTACACAATGTGAATCATAGGAGCAGAGTAACATTGTGGACTCCTTGAAGAAAACCTACCCAACATTCTGTAATAACCTATACGGGAAAAGAATCCGAAAAAGAATGCATATATGTATATGGATAACTGAATCACTTTGCTGTACAGCAGAAACTAACACAACATTGCAAATCAACTATACCCCAATAAAAATTTAGAAAAAGAAACAAAAAAAGATAACCAAGCAAGGCCCACACAGGTACTCCAAGAGGCTGCCAAGGATACTGAAGGACGGCCCAGGCTGCCCTGGGTGTATAGTAAGATACACCAGTAGAGGTAGAGCCTGATTCAGGACCAAGGGAGCCCACCCCACAGACTAACAGGGCAAGACCAAACCTGACCACATCCGGTACCAACTAAAACCTGGTTGATTCAAAAGAGGGAACCAAATAAGGAGGTTTAGGGTGTCTGTATAAAGCCATAAATCCAAGCATTCTAGTGTGAGGCTATTTAGGGTACTCCCTACCTTCTACTTGTCTCCCTGCTGCCTCTGGGGACTGGGAAGTGGGGAACTCCTTGCCCTGACAGGGCATGGGGCTGAGCTGGGCTGCAGGAATCAAACCAGTATTTGCTGCTCTGAGCAGCCTGTCCCTTAGGACCACTGAGGAAGAGTCAGAACACCCACTGGAGGAGGTTGCTGGAACGGAGACCCAGGGAATCGACTTTTTTCTTTTCCCCAACATGGAAACAACCCAAGCTATTTAGCTAGAAGGCAAGGTGCAAAAGGATGCTAATATATTTTAAAAATTATGTTTGGCAAAAAGAAAAATGATAGGATTTGAATATTTTCCCTTGCTTCCGCTGTATGTTATATATCTAAACTGCAGCTGGCAAATTTATTCAGAGAACTGAACGTGCTGCACTTATAGCGTCTGAGGGTAGGCTCAGCAATTGGACACCGAATCCAGCTAGATTTCATCCCCAGTTATGTTTTGCTGAGGGGAAATCTATCCTGGCAAATTACAGGGTTTTCTCTAGCTGGAACACTAAAAGGGTCACTGCCCACCTGCATGGCAGCTGCTATTTCACAGATTCTTCACCAGCAGCCACTATTTAATAGAGTTGTGGTCATATTATGTTTGTGGTTTTCCTTCTGACACAAAGCAAGATGAGTTGGACTGGAACTTTTGCCTTGACTTGCTTTCATAGTTTCTATTATTTTTTAAGAAACAATACTTGGTAATATCATTTTATTTAGTTCTCTCCAAAGCAATCCTTTGATATTTTATTAATTACTTATCTCATTTTAATAAGGCTTAACATGGAAAATTAACCTCCTATACATTCCTAATTAGTTTTTAATGAATTTTAGCTTCTCTGTTAGGAAAAGGTCTATCCAACTAACTACTAGGAATTTAATCTCCATTACTGAAGCATATGACAACCATCCCTAGGGGAGAAATGGCCTTGAGGGTGTGTGTGTGTGTGTGTGTGTGTGTGTGTGTGTGTGTGTGTGTGTGTGAGAGAGAGAGAGAGAGAGAGTGTTGTGTGAGAGAGAGACAGAGTGAGAGAGACAGAGAGACAGTCATTCTCAGAAACAACTAAAATACCTAATTTTTCCCTTCAACTTTGATGGCATATGGAGCCAGCATCATTTGCAACTAATGAATGACTTTTATTATGAAATACTGAGTATAACATAAATTACATGATGCTCAGATAAGCTGAATAGCTTGCTTCTGTTTATACCTTATGCTTTTAATCAAGATTTAATAGAAAATAATGGACCTAACTAGCTAATTATTACATAATTAAATAGAATTTTCCAAGTTAAGAACACACTGACTAAAAGGAAACCAATGGCATATATAATACAGCAAAAGGAATAATTTCAAACAACTAAGATATTACTTTAGTTAATAAGCAAAAATTCATGGGATTTTCTTAGGTTAAATTTTGTAATATATGATAATGTAATGAAATGATTTGTGCTATTAACATCCATTTTCTTCAACTATAGCCCTTAATTTTTACCATTCAATTGACCTAGTTTCTTTGGCTTTTCTGGAAAGAAAAGTTACTTTTCACATATTGAGAAAATTTTCATTAACACAAGAACTAATCTACATTTAAATTGTATTTGAGTTTAAGAAATATTGGATATACATTTGGGGAATATCTCATATACAAAAGAATCAATTTGATCTAAAGACTTCATGAGCACCATTTTATATAAAATTAGGCCATGTCAGAATGTAAATGTAAAAGTAGTTCTGGAATAAGGAAAGCAGTGGCCAAATATTACACACACAGTAACTATATTAAAAATAAAAAGAAGCTGGGATTGGAATTAATACAGACAATGGAAAAAAAGGACTTGTCAAGAATGTTAGTTAATGAGGAGCACACATTTTGTTAGGCGAGAATAGGTGAATTATCTTTTAAGAACTGTAAGTGGGGCTTCCCTGGTGGTGCAGTGGTTGAGAGTCCACCTGCCGACGCAGGGGATGCGGGTTCGTGCCCCGGTCAGGGAAGATCCCACATGCCGCGGAGCGCCTGGGCCTGTGAGCCATGGCCGTTGAGCCTGTGCGTCCGGAGCCCGTGCTCCGCAATGGGAGAGGCCACAACAGTGAGAGGCCCGCATACCACAAAAAAAAAAAAAAAAAACTATAAGCAGTTCAGAGTACTATATAAATATTTTTTACTCATAAATGAATACTAAATTCATTTAAATATTTTGGAATATATTTATATTTTCTTTTCATTTTGCCTCAATATAAGGAAAAATAAATGCTTTTTATTGAATAGCTATGTACTCTATATAATAATAAATAATAATAAATAGGCCACAAGCCATCAAAAAAACACACATTTAATTACCCAGATCTTCTGTAACTCGGTATCTATTCTTTTCTCAGCAGGTAAGCAAGCAAACAAGGTAGTTTTCTTGTTTTATACTTTATCATGAGTAGCCTCTTCCAATGGAATGATCTTCCTGGGTTTTCAAGCCACAAGAGTTCATGGCCTAGAATTTCATATTCTGGGTACCTACTCTATTTAAATACCTTTGAAATTATGTGTGTTTGCAGGCCTATATATGTAAAACTGTCAGTCTCAGAAATCACCCAGTTGAGGTACAAAGCTGTTGTAATTCAAAAAGGGATGAATCCATGTAGTTACCCTAGGCAGCTTTTAGGATTAGGAGAGGGATGGTCAAACAGACAAATAACTAACTCATTATACTACAAGCAAAATAACATATATGGCACAAAGCTCTAAAAAGATCTGAATACACATAATGGGAGGAATATTTAATCATTCATTTCCAACTAGGGGCTGTAAAATTTGCTTTAAGAAAGAGATGCTAATTCAGCTGGACTGTATATGTAAAAAGGCACAAGTAAATAACATTTTTGGCTGATAAGACAACAAACACTAAGGTACAGGAAAGGGAAAGTGTTTGAAACCCTGTTGTTCAAACTCGAGATGTATGGAAGAACACGTTCTAAGACCAAGTCATAGATGACATAAATGATATTATGAGGAAATGGGTTACAACTGGAAGTTTTTTACAACAAAAGTGACACAATGAAAC
Source organism: Monodon monoceros (assembly GCF_005190385.1). Lineage (NCBI taxonomy): Eukaryota > Metazoa > Chordata > Mammalia > Artiodactyla > Monodontidae > Monodon > Monodon monoceros. Next base: position 5,195,879 of record NW_021703771.1, on the reverse strand, counting down.
TCTTTTTTTCAATACTGTGTTACAGTTGTGTTACTGTGAGTGGAAGCAAATCAGCAAGTAAGGGATAATGCGTGAAAATATCATGAGATAGAAACCTGGTGCTCCAATAACTAAGGTGATGACAATGCTGATGGTGATGATAGTGGTGATGGTGATGCTGGGATACTGGGATAATGATGGTGATGGTGATGGTGATAGCAGGGATGCTGGGATGATGCTGGTGATGGTGATGGTTGTAATTAGTGATGTTAGGAATCCACATAGCAGGGACCATTTACTGAGGTCTTCATATGTATCAAGAACTTGCTAAAAGTTAATATCTATTACCTCTAAACTTAATAGAAATCTTGCAAGGTCAATTTATCTCCCACAGATGAATACATGAGCCTAAGAAGAAGTAAACAGCTCTCCTAGGGTCACACATGTATTATCAGAGACCAGAACCAAAAGATGGGTCTGTAAGACTGCACAGCCCACATATGTAGACTTTCACCAGGATGCTTCCCATCAGTGAAAGGAAAAGGACACACATTCTAAAAACCAAGAAGATGGAATGAGGAGTTTCTAATCAAAGCTGCAAGTGGAATCAAGCAACAAGTAGCATAAATATTGCAAACAAATACCCAAATCAGTCATTTTAGAGGTCCATGGTAAGGCTAGAGAACATTTCCATAAGTAGTAACCATGGAAACCGACTGTAAGTGACTAAAATGGTGGTAAGCTTCCAGTAGTTTTTCAGGGAGATAAGGATATAGGTTGTTATTTTGAGGGAGGAAAGCAAGACTAAAAGGTTATTTATTTTGTTGTTGTTGTTTTGCTTATGACTATAGGAAGTTCTCAAGCATCTTTAGGGCTTGCAGAAAAAGAGCTGTAAAAGGCAAGGAGGAAATTTCGGGAGCATATGGGGAAATGGAGGGGCACAGCACTGGAGAAATGAAACTGCATGTGATTAAAAGCACTGGTAGATAAGTTGGCCAAAGCCAAGGATTTAGAGCCTACAGGCATTTTATTTTCAGTCTCTGATCCTTGAGGCACCTTCTTCCAACATTAAAAACAAACATGTGAGAAACAAACCAGCCCTCAGCTCCCATCTGGTCTCCTGCATGGACCTGGAGAGATTTTTTTGGTATTGAATATGGCCTGCAGGAAAGCAAACACCCGCACGACAGGACAACAGCCCACCGCCATCCTAGCAAACAGGTTTCCTTTTTTTTTAAGGCGTTTTTAAAAATTTTTATTGAAATATAGTTGATTTCCAATGTTGTGTTAGTTTCAGGTGTACAGCAAAGTGCTTCAGTTTTTTATATATATATATGAATATATATAATATTCTTTTTTAGATTCTTTTCCATGATAGATATTACAAGATATTGAGTAGAGTTCCCTGTGCTCCACAGTAGGTCCTTGTTGTTTATCTATTTTATATATACTAGTGTGTATATGTTAATCCCAAACTCCTGATTTATCCCTCCCCCTTCCCCCTTTGGCAACCCTAAGTTTGTTTTCTATGTCTGTGAGTCTATTTCTGTTTTGTAAATATGTGACCCACCGCCACCCTAGCAAACGGATTTCCTAAACAAGGAGCCTGTGCTTTGATTCACCTCTTTGTATCTGAGCAATTGCCTGCTTCCGCAGCTTTCTCTGCTGTCTTTGTGCCCACTATTCCCCTTGGATTGAAGGTGCTCTGTACGCTCTTGAAATATGATCTTATTAAATTGTTTTAGTTCTTAACTCTCAAAGCCATGGGGTAGATAGGAAGGAAGCAGTATTATCTAATTATAAAGTAACTTTCTCCTTAACCAAATGCTTTAAATTATACCAGGGCAATTTTTTTATTGGTGGCATTTAAATGGAAGTTATATACAGCCGTCTCCTGGGGCGGGAGTACTCTGTCCTCTACCCTTAATTTGACCTGCAGAGATTTTCCAGAGCTAAGTTAGCCAGCATGCCCATCAACCAGAATTCTAGACTCAGAGGACACATATATCAATGTTTTCTAAAGGCTCTTTCTAACAGGGCCTGGAAACAGGCAGAGGGGTTTTTACTGTACCTGAGAATTACCCTCCTTTAATGTGCTCCTGTTTGACAAGCGTTTTATTTTAGTGGAAATTTAAACAAAGGGACCATGTCTACAGCAGAAGGTTGACACAAAGCTACAAAACACCCTTTATCAGAAAATAGGATGTCTTAGGTGCAATGTTCCAAAGGAAATGTCCTCAGTTAACTCTTCAGAAAACTATTTCCTCTGTGTTTGCGACCTTCCTTCTTCCGGAACCAAAGAACTCAGCTCCTGCTGTTCTCTCTTCTGTCATTAATATTTTGTATCTTTCTCCCCCCTTGTGGTTTCTTTCCTCCTTCCTTCAAATCCTGAGTGCTCAGTTTTCCCTGGGCTGATCTCTGTTCCCTTCAAACTCCCGCCATCTTTATTCATCTTCCACTGATCCCCTCCCACAGGGGTCCCTACTGACCTTTCTTTCCTCTTTCAGGTCTAAGTCAGCCCCATCGTGGGTAGGTGACCTTACCATCTAATTCTCCAAAAAAGACCAGACAGACCATTGCATCTATCATGAGCTCGTGCCTAGAGTTCCTGCCACTTCAATCAGTGACACTAATGTCTCTCATCCTTCTCTCCAAGGTCAAAAATTAAAGATACCCCATCCTGCCTAGTGGGGCCCAAGCTGCCCACCTCTCCCTCCCCAGGTGGTTTTTCGGGCAACCTCATCAAAGACAGCATATTTGCTGTCTTAATTGTCTTGCTACCTTTCCTTTATATCTTTTTCTCATAATATGCAGCTATTTACTTTTTAATTTATTTTATTTTATTGAAGTATAGTTGATTTACAATTGGTGTTAGTTTCAGGTGTACAGCAAAGTGAGTCAGTTATATATATATTATATATATATATATACAAGTGTGTATGTGTATACGTATATACATATATATACATATATTCTTTTTCAGATTCTTTTCCCTTATGGGTTATTACAAAACATTGAGTATAGTTATATAGTTATACCTCTGCTATACAGTTGGTCCTTGTTGGTTATCTATTTTATATATAACACTGTGTATATGTTAATGCCAAACTCCAATTTATCCCTTCTGGCCCCCTTATTTCCCTTTGGTAACCATGTTTGTCTGTACATCTTTTTTTGTTTGTTTGTTTGTACATCTTTAAACATAACTGTATTAACAAATAACCTGAGGAAAGCTCACCCTCCACCCTCACAATGTGCTTGACCCTGCTGTTCACTCACATGGCCCTCAGTTCCACTCAGGACCCCCACTTCCACTTCAGGACACTCAGTTCCACTCTCATTAGTGCCTGCGAACTGGCTCTGCACCCACTCCTTTGTGCCAGATGCAAAGGAGCTCACAGGGCTGGTTCCACCACAGGCACGTGCAGTCACACCGCACACAGAATCCTGCTGACATGCACAGCCCTTGTTCTGGGGACTCTCCCTTTGACGCTGTCACATCAACTTGTCCTGTGTCCTCCGGCACCTTCAGTGCCTCATCTGTTTGACTGGCGGTCCTTGTTTGTGATGTCAGCACACGTCCCTCTTCCCTGCCCCCAGCCCTTCTCTCAGGAACATTACTCAGCCCCTCAGCCCTCTGCGCCCACAGTGAGTGTGTCCATGATCACATCTGCAACTTCCCAAGGGGTGGTTTGTCAAACTGCCCCCCTCATGCTGCACACACAACACGTAACATTGCACAGGTAAGCTCTCTCTTAAATGAGAGTCTCACCTAGATTTCCTTATGAGTTACTGGAGCTCAGGACCCATATTTTCTATTCTATACACTTCTCATTCCTCAATTCCCTTTGCAGAAATTGCAATAGGGAAGAACAAATCTGACTCCATATTGGGTCTGTTCCTTTTATTTTAACATTTGTGTTCTATTGCTTTTGTTACAAGTTAGTCACTAGAGGGGGGCTGCCTATAGTGTAAAGTATACATAATTGCCCATCTCTAGGAACCCTGACTCCCATGCAATGAGTATTAAGCTAAAATACCTTTGTTTAGCTCACAGGAAACATCCTGACCAGGCCCACCTGTGAATGGCTACAGGAAAGAAGAAGTTAACACATCCCCTCCAGAGTCTGGTGGAAACCAGGAGATATTTGCAACAACTTATTGCCTTATTTTACTTTGCCTCTTCACTTCCCCCCTCTTTGTTCTATAAAAGAAACTAGCATCCAAACCCCAAGATGGTTCTTTGGGACACTAGTCCACCATCTTCTCCGTCTGCTGGTTTCCAAATAAAGTCACTATTCTTTGCCCCAACAACTTGTCTCTCGATTTATTGGCCTGTCGTACAGCGAGCAGTACAGGCTTGGACTCAGTAACAATAGTGTGCATTCAATAAAAATTTGGGGGCCACCTATCTGGTACTATGTTAAGTGCCAAGAAGAGAAGACAAATGAAACACAGTGCATGCTTGGTGAGTCTCCCAGGACAGAGGCAGCACCGGGGATGGTAGAGCAGACCTGTGCATAGAGGGGAAGCCCTCACTCCTACCTTCTCAGTTCTGAGCTGCCCTCCATCATCACTCTTATCCAGACTCCCTGCCCCCACCCCGACTTCTTGGTCTTTAAGACTCTCTTCCTCTAACCAGAGGGCTAGTAGGAAAGATGAACAAACGCCTGCCTTTCCTAATCCAACACGGGGATAACACTGTCTGTTCTGCCTCACTCATGATTGACATGAAGATCAAATATGCAGTGCACTTGAAAGCAGTTTGTAAATGTTTTATCCTTAGTTTTAATCTCTGACTTCCAGAGAAAAGTAAAGCTTGCTTCCTAAGTCACCCAAACCACAGTGTGACACTAAGCTTTCCCCCCAGGGACTTGCTCTTTTACAGAACTCACACCTCCTCTGGATTTATATTCATTTTATATTTTCAGCTGTTACCTCAAATACTATACCTTCTCTGGATACCAAAGTCCTTCTATTTAAAGTGATTTAATTTCTAAATCTCATTTTAAAATGACCTTGTGCTTTTAAAAATTACATCTCTGACAGTCTAGCCAAAATTTCCAACTTGGTACTCTTTCAAATCTCAAACCAAATTTTTCACGTTGTCTTAGGGATACACCAGCCCCTCTAATCAGCGCCAGGCTGCTTTACTTTTGTAAATGACATATCATCTTAAAAACACACCAAGTTAGGAAAAATGACTTTTCTTTACATTCACTTTCCTACTCTCAGTCAGTTACTGACATTATTTTTTACAATGTTTCTTAATCGGTCCTGTTCTTTGTTTTTCCATTACAGTGGGCCCTCAGTATCTCTGAAGAATTGGTTCCAAGACGTTTCACGGATATCAAAATCCGTGGATGTCCAAGTTCCTTATACAAAAGGAAGTAGTACAGTGAGCCCTCCATATCTGTGGATGTACAACCCAGGCATACAGAGGGCCCTACTGTATTCTCCCCTCACTATGGAGGACTTTACCTGGACTATTATAATTTAGCGGCTCTGTTAGCCTTCATTTCTACCCTCAGATCAAATAATGCATCCTTATTCATAACTCCACTTAACAAATGTTTTCGCAGCAGCCTTATATTTAAAAATCTTCCATGGGCATCCTTTGCCAGAAAGAAAAGATGAGTTCCAAATTACTCTTTGCCTACCTTGCCAATCTGATGCCCATCACTGAACCTGCAGACACTGGGAAGACTCAGCTGATTTCCTCTCATGCCTTTTGTCCATTTTCTCTCCTACTCTTCCTGAAAGGCTCAGCTCAAGTCCCATTCTGTCCAACGAACTTTCTAACCAATCTCCTTTGTTGAACACATGCCCAATTTTGACATTTTCCTGGCAGGTGACGTTGTCACTGATATTTTATTTGTATGAATTCTGTTCTCCTCGTAAATCATGGATGGAGTATTAATACCACACTCTATCCTTATCTCCTAGGGTGGTGCCTTTTCCATAGTAACTTTCCTTATTCTTTTTTTTTTTTTTTTGCGGTACGCGGGCCTCTTACTGCTATGGCCTCTCCTGCTGCAGAGCACAGGCTCCGGACGTGCAGGCTCAGCGGTCATGGCTCACGGGCCCAGCCGCTCCGCGGCATGTGGGATCTTTCCGGACCGGGGCGCGAACCCGTGTCCCCTGCATCGGCGGGCGGACTCTCAACCACTGCGACACCAGGGAAGCCCTCTCCTTATTCTTGATGAAAATGCTGACGATGTGTTGTCATCTCTTCAGCCTCAGGCCGTTAACACCTTCCACATGTACCTGTTCCAACACCATCTCTGTGAAAACAACACAGCCCTTCACTTCTCATCAGCAGCTTCTCGATGATTTTCAAAGTTAACTGCATTTTCTTATGGCCCAAGGCCTGCCTGAATCTTTGATGTTAACTTACTTCCTGTTTCTCCCATCACTAAAATATTTTGCAGGCCTGTATCAGATTTACTCATTAAAATATGACTTTATCAATCGAAACCAATTAATCACACACGTACTGTATGTGCCTGATTCTGTGGGGCAAGAACGTCAATGTTGCCTCTTGAATGTTACCCCAGAAGCTCAGTGTGACTCCCATGAGCGCCCATCAACTGGACCCATCTTCTCATTTCACATACTTCTCTTTATTTTTTATATTTTGCAGTACGTGGGCCTCTCACTGTTATGGCCTCTCCCGTTGCGGAACACAGGCTCTGGACGCGCAGGCTCAGCGGCCATGGCTCACGGGCCTAGCCACTCCGCGGCATGTGGTATCTTCCCGGACCGGGACACGAACCCATGTCCCCTGCATCGGCAGGCTGACTCTCAACCACTGCGCCACCAGGGAAGCCCACTTCTCTTTATTTAATCTCTATATTCTGAGACTTGTTCAAAGGTACCTTCATATTTCAGGAATATTCTACTATAACTGAAAAGCCATTACCTTTTCTGAGCTAAGCCAATTCTTATTCTTCTTTAGTAAGCTAACTAATTCCCTATCCCAACTTTAATTTCTTTTAATATTTATACTGTGTTATGTTGCAATTTGCTTATATATTACTTACAAATCACGTCAACTTTTCACGCACACATTTTTACCCAATTACGTCATAGGTTCCTAAAAGCTAGAACCTGTGTTGTAAATGTCCTTGTATTTTCTACAGTATTTGGCAGGGGTTGATGTGAGATGAATAGTCAGCTAATGGTAATTGAATTAACACAGAATTACAGGAAATACATAATTAGTACCCAATTATTCGTATCACTGCATCACATCCTTAAGGGCCTGTATGTTATATAGACAGAGGATTTACAGTGGTGTCACACACAAAGTTTGTACTCAATAAATATATACTTGTATATATACTTAATAATATATACTTAGTATATACTTAATAATAATACTTAATAATAAAATATATACTTAATAGTAAAATAATTGAAATATGTCTTCTTCCATTTATCTTCTCTCTGCATATGAAACAGAGTTTTCTAGCAGTGAATGGACTCCAGTTTTGACAATGGCTACAAACAGATGGAGGAGTGAGGACAGGATATATCTGTATTTTTCTTTTTAAACCATCAGCTTTTCTTAGTTCTCTGCAAGTTGCATTTTAAATTATTTGAGTGCAAAATGCTTCCTTGATACGGGGGAAATTTTAATAAGCCTTTTGGTTATGTAAATGTGTTATAATACCTAGGAGACAAGCATTTTGCATAATAATATATTTTAAACAGGTTTCTTCCTTTCTCCATGAATTTACATGTCTGCCGTTTTATCATTTTATTTTATTTAACTTGAAGGCTGAGCTGTGACTGGGCAAAGGGAGGGGGGGTAGAGACTTGTTTTCGAAACTCTGCTGAGCCTTAGCAGATGAAGGGCAGCGCGGCGGGGAGGGGAGTAGGTGGGCACAAACTGTTTGGGGGTGAGCTGGTAAAGGAGGAGGGGTGAACTGGCCTCCGAAACACAGAAGAAGACAAAGCAGTGAGTGCCCAGCGAGAGACCAAGTCTTGTCCTGTGCAGCCTGAGAGCAGTTATATCTAGCATGGAGTCAGAGTCATTCTTGCCCATCTGGAATTTTCTGTAAATATTGTGAGCAGGGCTTGGACCCAGCTATGCTCTGAGTGACAGGCTTGGTGGAACAGCTGTCCAGGAGAGGAACAGCCATCCTGGGAGAGGGATGCTGCACATGAGGTGCAGAAGACAGCAAGAGTGGGTAAGATCTCAGTCAACCCAGGGCAGACGGGTGAGAAAGAGAAGAGTTCTGACTCTCAGAAACACAAGAGAACAGGAGCCTGGTAAAGGACAGGCTTCCTGCAGCCAGGCCTGCTGCAGTTTAGACAATGGCAGTTTGGGCATTAAAGGCTAAAGGCTGCAACGTGCAATTAATTGCTTTAAAACTGTACACTTTTCTGGCTTATATTACAGACATCTTCCACCAACCCGTACCTCCCCTCAGCCGGCTCCTACACCCCCAGTCTCTCCCCTGGTCAATGATAGGTAAGAAAATATGTTGAAAGAAACACTGAATGAACCATTATCTTCATTTAGTTACAGATATCATACAGCGCTCTGATTGCAAGATCTGCATATTATCCATTATAAATATTTCAAGGCAAGTACACTCCAAGAGTTCTGTAAATATGGGTCCAAACAAAACAGCAAAGCAGGTTGTTAAAAGGTAAGGCAGAGGTGAATGGAAGGGTCGCAGAATAAAGAAACTTGTTAAATGCCAGAAAGAAAAAAAATGTCACGGACAAAGTTTAAGCAAAGATAAAATTAAAGATTAATTAATTGACAGGACTTCCCTGGCAGTCCAGTAGTTAAGACTTCACCTTCTAATGCAGGGACTGTGGGTTCAATCCCTGGTCAGGGAGCTAAGATCCCACATGCCTTGCGGCCAAAAAACCAAAACAGAAGTAATGTTGTAACAAATTCAATGAAGACTTTAAAAACTGGTCCACATCAAAAAAAAAAAAAAAATTGAAAAGTTATTTGTTCATACATATTTGCTTCAGTGCAAATACACAGAGGAACTACATTTGATAACATGGAAAAATAAAGGCTAACATACTCTATGCATTCATTTATTTATAGGCTCTAAACAATGGAAATACAAAAACACTCTTCTTGTGGCAGTAGATAACACATATGCCCTATTTTGAATGACCCCCTTCCACACATTCCTCCTACCCTCAGTCGCATAGGCAGAAACTGTGTACTCAATACTGTACAGTTCAGAAACATATAAAAGCTTTTATAGCAATTCAGTGATCACAAGACTCAGTGCTTAATGAAAGACCCTTGATTTAATATTAGCTTAAATATAAAGTATTCTAAAACTCCCTACTTCCTTTTAGAGCAATACTTTTTATTCTTACCACAAAGTATGTGGATACTGATGTTTATGCCAGCAATGTTAACTGGTGAATTTCAATAAACCCAGTTTCATAATTCAGATGCTGAAATTTTAATGTAAATTTTTTTCAATTATCCACTATGGCATAAAATGGAAACTCAGTTAAATATTCTGGTTACCATAGAGATGCTTTATGTGGGTTACCAATTATCCAAGAATTACAGCACACTAAAAGAGTCAATTCCTCAATTTTTATAGTTTCATTTTTTATAAAGAATGACTGTGCTTCAGGAGCTTGTATTACTCTGGAGTCATATATGTCTATCAATATCCTTACAGATATTTAGAAATGCTGCTACACACCAGGTACCGAAGGCTTTACCCTAAGTTTGACTATTGTGACATTTTTCCTTAGTCACAATCCTTGACTTAGAATGCCAGAATTCTTTTTTACACATCCTGCAACTATGCAGCAATTACTGCTGCAAAATGTTAGACTAGGTAATTTCTGTGATTAAACCATGGTGACTTATGAAATTTAGTGACACTTTTTTGTCCTGACAGACAGTGTTACTGGACAGATTCACAGGGACGTGAAACTTAATCATGATGTAGTTAATCTGAAACCACTTTCATTCAACATTACAATACTAGACTAATTTACATACAATACTGCCAGTGAAATGCTAATACTGCTAACGACAATTTTTACCAAGTGACAGTATGAATACTGTGGGCATTTTGTTGCCAAAAAAACTCTCAACTAGATAATTCTGATGATTTCTAGGTTTCACAATCTCCCATGAACTATTCAAAGATTCTTCCATTTCGCACTTTCTTATCAACCTTCTTCCCTACTCTATGACTAGTGCCAAATGTACAAATGCAATTGGCTGAAATGGTTCCATGTACAGTACTTAGATGAATTATGCTAAAGTGTATGGAAATGGTGTATCAGTTTCTGAGTCGATTCCAGGAGATTTGTTCTGTTGCTTGAAAATGCTTAGGTTCAAATGGATAAAAAGTATAATTAATTAAAAAGCATGTCATCAGACTGTAAAAAAGTGTTCTTAATCAATTGCTCCATTACCGCAAACTCTGCCCTGAATACGAATGTTACAGAAATGCTTGTCTTTGAGTGACTTCACTACTTTCGCTGCTCACCACACATGTGTGGATGATTCATTGCCCTGAAGAAGCAACACACAGGCTCACATTCACAGGAGCCTATTTTTCTGGCCACATATCCAGACTCTTCATTCAGATAGGCTATGTTACACCAAAAGCATTTTTTCAGATATATAAATATATATTAATACATAAATAAATTCATGCATTATGTGTGATTGGATAACTTAAGTTCTTATTTCTGTGGGCCTCCCTGTCTCTTGGCCTGCCCACCCGAGCCCTGTGTAAGCCACCCTAGTACACGCTGCCATAACAAGGTAGTGACTTATGGGAACTATGAGTTGACTCTGAGCCCGTTTTTCTGTTTTGTTTTGTTTTTTTTTAAATTTATTTATTTATTTTGGGCTGCGCTGGGTCTTCGTTGCTGCACGCAGGCTTCCTCTAGTTGCAGCGAGCAGGGGCTACTCTTTGTTGCAGTGCAAGGGCTTCTCATGTGGTGGATCCTCTTGCTGTGGAGCACGGGCTCTAGGCACACGGGCTTCAGTAGTTGTGGCACGCAAGCTCAGTAGTTGTGGCACGCAGGCTCAGTAGTTGTGGAGCACAGGCTTACTTGCTCTGCACCATGTGGGATCTTCCCGGACCAGGGATCATACCCGTTTCCCCTGCATTGGCAGGTGGACTCTTAACCACTGCGCCACCAGGCAAGTCCCCCGTGCTGCTTTTATGACCAATAGATTCTGTCCAAAAGACACAAGAGCCCAATGACAGAGCAAGTTCAGCAATCCACAGGGGAAAACAAATGGACTATGGGGCTAACAGCATAGAGTGAAATATTAGAGGATGTGAAAACCAAATTATCTTCAAAGAGTATTAAATAAAATTAAAATGTTAGTTTAAAAGAATTAGAGAGAGTCAAAAAATTACTTAAGAAATCAAATGAATGTTTTTGGAGAGTCTGGAAAAACCTACAGAAGAAAAAAATAGAAGAAAGCTCAAGGATAAATAATAAAATGCTCTACTAGAAAGAGTGAAGAAGGAGAACATTTTCACAACCAAAGAAAGAGAGGGCTAAAAGGCCACTGAGACAACATCCATGTCACAAGGCCCTGTGGGATGAGCTTTATTTAGACACAAGAAGTAGGATTCTAAGCACAGTTTAGTATCACGTCCCATTAAATAAACTCCAATTTAGTTGATTATATAAAGACTATAAGCATTTCTATAGTGAGATTCTTTCTAAACAAAGTTGCAGAATGGGTTCCTGTAAATTAATAAGGAGACAGCAACAATCATAATAAAAAGGCAGAAGCTGGCTAAGGATATGAACAAGAGGTATCCGGAAAACATATAAATCATATGGTACATTAAAAATTACATTAGTAAACACTGTTATGTCTCTAGATAAACTATTTAAATTGATATTACCCAATATTGGCAAGGTTATATCAGACATTCTCACGTTTGTGGAGGTTAATTTGCAGTACCAATTTAAAAAAGAACAAAAGCGTAAATATAAATATCTGTGATTGAGAATTCTCCTTATAGGAATGCATCTGTAACAAAATTTGTACAGAGTTGTTGACTGCAGCACTTTATACAATAAATATGCCCATCAATAGAAGAATGACTGACAAGTGTTATGCTGTCAAAAACTGTGACATCATTATAATCAACATCATCTTCCTTACAAACTGTACTGAACAGACACAGAAGGAGAGCTGTGTTATATTGACAGGTGCCAAAGGCCAGCTGCAGCACGAAAGAAATAATAAGCACTTGCTTGGGAGAAAACATAACTAGTTATACGTATGTGTGTATATATATATTTTTATATATGTATATACATTTATATTATATTTCTAGGTATGTTCTAAATTAATTTCTAAATATATACATAGATATAGGTATAAGACATAATATATAGGTGTATATATAGATATATATGTGTGTATGTGTATATATAAATGTATACATACATTTATACACGTACACATAAATGACATATATATATGTGATTCACAAAAATCCTGTGGAAGGATGGAAGGATACATACTGATTTTTAAATTTTCTTTTTTTTTCAAGTTTATAAAAATAGTTTATTTATTTATGTTTTGATATTTATAACAGCTTTATTCATAATCACCAAAAGTTGGAAGCAACCAAGATGTCTTTTTTAAAAATTTTATTTTATATTGGAGTAGAGTTGGTTAACAATATTGTGTTAGTTTCAGGTGTACAGCAAAGTGATTCAGTTATCCATATACATGTAACTATTCTTTCTCAAATTCTTTTCCCATTTAGGTTATTACAGAGTATTGAGCAGAGTTTCTTTATTGTAGTTAAGAAACACGTAACACAAAATTTACCATCTTAACTGTTTTTAAGTGTACAGTTCAGTAGTGTTAAGTTTATTCACATTGTTGTGAAATATCTCTAGAACTTTTTCATCTTGCAGATCTGAAATTCTATACCCATTAAACAACAGCTCCCCTTTTCCCATCCTCTTTCAATTATACCAACTCAATTTTCAAACAATGAACCTTATTTCTGAGAATGAAGGTTACAGACAGTGTTTTTATTTTCTCTTCTCCCTCTCTCAGAGTCAAGTCCCAGAGGAAGTAGGAAATCTGTCAGATTCGTTGTTAAATGTACACTACCTGTCACTGGAAAGGCTTGAACCTTCATTCAGACATTTATGTTGACATATACTATATAAACAGTGTGCTTAATTAGCACTGGAGAATCCACAATGTACACTGAATTTGAAACTGTTCTACATCATGAAGAAGCTACTCATTAGCAATGATTTGTGATAAGACTGGGGAAAAAAAAAAAAAACCAAGCAACTTATTTTCTAAGATTTCTCCAAAAGTCAGTTGCAAGGCAATAGTAGTGAAAGACGTCACTGACTCGTAGCTCTTATTTCAGAGAAAGTGTTCTTGTGTTATTTTCTTCATTTTTAGGTGAAATTCTTCATACAAGATACATGCATATTCAGCCCTTTCACTGAACTTTCAACAAAGGAATTTGTTCAAAATCTTTATGAGCTTTTTCAGGTTGCCCTTCTTTCCAAAGCAATATAGTCACTCGTGAATGGTGATGAGAGAATTTACACACTTAGCTAAAATACTGTAAGAAAAAGAATGTAAGAAAGACGGGAAAGATATTTTAAAGAAAATTTCATCAGAAGCAAATATATTCAGTCTCTAAGGAATTAACAACATGAATCCACCATGCTCCCTCAAGAAGCCAGTTTGCTGTGATCACCCTTCTCTGTGTAGGATGGAAAAGGTGATATGACCTGGTGGGTAAGAAGGCCAGGCTGCTTGTGGTCAAACGCCAGCACCACCCTGTGCTAGCTGTGTGACCTTGGGAAGGTCATTATCTCCTCTACCTCGGCTTCATAATCTGCATCACGTAGATAAAAATAGCCAAAATAGTTCATTTTTGGTGATAATTCAGTTCAGCTCCCCAATTCCCTCAGCTAACCTTCAGATCACTGTATGTATGACAGAGTATAGGGGCAGGGCTGGGTCATACGAAGGACGCCTACCAACATCCCCCTAACTATGCTTCAGTTTCTACAAACTCACTTAATCTTTGTTAAGAGTGTAAGACAAATGGAACACAAGGTGTGTCCCAATTTAAATTTTATTAAAAAAATATTACTTCTGTCCTTCTACAAATACACTGAAGCTAGTTTTCCAAATGTATGGTTACAAGTAAATATTATGTCTTACTGACACAGGAAGAACAGATAATGCTGCAACTACTGCATACATGTTTTTAAAACAAAAGCTCATGTAAAAATGAACACTGACATTGTGGTCCATACAAGGCCAAGGTTCCTACAAAGTCCATGGTTCATTCTCACTAGCCAACTTGAATGTTTCTGAAACAGTGTAGTGAATTCTAAACCTACACTTCTGCCATATTCCCACCTGAGGTTAATGATACAAGTTGATTTTTTTATAGATTTTATTATTATATTTTAGGTCACCTTTAGTTTACCTTGATCATCTTTCTTCAAAAGATATTTTCTCTGTTTTTGTCTTTGTTCATTTTTTTTTATTGAAGTATACTTGATTTATAATGTATTAGTTTCAGGTGTACAGCAAAGTGATTCAGTTATACATACATATATATCAATTTTTTTCAGATTCATTTCCCTTATAGGTTATTATTGTACAAAACATTGAGTAGAGTTCCCTATGCTCTACAGTAGTTCCTCCATGGTTACCTAGTTTATTTATATAGTAGTGTGTATATATTAGGAGTTTGGGATTAACATATACAAGTTGATTTTTTAAGGTGTTTTAATTATCTAACTATCATAAGAATGTTTTTTTGTTTGTTGTTGATCTTATCACTTTATGGATTTTTGTAACAAGAACTCTTTGAAAAGCTTGCCAAATATACAACACTGTAATGATTATAAGTAGTACAGACTCCCACTCACTAAAATATACGCTGAGATTTGTTTTGAAAGGAATTTTTTATTGATCAGCAGAAAGCAGTAGAAGCAGAAACCATTATAGATGCCCAATCAAGTGTACAATATCTGATAAAATGGAGATGCCAGCAAGCTTTGTGAGGATCTCCTACTTCTGAATAATTGGAATTAGTCTCCCGTGGTTGTACCTGTGTTGATGAATATTGTCGTTCATTCGAAAATGCTAAATCAGCTTCTCCCTTAACAAGCTACAAAATTTTGCTACCAGTAGTCCAGGAAGTTGAACAAAAGCAAAGAAAATTACAGCAAGTCCCCTATGTACAAACGAGTTCCATTTCGAGAGTGTGTTCCTACGTCCAGTTTGTTCGTAAGTCCAACAAAGTTAGCCTAGGTACCCAACTAACACAATCGGCTACACAGTACTGTACTGTAATAGGTTCATAATACTTTTCACACAAATAATACATAAAAAACAAACAAAAAATAAACAGTTTTAATCTTACAGTACAGTCCCTTGAAAAGTACAGTAGTCCAGTACACCAGCCGGCATCCAGGGGCTGGCATCGAGGGAACAGGCAAGAAGAGTTACTGACTGGAGGATGGAGAGGAGGTGCGAGATGGTAGAGCTGAAGGATCGTCAGCAACAGGAGATGGAGGGCAAGCTGCAATTTCACTCACGCCTGATGTTGGTGGCACAGGTTCTGGTTCCTTGCTGGATTCAATTCTATCTACCCTCTTGAAATATGATCCAGTGATGTCTGGGTAGTAGCTCTTTTTTTCTCGTCATAGATGACATGGTAGCACTGGATTGCATTCTGAACGGCTGCTGCAACCTTCATGTACCGTTCTACATTCAGGTTCTCTGCCTCAAAAACTAACAGTGCCTCCTCAAATAAAGAAAACCCCTTTGCCATTTCCTGCAGTGTGAATCTCTTCGGTTCTTCAGTTACTTCTTCTTCCTCTTTTCTTTCTTTGTCCTTTCTCTGGGCCTCCAATTCCATCAGGTCTTCATTAGTCAGCTCCTTGTGTTGCACAGCAAGGAGTTCCATGAAGTTGTCCTCTTGCAGATCTAGCTCCAGCTTCTTGCTGAGGGTCACTACGTTGCTGAAGACCTCTTTGGACTCCTCATCCACCTTCTCAAATCCATGAAAATCATGAACAAACTGTAGGCAAAGGTTCTTCCAACCCCCATTCATGGTTATGGCTGTAACCTCACGCCAAGCAAAGCCAATGTTTTCTACAGCATTGTAGATGTTACAGTCCTTCCAAAATTGTCGCAAGGTCGTTTCTGATTCCTCACTCGCCTCTACTGTCTGATGAAAAGTGTGACATAAATAACAGTTCTTAGAAGTCGCTATAATTCCCTGGTCCATAGGTTGGATGTGTGATGTAGTATTCGGTGGCAGATGCACTACTTTGACATTGGGATGAAAGACGTCCTTGAATGGGGGGTGGCCCAGAGCATTGTCAAGCAGCAAAAGAATATTGAATGGGACATCCTTCTCCAAGCAATATTTCTGTACCTCCAGGATAAAGTGGTGGAAAAACCAGTCCTGGAAAATGGCCTGTGTAACCCAGGCTTTGGGGTTACTCTTCCACACAACAGGAAGAGAGCCTTTGGCTATGTTTTTAAGGGTTCTTGGGTTCTCTGAATGATAAACTAAGAGAGGCTTCAGCTTCATTTCTCCAAAAGCATTGCCAGCAAACAACAGAGTTATCCTATTCTTTGCTGCTTTATAGCCTGGCATCAACTTTTCCTCCTTGCTGATGTAACTTTGGTCTGGCATCCTCTTCCAGTACAGTCCTGTCTCATCCACATTAAAAAACTGCTCAGAAAAAAAAAAAAAAAAAAACCTGCTCAGGTAAATACACGACTTCATCAATAATTTCTCGAAGCGTTTCAGGAAATTCCCAGGCAGCTACCATATCTGCAGTTGCTGCCTCACCACGTACTTTTACGTTGTGAAGTTTGGCTCTAGCCTTCAACAGATGAAACTAGCCATGGCTGGCATTAAATGATGTGCCCTCTGATTCTTCGCCGTGTTTCTTCTTCAAGTCTTCATAAAGGCTCTTAGCTTTCTCTTGAATCAGCATTAAGCTGAGCAGGACTCAGCGCTGATGTTGATCCTGCATCCGCACGCTGAGAAGTTTCTCCATCTCCTCCATCACTTTTCCATGCTTCTTCGATATTCTGTCAACATCGTTGGCACAGGAGACTTCACATGTTCCATAATTTTGTCCTTGTTCTTTAGAATCATGCCAATGGTTGAATGATTCATGTTATAAGAATGAGAGACGTCAACCATCTTTCTGCCTCGCTCCACTCTCTTAATTGTTTTCACTTTTGCTTCCATCGTTATCACTTGGCAATTCTTAGCAGTACCAGCTCCATCACTGGTGCTTTTATGCTTCCTTCCAGACATCCTGGGCTTGAACTAAAAATACTGTACTACTGTATTCTATACAGTACTGTACAGTTAAGTACACAAACGCAAAACCACTTGTAGAGGATGCACACACGAGACAATGTACGCCAGACACGTGAACTAACTTATGTGACTGAACATGAGAATGCACATTCACATCTTTGAAAGTTCGCAACTTGAAGGTTCGTAGGTAGGGGACTTACTGTACTTAAAACCAAGCAGATGAGATAATGAAACAAAATGACCACTGATAGTTTAAACTCTCCACAAATGACAAGAGATGGCATGAGATCTATTAATAATTAACCTATAATTTGAATATGTGAATACGTGGAATGTATTTAGTACTATGATTTTTGAAAAATAAGTCGGAGTTAAGAAAGGACAATCCACTTTCCCAGCCAACTATTCCACATATTTTTTTCTTTCTAGACCTTCACCACCTCCCATCCTCACTTGCGGCTGAGCTTATAATCACAAATTATAAACAAGCAGAAAAGAGTTTCCAAGGACTCTCACCTGCGTATCTACCATCCACCTGCATCTGTACCTACAGACTCTGGTTCTTTCATCTCCTCCAGGCTCCCATCTGAAGAACGGCACCCGAATTGTGCACCAGGATCCATTCCCCTCTCACCTATTTAAGGGCAAGCTTTCATCCTCTTAGTTCCTTATGTCATCAAATTGTTCTCCTCAGAATAATTCTCATCAGCATATTAAAGCATCCTGAACATTTTCCCACCTTAAAAAACAAATCACAACAAAACTCCTGCTTGACTACACATAACTTGCCAATATCCAGCTCTGTGCCCTTCCCACCAAAGTTCCCAGAAGGAGTTGCTTTATTTGTTGCTTCCAACCGCTCTCTTCCTATTCACACTTGAACCTAATCCACTTTGGTTATGCAGATTTCTGTCTGGTAAAACTGCACCAAAGTGAAGAATTCTTAGCGTGGTCATCACTGACCACCATATTCCTAAGTCAGTAGTTAGAGATCTGTCCTCAGTTTACTGACCAACAGCAGAAGGTGCAATGTTACCTCACGCCCATTCCCCTTTCTTTCTTCTCTTCCCCCCGCCCACGCAGAGGCACACAGTGTGTTTATTGTCAATAATTTATCTGTCTTGTCCGTCACCATTTCCTCAGAACCTATAGCACCCATGGAGGGTTTAATGCTGCTCAAGTAATTTTTTTAGTATTTTTTTCTTCTAGTTTTATTGAGATATAATTGAAATGCAACACTATAAATTTAAGGTATAGTGCATAATGATTTGACTTAAATATGTCATGAAATGATTATCCCAATAAGTTTAGTGAACACCCACCATCTCATAAAGATACAAAACTAAAGAAAAAGAAAAATAATATTTCTCCTTGTGATTACATCTCTTAGGATGTCTCTTAAAAATGTTCATACACAACATACAACAGCGTTAATGATATTAATCACAATGTACATTACACCCCTTCCCCCTTCTCAACTTGAGTACAGGACACTACACTCTTAGTTTTCTATCTTAGGACAGGTACCTCTCAGTCTCCTTGGCTGTACCCTCTTCATGTCTCCAAATATTAATGTTGGATTGAGCCAGGTCATAATTCTCACACCTCTTCTCTATTTAGAGTCACTTTCTTGCTAAGATCATAAAATTTCATTTTAAATTTTATTTTTTTAACATCCATTGACGACTTCCATATTTTTATCTCTACTTGGACCTCTGTGAAACTCCAGGTTAGTATATATAATGGTCTCTACTGAATGTGAAATGTTTCTCAGATTTATCATGACCTAAACCAAACTGGTTATCTTCCTGCAAAACTTGCTTCTTCCATGGGCTTCCTTATCTCAGTAAACAGCAGCTCCATTCTTACAGCTGCTCAGACCAAAATCCTCAGGGCCATCCTCGCTGAGCTGATGACCCTCTTATCTTCATGTTCTATACTCATCATCCAGGAAACCCTGGTGGCTCTTCCCTCTAAGTATAGTCAGACTTGAATAATTTCCCACCATCTCAACCACCTTCTCCTTACCACCACAGTTACTGCCCTCATTCAGTCCATTGTCATGTTCTGTCCTGGCTCATGGGAATAGCCTTCTAATGGGTCTCCCTGCTTCCACTGTGGTCCTCCAACTGTTCTCAGCTCAGGGGCCAAAATGATGCATTTAAAACTTTTCTCAGATCACGTCACTCCTCTACACAAAATCCTCTGAGGATTCCCCATCCCACCAGCCCGTTGTGAGGACCTGCAAGATGATACAAGTCCTGGCCTCTCCCCATCACTCAGACTCCATCTGCGACCACTCCCTCCCCTACTCTGGTCATACAAGCCACACAGGACATCCAGACTATCCTCCAAATCACTAGCAATGTTCTTGTTTTATGTCTCTGCATTTGCCATTTCATAACCGTTTACCTCAAAATATCAGCATGGCTCACCCCCTTCCTCCTTTCAGATCTTTGCTCACAGATCATTTTCTTATTAAAACTTGTATTCCACTCTCCCCAGCAAAGCTGTTCCTTTTCTCTTTTATTTTTCTCCATAGCACTATCACCACCTGGCTGATTATATATTTATAATTGAATGTATTTACTGTAAGCCCTCCCCACTAAAATATGAACTCCCATAGGCAGATATTCCTTGTCTACATTTGTATTACTCTATCCTTGGCCTCTAAAGTCCCCCCTAGCTCATAGGTAGCTTTCAATAAATATTTATTGTTGGCGACTTGCAGTTTCACCTTTTTTGGCTTTACTTTGAAACAGTCTTGTATAGGAAGCTGAGCTGATTTCTGGCCACTGAGAATGAGGTGATTGCTAGAACCCCCAGGGAACCCCCAGGAAAACCCCCTTTTATTTCAGGGCCCTCAGGTTCCCTGGCCTCAGTTTCCTAGCTTATATCTATACAGTCCTGCCACCTCCTGCCTTCCATTCAGTGCCTGATAATAACATCCTGATTCCAGATGGAGCAAGTGGCCAAAACTGGCATTTTTGGAGCCTGAATGCCCTAACTCAAATCCTGATGCCAGCCTTAAGGAGATAAAAGACTTATTATTAAAAACAATGTCCTTATATTTTAAATAGAGATTTATAGAGTAGTAAAGTAATAATGCATAATAACAAAAAATTGAAAAATATACAAGTGCCTTTCCTTTAAACTTTTTTTTATAATTGGGGTATAGTTGATTTACAATACTGTGTTATTTTCAGCTGAACATCAAAGTGATTCAGTTATATACAAATTTTTTTCAGCCTATTTTCAATTATAGGTTATTACAAGATATTAAATATAATCCCTTGTACTATACAGTAAATCCCTTACTTATCTTTTTTATATATAGTGGTGTGTATCTGTTAATCCCATATTCCTAATTTAACCCTCCCTCTCTCCTCCCCTTTGGAAACTATAAGTTTGTTTTCTATGTCTGTGAGTCTGTTTCTGTTTTGTATATAGATTCATTTGTATTATTTTTTAGATTCCACATATAAGTGATGTCATATAATATTTATCTTTCTCTCTCTCTCTCTCTCTCTCTCTCTCTATCTATCTATCTATCTATCTATCTATATATATATATATATCACATCTTCTTGAACCAATCATCTGTTGATGGGCATCTAGGTTGTTTCCATGTTTTGGCTATTGTAAATAAAATAGTGCTGCTATGAACATTGGGGTACATGTAACTCTTTGAATTAGTGTTTTCATTTTTTCCAGATATATACCCAGGAGTGGAATTGCTGGATCATATGGTAGCTCTGTTTTTAGTTTTCTAAGGAACCTTCATACTGTTTTCCATAGTGGCTGCACCAATTTACATTCCCACCGAAAGTGTAGAAGGGTTCCCTTTTCTCTGTACCCTCTCCAGCATTTATTATTTGTAGACTTTTTGATGATGGCCATTCTGACAAGTATGAGGTGATTTCTCATAGTTTTGATTTTTCTCTAACAAATAGTGATGTTGAGCATCTTTTCACTTGCCTGTTGGCCATCTGTATGTCTTCTTTTTTTTTTTTTTTTTTTTTTTTTTGCAGTACACGGGCCTCTCACTGTTGTGGCCTCTCCCGTTGCAGAGCACAGGCTCCGGACAGGCAGGCTCAGCAGCCATGGCTCACGGGCCCAGCCACTCCACAGCATGTGTGATCTTCCCGGACTGGGGCATGAACACATGTCCCCTGCATCGGCAGGTGGACTCTCAACCACTGCACCACCAGGGAAGCCATGGGTTGTTTGTTTTTTGATATTGAGTTGCATGAACTGTTTGCATATTTTGGATATGAACCCCTTGTGAATCCCATTACTTGCAAAATATTTTCTCCCAGTCCACAGGTTGTCTTTTCATTTTGTTTATGATTTTGTTTACTGTGCAAAAGCTTTTAAGTTTGATTAGGTCCCATTTGTTTATTTTTGTTTTATTTCTATTGCCTTGGGAGACTGGGCTAAGAAAGTACTGCTACAATGTATGTCTTAAAATGTTTTGCCTATGTTCTCTGCTAAACGTTTCATGGTATCATGTCTTCTATTTAGGTCTCTAGGCCATTTCGAGTTTGCTTCTGTGTATGGTGTGAGGGAGTGTTTTAACTTCATTTATTTACAAGTAGCTGACCAGCTTTCCCAGCACTTGCTGAAGAGACTGTCTTTTCTCCGTTGTATATTCTTGCCTCCTTTGTCGAAGATTAATTGACCATAGGTGTATGCGTTTATTTCTGGGCTCTCTATTCTGTTCCATTGCTCCATATGTCTGTTTTTGTGCCACACTGTTTTGATTCCTGTAGCTTTGTAGTATTGTCTGAAGTCTGGGAGGGTTATGCCTCCAGCTTTGTTGTTTTTTCAGGATTGCTTTGGCAATTCTGGGTCTTTTGTGGTTACAAATTTTAGTATTATTTGTTCTAGATCTGTGAAAAATGTCATAGGTATTTTGATAGAGATCACATTAAATTTGTAAATTCCTTTGGGTAGTATGGCCATTTTAACAATATTAATTCTTCCAATACAAGAGTATGGGTTATCTTTCCATTTCTTTGAATCATCTTCAATTTCCTTCATAAATATTTTATAGTTTTCAGTGTATACGTCTTTCACCTCCTTGGTTAAGTTTATTCCTAGGCATTTTTTTAATGTTATTTTAAATAGGATTTTTTTTTTTTACTTTCTCTTCCTGATGAAAAAATATACAAGTGACTTTTAAACATGGGGAAAATGTGCAACATCACTAGTAATGAAATAGATGAAAATAGTATTGATATCATTTTTCCTAGTAAATAACAAGTTACAAAATACTCAGTGCTATGAAACATGTGGGAAGCTGGCTCTTGGCTGAAGGAAGATTATTTGATACAACCCTTCTACTTCATTCATAACTCCTAATACAGTAATTCCAGTTATGAACATTAATAACCTGAGGCTCACATAAAGATATAAGCAAAAAAATACTCATTGTCACATTATAAAGAAATGTTGGAAAAAATCACCAAATTTTTATAAGTTAAAAAAATTATGATGTGTTCACAGACTAGAGTATATCATAACCATATACAGTATTTCCTGTTACACAGGAGAATGCTCATTATGTCTTATTAAGGGAAATATTCTTATTGAAAGGTATGGGACATTAAAATGCTAAACATGACTCAATCAGGTATGTTAAAAAAAGATGGAATGACAGAAAGTATAGCAACTATTAGCAGTGAGTGACTCTGGGTGTTGGGACTACTTTTCTTAATTCCAAAAAAAAAAGTAAATATATTTTTTTAAAAGTTTGCCTACTTCCTTTAGGACTGTAGGACAATGTAGAATAAATTCAAAGATGTTGAATTAATTTAACAACAGAAATTATTTGATATCCAGCCTTTTATTTTCATACAACTAAATCTTCATTCTCCTTCAGTCAAAAGTTCACGAGTCCTCTAAAGGACTCTAAGTCCCCAGTCTTGTTTTGGGAACTTGTAAAGTCTTCTCCTCCACCCCTCTCTGTTACTTATCCATCCAGAGCTCTTTATCTTAGAGCCTTCAATTAAACCCTATCAGCATTTACACATAACAACAACATACCTTCATTTAAGACCAATTGGTAGAGACACTCAAACTGTGGGAAAACAAAACTTGTTTGTTTGCAGATAAGTGGAGTTCAAATGAATACAGTTTAATATATTTTTTATTTTCATGGAGATATTCCATGAATATTATTATTATTTATATTGTAAATTTTTTTAAGAATTATTTTTCAACTTCCTGTTACTCTGATAAGGACAATAATCACTCTTGTAATCATTATTATTATTTCAAATTTAATTAGTTCCATTTTGTCATAAAACATTGATAAAGCCATACTGTTCTCCACCCATAATGTAAAATTCAAAGCCAATAATTACAATAAAATATTTTTAGGAGAAAAGGAGAATTCAGTGGCTGTTGTGTTATAAAAATTGTAAAATCTTTTGACTCAAAACCTTTCACCATTCATCTATTTTAAGACAGATGGGAAAAAATAGGTTTCAGAGTTTGCCCCTAATATGGGATTATGCAATATCTAGGTTTTTTCCTCTATAAATTAAATCCAGTCTAATACCTTAAGCCTCCACTGAATAACTGTTTCAAGCAAGGCATGGTGATAGGATAACCCACAGTATCCAGGTTAGAAGCCTTTCCAGAGAATAAGTTTGAAGATGGAATTTTTCTCCCCTAATTTTGTTATAATTCCAAAGCTAAGCATGTTAAAAAGCTCCAAAATGTGTAATCAATTTAATTAGGCAAAACTTTAGTTTCCAATGTATTTTAATATGGGCACAATCATATTGTTCAATCATCATAACCTCCTTAGTACTTTCCAAATAACTGCCCAGTAAATTAATAGACGTATTTCTATCTTTAGTCTGTAACACTATGTTCACCTGTTTTCTTCTCTATCATATACATTTACACAGCCTACAATTGTAATGCAGTCTAATTATTCTTAGATGCTAACAAGTCACCATTGTGTCCTCTATCATAGAAAAGTAAAAATGTGTTAAATATTCTGAGCACTAAACAGGCTTTTAGAAACTGGGGTAAGCCTATTTTTTTTTTTTTCATGTCAGACATGTCTTAGATTCAGCTATCTATATTTTATAGTTTAATTAATAACCTTAATTCTAGAATTTGATTCTAGAACTTGATTATTCATTCTTTCAAATAATATTTTTTATCACATGCTATGTATGTACTAAACATGGCACGTAATAGCAGTGAATCAGATAGAATAGATTGTTTCCAGGAGATGGCAGGCTAGAAGGGAAAAAAATGGAGGAAATATTCCCAGGTATGGTGAGCGTTATAAAGATGGTTATGCAGCTCATAACCAGAGACCCTAGTAGATACACCAAGTTCAGGAGGAGGTGAAGTCAACAGTATTCAAAGCAGAGAGAACAGCAAAGACCATGAGGCAGAAAAGATCAAGGTGAATTTTTAGTACCTGAATTGAGTCCCAGATGACTTGAGGACATTACACTGAACGGGGGAGAGAGCTGAACAAGATGAGGGTGGAGATGTACAGATTTAGTATTCTTTTTTTTA
Organism: Monodon monoceros; assembly: GCF_005190385.1. NCBI lineage: Eukaryota > Metazoa > Chordata > Mammalia > Artiodactyla > Monodontidae > Monodon > Monodon monoceros. The sequence continues at coordinate 5,171,004 of NW_021703771.1, read as the reverse complement.
TTTTTTGTTTTTACTTGCAATGGGAAACTAAGAATAGTAAATTAGGAGTGACATGGGCAGTGATAAAATGATCACAATGTTTGAAGTTTTTCTTGAACCTTTGCATCAGTATTAGTCATTTTCATGGTACTGCTGACCTTGTGTGATCTCTATTTTCTACTTCATTTTACTCATTCAAGTACTGGATTTCGGAAGCCCAGGTTAGACTCTATCAAAAGGGTAAGAGGTAGGAGGCCTTTCAGGTGGCCTGACCAACAAACCTAATCTGAACCAAAACCTGGACTCTCCCTCCTCCCATACCATGTTCCTATAAAATAGTTGACTATTCTTCCAAATGTTTCATTAAAAGCCAATCCAACATCCTCCTCGTTCCTCCTTGTTTTTTGTCGGTGACAAATACGCTCCCTGGGTAGACTGCCAGGTAGCCTCCTTGCCCTTGAATGTCCTCCATATCCTGTTCATATCCACCTGTTCCCATTTTTATTACCATCCTCCAGCATCTGGGATACTTCTCAACTTTCTTACAGAATGTTCTTACAGAATCCATGTTTTTCTTCTACATTACCATCACCCTGGATATACCTTTAAATAATCATATGGAATGGCTCAACTAGAGAAAGCCTGCGTGCAGCAACAAAGACCCAATGCAGCCAAAAATAAATAAATAAACTTAAAAAAAAAATAAAAAGCCCCATTTAAACCATTAGTTTTCACATCTTCCACTACTACTTCCCTTTGTAACCGAGTTGTTGAAAATGATGGAATCTACCTTTGAGCGCTACCTCCTTCTTTCCAGCTCACCTGCTAGAAGGGTGAGAGCCCAATAATGACCAAAAGCAGGGAGCAAACTGGGGAGAACGAGGGAGGACTCTACAGCCACACCCCTTCAATAGCCAAGAGGTAACAGCGTGCGGCTTTCCTCCACGGGGACCAGTTCAACACGGACGTGCCCACGTTTCTAATTCATCCTCTGGCTCCACAGCGTCTGAGTCATCATCTGTGTTGGACGTTTGCTAGATGTGTGTCATAATTCCACCTTAAAATGCAAACTGCTAAAGGAAAGAGATGTCATGGCGTTTACATTCTACACAGCAGTGCAGACGTATACACAGAAATGAAACATTACTCCTCTTATGGGATTAATTTCATTTTCTCTTGCGAAGCTTCATCAAAACTCTTATGATGATGGGCTTCCCTGGTGGCGCAGTGGTTGAGAGTCTGCCTGCCGATGCAGGGGACACGGGTTCGTGCCCCGGTCCGGGAAGATCCCACATGCTGCGGAGAGGCTGAGCCCGTGAGCCATGGCCGCTGAGCCTGCGCGTCCGGAGCCTGTGCTCCGCAACGGGGGAGGCCACAACAGTGAGAGGCCCGCGTACCGCAAAAAAAAAAAAAAAAAAAAACTCTTATGATGGATCGTTCTAGAAGTTTAGAGTAGGAATGACTTGTACAAGATCACATGATTCATTTTCTATGGCTAAAAGCTACTAAAAGCTTAAGTATAACTTTACATTTAATTGAATATAAGAATTTAGCTATTTACCTGATTCAGCTTCGAAAATATTTCTAAATGCCAGACATTTATAAAGATAAATAAGAAACTGACCCTCTTTCCCAAAATTTCACTGTTTACTCATAGAAGCAGACAAGTAAACAAATGGAATAGGATATAGTCTTATTTCCAAACACCAGCTGCCTTATTTTTCAAGCATCCTTTTGCTACTAGATAGTAAACTTCTCTAAGGTAAAGTCGGTTTCTTATTCATCTTTGTATTCCCAGAGCTGAGGAAGACTGAGGAGACTGCTTTTACTAGTTTATAGCTTGGCACAGTAGATTTTTGGCTTCTAGAAGTGGGAGCCATACTATAAGAATATAGAGGAAAAAGTGTGTATTTATAAATGGAGAATCAATAAAGCAAGGAGCAAAGCCATTATCTGACTATGTTCCCCTCAGCACAGCACTGATATTAACTGCTCTGAAAAGTGCTACTGTAATAGCAACATTAGTGGCAAGAACTACAATTGAGCAATAATTGAAACTTTGGCCCTGATTCTGTAAATATGGCAGTTAGTGTGGGAAAGAGATTCTCAGGTATTCTTCTATGATCCATCCTGGCCCAGGGCCCTTCACTGCCTGCCCTGGAGCACAAGAGCCCCACAAAACTTCAGGCTCTGGATCTCCAGGAACCAGAGACATCCCTCTGGGCTCTGCTCCCTGACGGTCATTCAGATTCTCCTGCTCCGGCCTTTGATCTGCAGTGTCCATCACGCTCTCTAGCACTAGATGGGGCACTCTGAATTTGGGGTTACTTTGTTGAGTAATCAGATGGCATGCATTTCCTTAAAATAATCAAGCTTACTAAGATAAACAGAGACTTAACAAAACACACGAGAAGCTTGTTGATACCTCGATACTGATTTTTATGGCGAACTGAGCATTTAGAAAGGATTTTAATCCCAGGATTACACCTTCCAAAAGGACTTCATATTTTCCTGATGACTTATCCGAGAAAGCCCCAGGTACTGACCTCTAGATGAAGCAGCAACAACACCCACAAGGCTAACAAGGGGAGCTTTCAGGACAGCTCTGCCATCCAAGGGGGTGACCAGAGCAGGGCAACCGGGCAGAGGGACAAAATTCCTGCGGGTGGACCAATACCGCCTGTTAATGCTGTTTGGAAAAACTTGATTACAAAACAAAACTCTTCTAAATTTACTTACTCTTTGAGTGTTTGGATTATTCTACCCCTACATCCTCAAAACTTCTTGCCTACGCCAGAGTGGCTTAGCTGAGTTTGTTACTCACTTGAGGAAAGCAAAAAGGTTCGTGTATGTCTCTTAATGGAAAAAAAAAAATAGTACAGTGTAGAATTCTGGCTTGAGTAAGAACTTCTTTTTTTTAAATCTTTTATTTGAAGTATAGTTGATTTACAATATCCTGTAGTATAGTTTCAGGTATACAGCACAGTAATTCATATATATATAAAGATAGATAGATAGATGAATATATAGATATATACCTTTTCATATACTTTTTCCTTGTAGGTTATTACAGAATATTGAGTAGAGCTCCCTGTGCTCTACAGTAAGTCCTTGTTGGTTATCTATTTTATATATAGTAGTACGTACATGTTAATCCTATACTCCTTCTCTATCACTCTCCCACCCCCTCTCTCCCCTACCCCCCCTTTCCCCTTCGGTAACAGTAAGTTTGTTCTCTACCTCTGTGAGTCTGTGTCTGTTTCTGTTTCGTAAATAAGTTCATTTGCATCATTTTCTTAGATTCCACATAAAAGAGGGATCATATGATATTTGTCTTTCTCTGTCTTTCTTTGTCTTTCACTTAGTATGATAATCTCTAGGTCCATCCATGTTAAAAAATTAAAAATAGGGGCTTCCCTGGTGGCGCAGTGGTTGAGAGTCCGCCTGCCGATGCAGGGTACGCGGGTTCGTGCCCGGGTCCGGCAAGATCCCACATGCCGCGGAGCGGCTGGGCCCGTGAGCCATGGCCTCTGAGCCTGCGCGTCCGGAGCCTGTGCTCCGCAACGGGGGAGGCCACAACAGTGAGAGGCCCGTGTACCAAAAAAAAAAAAAAAAAAAATAGAGCTACCATATGATCTTGCAATCCCACTCCTGGGCATATATCCGGAGAAAACCATAATTTGAAAAGATACATGCACCCCAATGTTCACAGTGGCACTATTCACAATAGCCAAGACATGAAAGCAACCTAAATGTCCATCGACAGAGGAATGGATAAAGAAGATGTGGCATGTATATACAATGGAATAGTACTCAGCCATAAGAAGAACTTCTGATAGTTCTTTCGTCTCACTGGGAGCTGCTCTCCATGTCGCATTTTCAGCCAGAGCTGCACAGCACTGTTTATTGGGTAGGTTCAGGGATCCAGGGATCAAGCTGTCTTGGTGAACACAGCTCTGCTGCCTCTTGCTGGTTGGCTCACCTTGTGCCTCAGTTACCTCACCTGTGAAACAGGCTAACAACAGTTCTTCTATCATAGGGATGCTTTCAAGAACAAATGACATGAATTACATATATAATTTAGAAGAATGCCTGGCACTCATTGCTATGAAAGCAATTACATGTATACCTTTGTGTGTTTTTGCAAAATAAAATATTTTGTAAAGAAAATTAGACTCTTTATCTGGTCTGGAAATTCAGTGACTGTGGAAAAAAAGATTTCTTCATGGTTTCAGCAAGTTTTTTTGTTTTGTTTGTTTGTTTTCTGGTTCCATATCCCTAGACTGGGAGATAAGGGTTTTGTGGTATTCATAGACTGCCAAGCACTCAATTTGCTTACATAAATCTAGATACAGAAAGCTGTACTGCAACATTGTCAAATATCATCTGGATTTGGAGGGGAAAGTATGGCTTGGGGAGCTACCAAAAAGCAGCAGCAAATATGTCATCAAGCTGCAAAGGAAATCAAAATGTACATTAAAATGTCCCTTGGGTGTGCTCTGTCAATATTTTATTTTTCAAAGAACACAGCCTATCTCCTAGAAATTTCATTAATGTGTTAAACCATCAAAATGTCAATTTGAGTGAAACTTACAAGCAAAAGGCCATTCTCACAGAAGAGTCGGAAAAATCAAATCAAGTAAAATTCAATAAAAATGCCCAGATCAAATCAAACAAAAGAAATTTATATTAAGCTTCTGACAAATAAATGCCTGATTATTTCATTCTCAGAAACTATTAAAAGTTCAACAGTCCTCTTGGTGAAGGACTTCAGCTGGCCTCTGAGAATTGTTTTTTGTCATCTGATTGAAATGACAATCATTTTATCACCGAGAAGGACGTGCTGTCAACAAGTTGGATGCAGTACGCTTAAGGGAATTCACACAAACAATTCCTAGCACCAATTTTCTAGTTTTTCATGTGACATTTGGATTTCCAAGCAATGGCTGTAGAACGTAAAGTCCCAATGTAAGACAAATCTCATGATCCTTTAAAAGTAAACTGAAAAAGTCCCAATGAAAGAAAATATAGAATGGTACTGACTCCTTACAATGACAACCATGCCTTAGTCTAAAAAGTGACTTCTGGAAAAAAGGGGGTTAAATTACAATGTACCACCACAGATTTCTGTGTATACCTCTTTTGGTTTTTCTCAAATTTTATGGAATAGTACTGAAAGCAATTTGGAAAGCCTGTTTGAAAACAATCAACCAAGAAAGAGCATCCGACTAATTATGTCTTGGTGTAATTTTTCTGATAACCTTTAATGTTCTGATAATATTTAATGATTACATTAAATGATATATATAGTTTTTAACCTAAAGGATTTAAAAAAAATTTTACTTTATATTGGAGTATAGTTGATTTATAATGTGTTACTTTCAGTTGTACAGCAAATTGATTCAGTTATACATGTATACATGTATCTATTCTTTTTCAGGATTTTTAATTTCTAGTTTTAAATAAGTTTTCCAGGAGTTTGCAACTATGTCATTATGGGCAACAAATAATAAGCCTGGACTTATTATTTATAGTTCTGGGTTTATATTTGTTTTTCTGTTGTATAGGTATAGTTTAAGTGCATTTGCTTTGACAGTTTCAACATAGTAAATTAATACTTAGAACACTTGGCTACACGGAGCTACTGACTCTGAATCCTTCTATTGTAGAATCATGGAATACCCAAGCTGAAAGGGAACTGGACATCAGGATTCACAAGCCGAATGCCTTCAGAGGCCATGACCTGAATACCTGGCAAGAAGACCTAAGGTATCCTAGGGAAAGCATTTCTGGTTGAAGACATTAAAATTCCAACAGTTGTGTGAGCTCGACCAAACAAGCCTTCAATGGACTTCAAAAGACCTCCAGTTTCGAACCCTGACCTAGTCCAATAAGGAAACTGAGGGCCATAGAATGCGAAGTGTCCAAAGCACAAAGTAGCACACTTGGGGTCAGAATCTAATTTCCCTGATTTCCACCCCAATGCTCTGTCTACTTCATCCTTTTCTCTCTCTAAAAGCAACGTATTCTGCTCCATTTTAACATTTTAACATGTACAAAATACAGCAGGTCTAATGAGAAGACACAGAGGTCTGGAATCATACAAAACAGGAAATCAAAGTCAGTACTCAAAAACCCCACAGCTCTAGGAGTTTTCTCATAAATATTTTGCATCTTCTATATTCCAAATCTGGAAATAACCAAACTCCCCAAGTAAAAGATTTTCTATGCCCTGTCCACATGGTCCATCTAAATGCAGCTCAGCAGTCTCAATTCCTAGGAGTCCAGACTGAGCTTCAAGACAGATGGTAGCAAACCATGCAGAACATCTCTGCAATGACACAGCTCATTTGTTTTTCTCTGCATAGAAATGACCTCTATCTTTCTGTTCACAGAGTAATGGATAATATACCAGACCACGAATCAAGAGGCCAATCCCAGATTTGGTTTTACAACTGACTGTGTGCACATACTGGGCAAAACACTTAACCTTTTTGATTCTAATTTCCTTTTCTCTAAATTGAGTAGGTGGAAAAGGTAATCTATAAAGCCCTTTTCTGTATCCCTCTGTTATTTTTGCATGGGTGTACATACCTTTGGGTGAAAAACATTCACTCAGATGATAACAAAAAAACTCATGGAAGAAAAATTTCCAGCTAATAATCCTCACCAGAACTAATCTAATCTAGATAACACCCGTCCAACAGTTCTTGCTTTTACCCACAAACATGATGGAAAAGTTTATAGTCAATAATAGTAATAGCTTCCTAGCTGCCAAATCCATAGGCCTGTGTCATAGCCTTTACCTTTCTTAGACTTTCTGCAAAATTTGACACTGTTGTTCATCCTCCAACCTTCCTCTATTTCCATCTTGATTACTGTGACAACACTCCTTGAACCTGTGTTTCCTTAATTTAATTTACTTTCATCATCTTGGCTTCTTTTTGTCAACCCTTTCCTCAAACTTCTGTCAACTATGCCCATTCTCATTCTGTACTGGTTACAGACTCATCCCCCCCTTGGCATCAGAACTACCAACTGTAGTTACTAATGATTCTCAAATCCAAATCTCTGACTCCATCCTCTCTCCCAAGGGATCTTCCCAACTGCTCCCTAAATGTTGCACAGACAACTAAAAACCTTTCATCTCTAAACAGGTCTTTGGTCCGCATCCTCCATGTCACCCAAGCTAAAACTATGGCATCATTCTTAAGTTCATCATTCTTAAGTTGTTTTTTATTACTTCTGGAATCTAATTGATCATCAGTTCCTTTCAATTTGTGATGAAAATGTTGTTGAAAAACACCCCATTCTGGGCACTGTCTTCTGGCTTCGTTCCTATCTTTGGCATGTGGACGGCTACCACAACCTCCTCAATAACTTCTGTCATTCTAGTTTTCCTTCTGTCTAATCTATCAGCGGAACTCCTGAATTATCTTTCTAAAACAAAAATCTAATCATGCCATTCCCACTGCCTTAAAAATTTAGGAATCTAAATTCCATGAAATAAATCCTAAAATTCTCAGTGCATCCTGTATCATCCTTCAAATTCTAGACTGAGCCACTGCTTTGCCTACTCCTCCTACCCCAATGGGTGGAGGGGCATCGGTTTCCTCTTTTTGAAATTTGTGATGCATGCTTCTATTACAGTGCCCTTGAACGTCACATCCCTTCTGCCCAGAAATCCCAACCCCTTCCTAATCTATGAAGCTTTCTTAAGCTCCTCAAGGCAACTGACAGCACAATTCTCTGACTACCAGTAGCATAGCCAGGAGATCTGACAAATACAAATATATTCATGGAAACTATAGGTTAGATTACTAAACATTGAGACAGCATTAGAAATACTGGGATGTATGGTGGCCGTATGCATGCCTTTGTTACAGCAGTTTTGACTATATTTCTATCAAGAGCACAGACCATGTCTTGCTCTGGTTTATATTCCTAGTGACTAACAAACTGCTTATGCATCTCCTCCATGAATTAAAGTAAATGGTTCTTGGATAGTTTTTCTCAATGACAAAAGTTAAAAAGTAGAGATGATGGGCTTCCTTTGTGGCGCAGTGGTTAAGAATCCACCTGCCAATGCAGGGGACACAGGTTCGAGCCCTGGTACGGGAAGATCCCACATGCCGCAGAGCAACTAAGCCCGTGCGCCACAACTACTGAGCCTGTGCTCTAGAGCCCGTGCTCCACAACTACTGAGCCTGCGCTCTAGAGCCCATGCTCCACAACTACTGAGCCCGCGTGCCAAAACTGCTGAAGCCCGTGCGCCTAGAGCCCTGCTCCGCAACAAGAGAAGCCACCACAATGAGAGGCTTGTGCACCACAATGAAGAGTAGCCCCCGCTTGCTGCAACAACAACAAAAAAATGAAAGCCCGTGCTCAGCAACGAAGACCCAAGGCAGCCAAAAATAAATAAATAAATAAATTTATTAAAAAAGTAAAATAGAGATGAATGGGAAAGACTCTTTGTAAGAACTCGTAAAGAAATGCGAGTTTTTACAGACAATTCACTTTTTTAAAATCTGTGCTTGTTTGTTGTATGCTCTAGCTTGGATCTGCCAGGATCATAAATCTAGAAAACAAAGGGACACACAAAGTCAGTAATCAGTTCTCTTCTTTTGGCATCTAAGAGCTCAAATTAAAATTTTATGGTTATTTATGTATTTAGCTTGCTTACCTCTAATACAAAATTTTGTGAGAGTTTGTGTGTGTGTGTGTGTGTGTGTGTGTTTAAAGATGTTGGTATCCAGGAAGTAGAAAAGCTTGTTTTCACCACGAGCCAGAATTATTAAATTAAATACTTCTTCCCAGGACAATAAACCATTGAGATTTAGAGACCTGACCTACAGTTGACCGATATTTTGGCCATGCCCAGAAGTCAATAAAAGTCCATTGAATCTCTAATTTAATATCATATTCCCCATTTTGCAGTTAAAATCTGTTTCTAGTCAGGAATTTGGAATCTGTGCAATACAAGCTAAAGAGAATCAATGTCTGAAATCTGAACTTCTGAATGTGATACCATGACATCTATATGATTCTTGAAACTGTCAAGACTTCAACATTTCTTGGACCAGTACATAATAAGCAAATTATAAAATAAACGGCCAGATAAAAACAACATTTCCACGGAGGCTATTTCCTTAATACTTTACATATACTACCAGGTCATGGAGAAATTTATCTCCATTTGTTTTAACATCAGGTCAAAGTTTCTCAAACCTGGCACTGCTGGGCTGGATATGTCTTTGCTTTGGAGGACTGTCCTGTGCATTGTACAGTAGTTAGCACATCCCTCAGTGGCACTAGATGACACTAGATGTCAGTACGGCCCCCCAGGTGTGACGCCCAAACATGTCTCCAAATGTTGCCAAATGTCCCCTAGGCAGCAAAATACTCTCCAGTTGAGAATCATTGCTTTAGATGGCGAGCAAAACGGCTAATACTTTTTTATATAGTCACCACATAACACCTCATCCAGCACATAATAGGTATTCAATAAATATTTCCCGGAATAAATTAGTAAGTGCTAATTATATTTAAGACTGTATGCCATACTCTAACTCAGCAATCCTACAATTACAATATGTATTAGCCCCAAGGTATATCCAGTCCATAAGTACTGATGAAAGATCAGCAACTCCCACCACTCCTGGGAAAACGTACAAAACCAACAGCATGTGACTTCCTTATGTGTAAGTAAGTTGCACAATATTCTATGTGAGGGTGAACACAATTGACCATCATTCCTCTTCAGAGATTACAGACTTAGTGCAAGTGGGAAATAACACTGCCTTCTGAGAGTTAAACTGTCAAGCCATCACTTAGCAGATAAGACAGAAGTCATAAAAAGTCATCTTAAAGGGGTCAAATGTCTCCAAGATTGGCAGACCTTGGCTGTAACTTCACTGAATGTATTAACATCTGAAGAAGGAAGATGCCAGTTAAGAGAGAGCTGCTCAAGCTGGGAAAAAAGTCATGAAGGCAAACATGGGGTCTGGGCAATCCAGGGACTGACGCCATGTAGCGTGTTATCTTTTGCAAATCACATCTTTTTACAAGCAAACTACATGGGAAGCCAAATCATCAGAAGTTTGCTAGTTGGGCATAAAATCAGAACAAAAGAAGTTGGTTATATAACAGAACATTTAATATCTACAAACACTGTTATTTGCATATCAAAAATTCACCAAATGAACGTCACCATACAAAGCCCTCAGGACACCCCAGGGTTGCCCTCCGAGAGCACTGTGCCCTCGGGGGCCTTTTACGGCCTGTAATTTCCTCCTCGGAACTTCTAAGATATTTTTTCCTTGCCTTTTTCATTTGTTTGCTTGTTTTCTTGGTCTCATTTCTAAATGAACATTACCAAATGCAGTAATTAAATGGAGATAACATGGGGTCACTCCCTAAAGTTATCTTCTAGGAAAGAAAGGGTTGATTTATATTTGACACTTCACACCATGTCTCATATTATGGAACAATTTCTAATCACTTTGTTTTTCAAAATAAAGTGCTATTGGTGGGAATGCACATCAGCCTGAAATGACCTCAAGCAATGATGGTTTGAGATACCGAAGGAACCTGATAAAAGCAACTAAAACAAGAGGGGAAAAAATTTAACGCAAGTCATTATTCAAGGCAGTATAACATCGTCTTTTAATAGCAAAAACATTCTGTGGCACCTATGAACATACACCTCAGGATCAATTTTTTAAATCCTCACATTACGTAAATAACTATGTATGGCTTGCAATAAAATTATACACAGATTTAAAAAGTGCTGCATTTCAAATAATTTGGTAGGAAGCAATGATATTGTCAATCTGCACTACATAACTCAAAAAATAATCCTGGTGATGATGTAGACACAGCTCTGTACAAAATGCATATGAAAAGAAGGAAGAAAATTATTTCATAAAATGTGAGTGAAAAATGTTTAATAAAATTTTATTGCATAGTTACATTAATAAATTAAATATGATCAGCTAAAGAGATGCTTAATCTACATGTAAAAGTTCATTTAAGTTTGTCCTCCTCTCTGAAAGATCCTCACAATGGAAAAGGAGAATTTACCTAATATTACGGGTTGCCACCTCTTTGGGCTCATAGATCAATTTAAAGTATGGCCTTCTCTTCTTCTGCTTTGCTTGGATGATTTAGAGGAGACCAGAGCAATTTATTTTACATATATACATAAATATATTTAAATATACATATCAACTGATCGTGATAGATACCTACAGATAAATATATATACATAAATAAAATATCTATATATGGATGTATCTACATCTATAGATACCTACTGAGACTGAGGTGATAATTTAGGTGGATGCCTTTTCTGAAGAATGGAAAATTCTCAGAAAGCTTGAACACCGCAGCATCAATATAATGACTATTTATAAAGACATGAAAATGACTGCTACAAAGGAAAACAGCATTATTATCTTGCTAATCCGAGCTCTGTCTACACTGATTGACAGGACAATTCTAAGAAAGAAAATATTCTGTGAAACAAAATATCCAAAGGATGTTTGACTGCTCTCCTTACTCTGCAAGGTGACATCAGAAACGGCCTCCCTTCCACCCTGCTCCTTTTCATCACGTGCTAGATAGGGCTCTAGCCTCTGTCCCTAAAGAGTTGTATGTGCATAAAAAATCAACTCCTTGAATTTGCACTTTTCCACACCCATAGGATTCTCATCAACTATGTTCATGCACAAGGAAGTTTAACTCAATTTCAGTAAACACAAGTGCAGTGATGATAAGTACACAAGTAAGCTGGGGAAACGTAAGAGCCCCCTTTCTCTACCACCAATGACAATGCATCCAAGCCCTGTGCCAGCCTCACCCTCCCTGCTTTTCTCTTTCCCTATGGTTACTTGGCATCCAACCTCAGCACAAGTACACATACTCACACATAGAATCTATGTGTGAATCTTTAGGTGTTTCTAATTTCCTTCTTTCATGTTTACCTTGGCATATTTCATCTTTGAGAAGATGCCAGTTCATCAGTGCAAATGCTGAAGGACCCTAGAAAAAAATGGAAACTTAGGAATAAGACTTTATATCTCTAAGAGTTTTGGCCTAACTTTTGAAATCCGTTTCTTGTTTTACATCCAAACCTTAGAGTACTAGCCAAAATACAACTAGGGATCACAACAGAGGGATCAGAGCTATCTTGTAGACTTAATTCTTCTCTCTCTCTCTCTCTCTCACTGCAGGCAGTTCATCTTTAGGTAGAACTATTTATAAACCTGTCTGTTTTTTCTTCTATCTGCATGGTCCAATATGGTTCGACTAGCTACCATATATTAATTTTATATTAATTTAAATTAAGTTAACATTCAGTTATTCGGTTATACTAATCACATATCAAGTACTCAATAACCACATGAGCCTGTGAATTTGAAGCACAGATACAGAACACTATCCATCATCACAGAAAGTTCTATGGCAGCACTGAATGACACCAAGGACAAGGGCTCAAAAACAAACTGAGGGGCTTCCCTGGTGGCGCAGTGGTTGAGAGTCCGCCTGCCGATGCAGGGGACATGGGTTCGTGCCCCTGTCCGGGAAGATCCCACATGCCGCAGAGCGGCTGGGACCGTGAGCCATGGCCGCTGAGCCTGCGCGTCCGGAGCCTGTGCTCCGCAACGGGAGAGGCCACAACAGTGAGAGGCCCGTGTACCGCAAAAAAAAAAAAAAAAAAAAAACTGAGGCAGGAATGGGAAAAGAGTTTAAGTTTATATTTCCCTTTTTGACATAATAAACATATTTCCCAACTATTTCTTCATTTTTTCACCATTTTATATAACTTACAGGGTACCAAAACTCTACAACACATTCTATTAAACACTAATACATAATTAGTATATAATACAGCACAAATTCTAGTTCTGGGTTGGCAAACTCTAAGGACCCAGGTGGTAAGTATCTGACTTTGAGGACCATTGGTCCCTGTTGACACTACCCAACTCTGCTGTCTTAAATGATGTTCCGTCAAATGGGCATGGCTGTGTCGCCGTAAGACATTATTTATGAAACAGGCATGGGCTAGATTGCCCACAGACCACAATTTGCCAACCCCTTCTCTAGCTTCTCTAGCTAATAGGTAAAGAATTGTATATATATGCAAGATACACTGTGATAAATGCTATCGCATGTTCAATGTCTTAGGGAAACACAGAGTTGAGAGATAGGTTTTGACTGAGTGAACTGGAGATTTCCCAGGGGAGGGGAGATACGAAATGGGTCTTGAAAGATAAACGTGACCTCAGTGAGTAAATATGAAAAGAAGGGAATTTCGGTGACAGGAAACAACCTGAAGAAAGACAAAAGGCTTAACAGCATAGGACCTGCTCAGTGAGTTGGGGGCAGATCCCTGTAACTGGAGCTGACAGAGGCACCTGGATATATTAGTAGGAGGCCACCATGCTTTCTAAGAATACGCCAGGATGGTCTTTCCTAACATCAACAGGAAGCAGGATCTCTCTAAGTGGTCCATGGCTCAGCTGCATCATCTCTGGTGTTTGTTAAAGTTTAGAGTCATGGGCCCCAGCCCCCAGAAATTCCAATTCAGTGGATTTGTGGTACTGCTTAGAAACGTCCATTCTGAGCAAACATTGTTGTGATTCTGAGGCACATTTTTAACATGTGAGAACCACTGACATACATGGTTAGTTAAAACATCTCTAAATACAATTCCTTAATCATTTAACACAGACAGAATAGTTTGAACATGTAAAACGAGCTAAACATTGAACAAAGGTTGAACAGTCTTAGAATTATTATTGAGCCCGTTTCCATCCTTCATCCTCCCTCTAAGTAAAAGTTAATTTACTCCTCACTGTTTAAGTGGTTTCAAGAAGTTCCTCCTCATTCTAACTCATTTCAATTCACTGCACGAGCCTATGTTCACCATATCATTCCACTGATGAATTTTTATACTCTAGTTATTCCCTTTTCCAGGCCTGTTTTCTGGACTGAAGTATATGACTCCTTAAAATGATTCTCACTCACACCCCTTGCCTCACATTTTCCTGATCAAATCATTTGTCCAATGGAATTTCTCCATAACACATTCTTTTTTTTTTTTTTGCAGTACGCGGGCCTCTCACTGCTGTGGCCTCTCCCGTTGTGGAGCACAGGCTCCAGACGTGCTGGCTCAGCGGCCATGGCTCACAGGCCCAGCCGCTCCGCGGCATGTGGGATCTTCCCGGACCAGGGCACAAACCCATGTCCCCTGCATCGGCAGGCGGACTCCCAACCACTGCGCCACCAGGGAAGCCCCATAACACGTTCTTGATACGTACTAATGAAGTTTATGTAACATGGCAGAAACACACTATGTTTTATTAATTCACAAAATCATAAGAAAAATATAAGTAAATTTTATATCCTCATTAAATATGGCTAGTGATGTGAAGACCTCTCTAATCAATAAAAGTCCATCAAATTCTTATAAAAAGAAAGGCTGCTTCCAGCCCTTTCTTGGTACAAGAGCTGTCTTGGACCCGAGTGACTTCCAAGCAGAATCATGTTTCCCTAGAAGCATTACCTTGAACTCGTCTACACTAAAACTCATTTTTATCTTACCCATTCAGGAAGACTTTCTATAGAATACTTTTTATTTTCATCATTTTGAACACCTAAGACATTTGTAGACCAGAATTTGTTATGATTTGACATTCTAAAATCTATCATTTTTAATGCCCAGGCTTTCATTTGAATTGGAGAAATTAACATCTGTAACTGGAGCTCTAAATTTGGAATTATTATAAAATACAGAGAATTATGTTTAGATCTATTGTTATATGGACCTTCTTAAGAGCTATGCATACGTAACATTTAAAACTGTTGATATAACAGAAATAAAAATTTCCCTTAATGATGGTCCTTTATTGAAAGGTGGTTCAGGCAAATTGAAGCAATTTACTGACAAATATGTTATAAAATATAGTGGCACTTTTTGAAAAAGAAAGTCCTTTTTCAAACAAAACATTCTTGAGTAGAACTTGAAAACTGCTGAATATCCCACGTAGAGAGATAAGCACCTAAGTGAGAAGTGAGGAAAACCTGTCACCAGGTCTTTTCATGGAAATAAAGAACATGAGAAAATTAATCCTACAATAAAGAAAAATCTTTGAATCTTAAGTTTACAGGCTCAGAGAAAGTAAATCACTTCCAAAAGTCAGAGCTTATCTCTAGGAAACAGGAGGGTAAATTATTTTGCTTAGATGCAGACTCTTCACAAACCTCCCAAATACTTCAGCAGACTTCCCAGCAGAAGAGTTAAAAGCAGTAATGAGCTTGAAAACGTTTAACAACTGGTTCTCCTGGGATGTGAGGAAGGAGGAAGCTCTGAGTTGCAGTGTCTGCCAATTTCTGTGGTAGAAGTACTCCTAGTGGGCAATTTCAAGCCGCCAATGTGAGGTCACTGAATGTGGAGTGAGGAAGGAATGCCAGCTCTGTGAGCCTGTCTGAGTTGTCTCTACGACACCTCTAGAAAAGAAACCAAAATGAAGCTGTGATACAAAGTTTAGCATGTCCAAATAAATATAGAAAACAGAGTCTGTATTACAAGACCAGTAAAACGTGAGTCCACAACTTTAGGAGGTGTTTAATATCTCCAGGGTTCTTTCATGAGTAGGGACATACTAAGTTGCTCAAGCAGTTGATCAAGTAGGATAATAATACTTCAAATCAACTAAACTACATTGTACTTACACATACAGTCCATATGAATATATTTATGTACATGAGTATACATAAATATATTCATACAAAACGAGCAATGAAAATTTACCCTGCAGTTTAATGGAGGCAGATGAATACATCAACTCCAGGTGTTCCCAAGGCATTTTTATGGAAGAATGGTGGTGCAGTCACTGGAAAAAACACAGTATTTTCACCTTTACCCTGACTGCATGTACATTTTAAATTGAAACACCCTCAAAACAATTTTTCAACATGCCAATTATATTGTGGTACACAGAACATTCCATCCTGCTGTGTTTTGCTACCTGATCAGCGTTTTTCATCATTATTTTCCAGACTGCCTACCAGGTAAAATAAATCCATGAACCTAAGTGTGGTTTGTGCACACCTGTGCATCACCATCCCACTACCACCATATGGTGATAAAACTTGTGTAAACACTGACAATAGTGTCACATGACTTGAACAGAATGAAAAATACCATGTGTGCAATAACCTTTAGACGAAAAGCTCTTTCCATAACTGAAAATCGACTTATTGTTTTGGATATGTCCTCTCACATCTTCTTATCTTTGGAGATTAAAAAAAGAGTTGCCTAGACTACACTGATGAATGCTCAAAATGTTTTGAAAATAATGTACGATTAACGATATTTTTTCAAATTCAAAAGACTATTTCAGAAATCACAGCCTTAGGTCCAGATTAAAACCACCAAGGCACCAAATATTTTAAAGAAGTTGCCAAACAACTGTCTACAGTATATAGGTAAGAACATAGGTACAAAGTGTTTAGACTGTATGTAACCAAAGAATACTTTTTAAAACATCTGTTAGCAAGTATTTACTGCCCTTCTAATGAACAGAAATTACTCCATAATGCTCCTTCCATGTAAAATGTTATTTATACTTTAAATGCATATATAAAAAATAATATAAGTGTTTTAACTTATTAAATAGATATAGATGAATTATCTTGGGATAAGAGATATTAAATTCAACTTTCTAGGTGTAAAAGTAAAATTTTCACTTGGATTTAAGATACACATGTGAACACCTGAAAGGAAAGCAGTTGCCCTTTGTTAGCCTTGGAGTGTTCCAACTAAAGAGACGATACCTGATGGGAGGTTACAGCACAGGGGTCAAAAGAAGACAATCTGTTAACAAGAAGGGGGGCAATGGAAGACCCACAACGGGTCACAAAAGTAGAAGTTAGGGGACTTCCCTGGTGGCGCAGTGGTTAAGAATCTGCCTGCCAATGCAGGGGACACGGGTTTAAGCCCTGGTCTGGGAAGATCCCACATGCTGTGGAGTCACTAAGTCCGTGCACCACAACTACTGAGCCTGAGCTCTAGAGCCCACGAGCCACAACTACTGAAGCCCACGTGCTCTAGGGCCCGTGCTCCACAACCATGAGAAGCCCGCGCACCGCAACGAAGAGTAGCCCCCGCTCGCCGCAACTAGAGAAAGCCCGTGTGCAGCAATGAATACCCAAACCAGCCAAAAATAAATAAATGTATTTATTTAAAAAAAAAGTAGAAGTTAAGTTGGCAAAGCAGATGTTAGGGTAGAATTAAGAAATTTCCATTCAATTCAGAAAACAATGGATGGTCAGAGACAAAGACCCAGCACACACAGAGATGCAGAGACAGAGCAGTGACACTGGGTGAAATGCCTCCAGTAGTCAATCTGGGAATGATTTTGTTATCATATAAATTACGCCTCAGAGTTAAAACATAACTCCAGGGTACAGTGGAAAGGGAACTGGAATCTTCCAGGTATGAGTGCACGGAGTGTTTGCAGTGGGAGCAGGTAGTCAAATGGCGGGGGCTCTGGTTTTATGACTCAGAACAACATTCTCTGAATGAGTGCTCACAAAAATTGAAAATTGTGTTAAAGTGCCTAATCCATTTACCTCTGAGCCTTTTCGTTTCCATCGAGGTGTCATTTTGTTATTGTTGTTCACACCATATGTTTTCCCTAATTAGACCATAAAGCTGAATTTGATTTGAAAGAAAGGGCTGAGAAGTACAAAATATCTGCTGAGTCAAAATATAACCTTCAGCTATTTGGGGTACAAGGTAGCCTTAATCATCCAAAAACAAAAACAAACAAACAAAAAAGATTTTCTGCCAGTGTTTGAGGTGTTTATGCCCATATAATAAACTAACCAAAATCTGTAAGTCCCAAAACAAATTTATAAAAGAATTCTTTCGTCCTTCAGCAAAACCATCAGTATTCAATAAGATTTATTTTAAAAACATCAAAACTTTGAACCCTGAAAATTAAAGCTGGCAAGCTGCTTCCAAGGAAGAAAGGGGTGCTCTTAACTGTTATAGAGGGATTCAAAATAACAGTGATAAAAGTTGAGAATGGCTATTATCCAAGTAGATAGGAAAGAGCAAAATCCATTCAACTGGTCTAAACATCCAAAGTCATAATTTACTGAACTTCTTTTTCATGTTTTTCTCTGTTTTTCCTTGTCTGTCCAGGGTGTCCTTTTCCCCTAATACTTCCTCCTATATTTCTACCTCTTTGTCTCCTTCCATCCTCCTTTTCACAACATTCCTTTCCATACCCTCTCATTTTTACCCCTACATTCTTTATCCTCCTGATTTCTGAGACACGCAGGGTACTAGTGAAGAATATAGATACCTAGTGATTTTGACCAGGTAAAGAATAAAATATGCTAGAGGCAAAAATTCACATTTGGCATTCTAGTGTTAGAAGCAAAACTATTAAAATGCAAAAAATAGGAGTTTAAAATGAATTTTAAATAGTAGCTATTGAAATACCTGTAGTGAAGGTCAAGACCAAAATCATTAACGTAGCTGTGCCCTTGAAACCCAGCAGGACCCTGGGAGGCCTTGACAGTGACAAATCTTTGAGTCACCGCTATGCAGAAACCGAGACCCTCACCCAGGTGGAGGATGGTGATTACATGCTGACCACAGGCACGTAGACCCCAGACTGACTGTAACCAGAAGGTTGATGACTAAGATTCCAGAAACAACATCACCCTGTTACCTCACCACCAACCAACCAACTTATTGTTACCAAAGGGGATAGGGATAGTGGCCAGGGGTGAGGGGGATAAATTAAGAGTCTGGGATAAATTAACAGATACACACTACTATATATAAAATAGGTAAACAACAAGGACCTACTATATAGCACAGGGAACTATACTCAATATCTTGTAATAACCTATAATGAAAAAGAATCTAGAAAAGAATATATATTATATATATATATGTATACATAACTGAATCATTTGTACACTTAAAACTAACACATTGTAAGTTAACTATAATTTAGTTTAAAAAATTTTTTTAAATAAAGTCCATGAGCTGCAACTCTCATCCCAAATCTTGCCTTTAAAAACCCTTCCCTGAAAGCCATTGGAGAGTTCAGGTCTTTTGAGCACTGGCTGCCCCTTCTCCTTGCTTGGCACCTGCAATAAATGCTGGACTTTCCTTCACCACAATGCAGTGCCAGTAGATGGGCTTTACTGCACTGCGGGTGAGCATACCCAAGTCCAGTTCAGTAACACTCTTTGCCCTCTCGGTTATAGTCACCAGAAATTGCTGCCTCTTTATTTATTTTATTTATTTATTTTTGGCTGCATTAGATCTTTGTTGCTGCGTGCGGGCTTTCTCTAGTTGAGGCTAGCGGGGGCTGCTCTTCATTGCAGTACACAGGCTTCTCATTGCAGTGGCTTCTCTTGTTGCTGAGCACAGGCTCCAGGCATGCAGGCTTCAATAGTTGTGGCATGTGGGCTCAGTAGTTATGGCTCACAGGCTCTAGAGCACAGGCTCAGTAGTTGTGGCGCATGGGCTTAGTTGCTCCATGGCATGTGGGGTCTTCCCGGACCAGGGCTCGTACCTGTGTCCCCTGCATTGGCAGGTGGATTCCCAACCACTGTGCCACCAGGGAAGCCCTGCCTCTTTATTTATAAAAGGTCTTTTATTTCTGCTGAACTCAGACAATTTGCAAAATAATGATGTTACATACATAAATTAAGCCTCTGCTCGACTTCCATTCCATAAAAAATTTTAGTGCACTTTGGAAGTCAATAAATATATTAATAATATTTTGGCCTCAGTCATTATTTTTGGAACTTTAATTCATACTTTTCAAAGACAGTCAACCCAGAGTTATCTTTTGTTTCCATAGCATAATATTTCAAGACAAGAACAGACAGAATCTTTAAGATATAGTCACACTAAAAGTATGGATAAATTGGAAGATTAGCATTGACATACACACACTACCATATATAAAACAGATAACTAATAAGAACCTACTGTATAGCACAGGGAACTCTACTCAATACTCTGTAATGGCCTATATGGGAAAAGAATTTTAAAAAGAGTGGATATATGTATATGTATGACTGATTCACTTTGCTGTACAGCAGAAACTAATACCACATTGTAAATCAACTATACTCCAATAAATAAAAAACTATGCCTTTCCAAACTAATATAACATTGTAAGTCAACTCTACTTCCTTAAAAAAATAAAATAAAGCCAAAACAAACAAAACATGCCTTCCCAACAAATCATGTTCCCCTAAAAGCCACTCCTTCCAACCCTATCTCATTAAGTAAGATATTTCCACAGTGTTTAGTTTACAAAAATTTTCATGCTAATTAGGTTTAATGTACTAAGGGGCAAGAACCATGTTTCTCTGGGTGATGTGATGAGTCCCTGTGCAGACATAATTTGATCAGTGGTCATGGGTGTGAATTAATCAGAGTGGCTGCAGAGAATGAAAGCAGCAGTGGGCCAGCAAGCAGTCTGGACAGGACAGGCTAACAGCTGACCCAGCAGCCAGGTCAGCCTCATTCTCCTGGAGCTAAAATCTCATTGGCTTTGCTGAGCAGGCTGAGCCCCAAATAAAAACCAGAGGCTGGCAGGGGGCATCCCTGCAGAAAGTCAAGGGGCAGCTGTGGGGAATATTAGAAAGCACACTTAGTTCCTATTTCAATTTGAATTAAGCCTTCAGAGGGTTTGCATTTCCATGATTCTCATTATTTGCTTATTTTGTAAATTCCGTTTGCTTTCCTATGAACTAACCATAAGAACTCATACAAAATAGAAATCATTTTATGTGCTGTTTATAAAAACTGTATGGTGAAAGAGGGATTCGAAATTATAAACAGTTCACCAGTCTTCTGGAGGGGAAAGGAGTCCAAGACAAAGAAAATGTTAGAAGAGGTGTAAAAGTGAGAGAGAGAGAAATGCAAGCAGTTCACAGCCTTGGCAGGAGGAAAGAAATAAGGTCTTAAGCTATGGCTCTGGGATCTAGAAAGATAAAGATAGCATCAGTTGTCCTCATTCCATAAGGATGAAGAGACCTGGCCTGGGTGGAAAACAAAGGATGTATAAACACAGATGGAGACTCACTGGGGTTAAATTCACAGCAGTCTGAGGGGTGAGAAGGGAGATTGGTAATTAGGGTAGTTAACTTTCCCACCAAAGTCTTTCATTTATTTCAAGAAATGTAAGGGGAGGAGAAAAGACAAGGGGTCCCAGAAAGAAAACTACTGTGCGGGGGTGGGGGTGGGGGTTGGGGGTGGGGGGAAGCCCTCAGGGAGATTTAAAACTGTCAATGCACACATCTGGGAGTCCAATTTCCATGAAGACCAACCAGCTTAACCTACAGTAAGGGAATGATGGGAACCCTGGGCAAAGCCATCCCCTAGTTTAAGGCTCTGAAACTAGGGTAGAAGTTGCGGCTGCCCTCTGATCATTAGTGGCTTCTGCAAAAAAAATGGCCCGCAGCAAGCTCAGTAGAGATGCACCCTCAGGGGCTGGGGTGGTACACCAGCACTGTTCCCGGACCATCCCCTCAACTTCCTTGCAGCAGCAGGAGAGAAGGTTCTGCCTTAAACTAGAAACATCCTAACAATGGTGTACATGTAGGAAGTGGAAGCTGGTTCTTCTTTAAACAAAAGCAAAAGTGCCTCTGTCACCGGAAGTCAGATAAACCCAAATAACAGATGGCACTAATCGCTAGAAATGCCACACTCAATACAAAACAAAAACAGGAGCAGAAGACTGAGAACCACCCAGAGTAAAAGTTGCTGCAGAACAGGCTGGACACGGTGAGCCAGGGGGCAAGAAAACAGAAACTCATAGCACCAGCTCTGAAGTGATTTAATAACATACAAAAAGAATCAGGGGACGAAAGGGGATTTCAGGGAATGAGGTTTCACTGATTCTGCTGAGACGAGCACAGGTTCAAGGTTGTATCTGAAACACTTTTGAAAAAAAACACAGCCCACATCTTTGATTTTACTCTCCTCCCAGCATCCACCCACCAGCCCCTGTAACCTCAGGATGATGGAGAAGTTGACAGGCTGAAACCTGGAGCCAGACCACCTATGGGGACATCTTCTGTAGGACATCAAGTAAATGACTCCACCACCAGTGGAGTTTTTGCTTATAAAATATAGATAATAAGAACCTCCATTTTATATGTTTATTGTGAGGATTAAGGGTGATAATCTTTCAAAGCAGTACCAACAGTCCATCACCCAGTAAGTGTACAATAAGTGTTAATGTGTCAGTTATTCTTTTTTTATTATTTGTATTTTTATTAATGTAAGATTAAGATAAAAGGAAGAAAACAGCAATAAGACTTAAGATAAAAGGAAGACATAAGCAAGGATTAAAATGAGGAGTAGGAAAAACATAGTGTGTTTCAGCTTCTTAGGAACCAGAGAGCATAATAATCTACACCAAAAGAAAAACCCACCGACCTGAAGTAGTCCTTCAAGAGAATTCGTACATTTAGGTCAAGTCTATAAACAGAAACTTCCTTTTGCCTATGTACTGTGACACAAATAACGTATCCCAGTTTAACATTTTAATATAGGAGCTGTGTCCTTGATGAAAATGATATTCCCCACCCTCTAAAAAAATCACACTATTTGGAGAAAATAGATGCTTTCTCCTCTTGGCATAGCCTCCCAGTCCACAGGCTCTGCTCCCCCAGCTATAACGCTGAGGCACATTTTAAACACTGAAAAGTTTCTGAAGCTTGAGAGAGCTAAGAAAAAGCCCCCTGATTCTACTAACAGATTCATTAGTGGAAAAGCATGCACTTAGTATTCAAGTAATGTTATTCTTATGTAAAATTATTTTCTTAAATCTGATACAGATTTGCATGGGAGGAAAGCAACGTCATATAATCATTATAATTTTTGCAAAGTTAGATTAATTTAAAAGAGTGTGATAGAGCTTAATGCACATTTTACCTCTTGTAAAAGGCATTAGAATACAATTACTATGCAGTACTTCACCTCAACTGGAAAAGAAAGAAATCAATGTGACCAATGGGAACGTGAGTCACTATTAACAGGCGGACACAGCAGTGAGGCTAATGTATCTGCCTCTCATTTTGGATTTAATTATTGCAATAACATCTCATTTGCTTTAAGGTATTACAATTATCTCCTGTTTTAAATTGAAAGGTATTTTAGAAAGAATGTGGTCAATGAAGCAAAGGTTCTAAATGTCCAGAGCATTGAGTTTTAAAGAAGAACCACCTACATTTTAAAAGAATCCTCACTGAAGGAGTGCCTGGGAAATGCATTTCCTCCCATCCTAGCCCCAGTGTCTGTGGCCCTGAGTGAGGCAGAAAGTTTTTTTTCTGATTTCAATGCTGTTAAATAAGAAAATCATATTAGGTACAGGTTGATAATAGGCATTGATGTGAATCAAGCTCTTTAAAAAGAAGCTCACTTTCAGAAGTTCATAAGACGCTATTTGCAAGTATGAAACATTTGCTTAATTTTTTGGTCAGATAAAACTATTTTAAAAATGAAATCAAGTGAAGCTTCAAACCTGATATGTATCAAGAGTCAGCCATTATCTTGTTCTTAATTAGGTATTCCTGAAATAATTCAAAATATTTGTTTAAATATTCAGGATAGATGTCAGTGGTTAAGATCTTTTTAAAGGTAGACCTCTTTCATTAGAAGTATCTTTAGTTTTTGTGTCTTAAAAATCTAACAATGTGTGATGATCCAAACTTCTGCTATTTTTATGGAATGTATGTGTCTGTGAACTGAACCCTCCAGAAATCTTGGTGGAGAAATACCCTTTTCTTAGGAAGGGCAGCAGGCCAGTGCTCTTGAGACAGGCTGGGACCTGGGACCTGGGACCCTTTGCTGCACCTGGACAAACCTGTCCTCAAGGCACAAAGAAACCACAAGGGACTAAAAATAACTGTGTGCATGCGCAGTTGGAGCAAATTATGGCCAAGAAGATACAGAAAGTACAAAAAAAAAAACAATCATCACTTATGAAGAGCAGGGACAAAAACAGAGTGTCGGGAGGAAAAGCAGGGACCTGCACATGCCCCCTGCACTCATCACCACCAAAGGGGTGGGCACGCCTTGACCTGACCCCTGGACACACCCCTACCCTCACGCCATATAATGGAACCAGCTTGCCCCACCTTGGCGAGCCAGCAAGGGAACCTGTTACTTGTTTTCGCTCCTCCCTGCTGCAGCAGGGGTCCCAGTAAAACCTTGCCTGAATTTCTTGTCTGGGCTCTGATCAATTTCTCTTGATTGGGGAAGGTTGAGAATCCTCGTTGGTATCACTCTGATGGCGGGGGAGGGGTTCAGGTAAGAATAATTAATCTCTTACTGCCCCTACACTGCTAGACTTCCTCCTAAAAATAACTCGCCCAACTTCATTCTTCCATTTACCAGTTAATGCGATTATAATGATTTGATGAATTTATTTTGAATAAGAACAAAGATTATTTCTCAACAATTTATAAGTGTAATTACTTCATCTCATACTTACATGAAATTATATTTTAATCTTTAGCCCATCTGATTGGATTATAGCAATTGAACATGTAAACATGTAAACTAGGAACAACTGACACATGGGTAAAAATAAACCCATTTTGTCTTTTTTCAGAGTATGATTGTTTATAATAATAAATTGCTTATACTTGAAAACTGTCTCTTCACACACACACACACACACACACACACACACACACATACACACACATGCATAAATACACAAATGATCTTACCTCACTTTTAACAGAAAATATTTAACCAAACGAGTTTCTTAAGGTATTTGGATACACAATGCAGATGTGGTGTTAGGAAGGAATATATCTACAGAGCACAATTAATCCAAGAAGATGTGATTTAAACGCTATTTCAGCTTTGTTTCAAGGCCAATGTCAATATAATCCATCAGATGATCAGTTCAAATAGGCTATACAAAAACAAAAAGAAGACCTTTTTGTCACTGGTAGAGTCATTGTCAACAAAATCCTTTAGTCAAAACAAACTTAATTATAATTGAATTACTTATGGGTGGATATATAATGATATGTATGCATTAAAAATTATTACATATCCAAGGAGTAATACTAATATCGAATAAATCTTCATTACATCCCAGGACTTGTTCTCACAACTTGTATATCTCATCTTATTCCACAGCAAAAAATACTGTTATCCCCATATACACAGATGTGGAAATGAACACACAGAGATATTCAGTAACTTGCTGAAGGTCACAGAGGTAGTAAGTGGCAGAGACAGGATATGAACACCGCCAGCTTGGCTCAGAGCGTGTGCTCAAACACCGTGGCCACACAAACACACAGATGTACATCCGTGCTGTACACACACAGTTCCCTCCTTATTCATAACCAGCTTCACTTTCTCACAGGCTAGGTAAAGCAAAAGTTTACGTTCACCAAATGAAATTGTTTTTCTGCTCTAATTACGTTGCCGTATCTTTAATTTCTTCAGCCCATTCTTGATATATTTGACTTAGAAGGTAACTCTCAAATCAGAAGAAAGTTCAAAGGTTAGGAACCTGAGAGATTTAAATTGTGTCTATGCTCAGAACACCAAGAACAAGGAAATTATAGGGACTGATATATGCTAAGTGACTTACATATTTTTCTTTCTTTCAATCTTGTGACTCTAAATTAGGTCTTACTGTTCACATTTTATTGATGAGAAAATAGCTTTCAAGGGAATGAACAATTTGTCTAAAGGCACCAGCCAGTGAGCGTACGCGTGATTAGTCTCCAGTGACCCCTCCTGTCTCTTGTGCTTTCTTCTGCCTGGCTCTTTGCTCAGGAGAACGACCTCTATACATGAGCTCCCTTGCTGCCTGGCCTCCTGTTGGGTTGGCCAACTGGGGTATTTATTCTTCACTCCCCAATCCTTCCCACGCCCAGCTCCGTTTTTTACGGGGTCAGAATTTTAGCAGCAGCCTCCTGCAAGCCCCAGCTCCTGCAGTGTCCTTCCCTCTGCCCCTCAGGGCTAGAGGTGGTAACAGCTTCCCTCTAGCCAGGCTCCTTTGAACCCTCTTGTCAACCATGCTTCGACTTTTGAACTTCTGTGTCCATCTTGGCATTGCCCAATTTTAGCAAAAATTCTGCTAAGTCAGCTTACAGAGAATCCCGCACCCTCAATATCTGATCATGTTGATATATGAGCAAGGTGATGATACTTTGGATCCCCCAGGTGACACCCAATCACACTAGCCTACCTTCTTAAGAATCTTGTTGCACTGGTTTAGCCAAACACCCCCCTTCCGCCACTTAGTACTGTTCCATCCACTGACCCAACCCTGCTCCTGGGCTATAAATCCCCACTGTCCATGCTGTATTCAGAATCAAGTCCAGTTTTGTACCGAGGACTCTCTTCCTCTATTTCAGCAGTTCCTGAATAAAATCTGGTTTTGCTGCTTTAAGCCCTGTCCAATTTTTTTCTTTAACACAAGTCCTTGAGCACTTCCTATCTCGGGTTGGTCAACTTAAGCCTGCCCACACCTCTAAATGTCCCTTCATTAAACTTTCTTCAATGAAACCATGCATCTGCTTCCTAGAGGCCACTGACTGACCCAGAGAGACCTAGAATCGTCAACCTAGACTGACTCTACCAGGACTCTTCAAAGGAAAACACATACTATGGAAAAGAAAAGGGAGGACCCTGAAATTACTTTGCTCTCTTTCAAGACCGCTGAAATGCTGATTGGCATTAGAATGGCCCTGAGAGAAGGCAGGCTTCAGAGGATAAGTCAACTGTTCCAATTCACTGAGCACTTACTTTGTTCCAGAGGGGCTACAAGCATCAACGAATGGGCACTGGAGAAAACAATCCCTGCCCAATTTGGGCTTAGATCCTAAGGGAGGAAATATACAAGTCAACACAGTAGTAAGCACTACAGAGTGCTATATTTGGGAGAAGAGAATAACATAGATGAGCCCGTTTTCAGGTACAGGGAAACAGACCAAGAGAAAGTAACTCTAAGCTGGTACCAAAGAGCAAAGAGTAGCTGAACAAGTGAAAGAGAAGCACGCACATTCCAGATAAAGGGAACCATAGCCTAGAGATCTGTGACCTGTTCCAGGCATGATATTTCAAAAATATAGCATTCTTTGTCCAGTAACTATTCTTAAATGCACTTGTAATCTCAAAACTATTTTTCTAGTATTTCTTCAAATAAATCTATACTAACATACTTGTAAGTACATTTGAAATATATTGTTTATGATGTAGCTAAATTACTAAGAAGATGTTACAGCTTTCAAGGACTGGTTTTTATTTTTTCATTTAAATCCAAGACAAAAGTATACCTCACATTATAGGATTTTATTTTTAATGGAATTTTAAATTTTCACTTTTAAAAGGAGCCCTTTGCCATAAAGTGAGGTTTCCATATGGCAAAATATTTTGCAGCCATTTATCAAATCAAAGCACAAGTATATATATTTGAGGACTCCCAACTAAACTGAACATTTTGAGACTTTGGCTGTTTGCTTCTTTGTTTTTTAAAGCAAACCTGTATACTCTGCTTCTTTATTTGGACTGCTCTTGAAGTGAAAGAATTTCATTCTCAGATGCAAAAATGTCAGGTCATTGCAAGATGGGTCCATAAACTGCAACCTCAATAGACTTATAATCTAAAATTTATTGACGGAAATATTTTCTAAAAAGAGTGAAAAGCTTTAAAGTAGGTGAATTCAAATTTGGTTCTGTTAAAAATAGCTGCTTCCTAGAGCATGCTGTTCTCTCCTTAACTTTTAATGAACTCTTGAAAGCTCACTTGAGAATGATAATCAGGTTGGCATTTTTCTGTAAATGCCCCAAATCTAAAAACAGAGCAAAACTTTTACAACAACAAAGATGTATAGTACATGAGGTTAATAAGCCTTGATGCTTCAATAATACCACGCTCACCTCAATATTCCAGAGGCTCTCTTTCTTATACTTTATTAAAAAAAACAACAAACTTTAACTTACTACCTGTAAATTAAATGCAGACATGTGGAAAACAGTATGGTGATTCCTCAAAATATTAAAAATAGAACTACCATTTTTCCCCTCTAATTTTTAAATTGTCTCTAGTATGTGCTTATCACTTTTACTTTTACTATCTTAATTTTTTCTGATTACAAAACTAATATATTGTAAAATGTATCACATGCATATTGTAAAATATTTCAAGAACTCAAGCAATTTTAAAACATTTCATGTAGAAAAATGAAGATTGATTTTTTTTTAATAACTTTAAAATCCACACACACAAAAAATAGAACTACCATATCATCCAGCAATCCCACTTCTGGGTATATTCAAAGGAAATGGAAATAGGGTATTGAAGAGATATCTGCACCCCCATGTTAATTACAGCATCATTCACAATAGCCAAGATATGGAAACAACCCAAGTGTCCACCAACAGATGAATGGATAAAAATATAAGGTGTGTGTGTATATATATATATATATATATATATATATATATATATATATATTCTATATGATATATATATCATATAAATTACATATGATTATATATTATATATGATTATACATCATATATATTATATATGATTAATAGTATATATATACATATATATATATGATAGAATACTATTCAGCCATGAGAAAAAGGGAAATCCTGTCATTTATGATGGGCCTTGAGGACATTATTCTAAGTGAAATAAGTCAGACAGAGAGAGAGAAATTCTGTAGGATATCCCTTATATGTGAATGAAAAAAAAAAGAACTCAAAAAAATAGAAAATGGAGTAGTGGGCACCACTGTCTCAGGGGTAGGGGAATGGTAGAGATGTGGTTTAAGGGTACAAAACGTGCAAGCAGTAGATAAATAAGTCCTGGAGATCTAATACACAATACAGTGATTATAGACAACAAAACTGTATTTTAAACATTACACTTGCTAAGTGACTAGACCTTTCCCATCACTAGAAAAAATGATAATTATGTGACCCAATAGAGGTGTTAGCTAATGCTACAATGTATCAAATCAATATGTTGTACACCTTAGATTTATACAATATTATATGTGAATTATCTCAGTTAAAAAATTAAATGCAGACAGTGCTTCATGGTAAAATATAGATAACCAAATATGTTATCAACATGTATTAGGGATTTACATATCAGCAACACCGTTCTTATAAACTTCATGCAAAGGCCTCCTTTAAATGCAATAGGGTGACATGCTAATTTCACTGAGGCTTCTTGTATTTAATATTTTAGGCATTATGCAAAAGTGTCAAGTAAATCCTTGAAACAGGAAAGGTCCTCAGTTTTAGCCATAATTTCTCTTAGAAATTATGTGAAATGAATAACAATGTTAATTTCTTACATTTCAATTATGGCCTGGCCTTTATGAGTATATGACAATGCTCCCAAAATTTCAAAGTCCTTTGGTGATCTACAAAATAGTGGTAGTATATAATAAAAAAGACTGTTTAAATTGTATTTAAGCAAGCTTTTCTTATTAATTTTTAGCTAATTAGGAGAACAAAAAATATTGATTATGAAGTAAATCACTGATTCTTTTTTTAATTTTTAAATAAATTTTTATTGGAGTATTATCGTTTTACAATGTTGTGTTAGTTTCTGCTGTACAGCAAAGTGAATCAGCTGTAACTGTACATATATCCCCTCTTTTTTGGATTTCCTGTAAATCATTGATTCTGTGTGTCAAAAAGAAGAAATCATTTTGGAATCTACAAAATTTGATTTTTTTTCCAAAATTTTATTATGAACATTCTCAAACATACAGCAAATTTGAAAGATTTTTACAATAAACAGCTGTGGACCCACTACCTTGACTTCACTATTACTATACTTATTTTATTAATGTCAAGCCACTATTAATCTTTCCCGGCAACCATCAAACCATATCATTTTGATGTACTTTAAAATAAATATTTTTAAAAATCATAGATCTATCTTAAATACTCTGTGAAATAATCGTCAAAAAGGACACAAAAGGTATGCCACTTCTAACCATGCATAAATGTATCCAGAAAATAAGAGTAAATCCTACATATTTTATATTTCATCCAAGTGCATCAGCCAGTTTCCAATTAGGAAAACAGAAACCACTCTGAGTAGTTCCAAAAGACCAAAATATTACCATGAGAAATTTACAATACTTTTATCTTGGCTGATTATAGAGTCTCTCAGCTTCATACACATTCTTATTAATGGGCCTGAAATATTAAGAGGCTCTAATATTGAACCCTAAAGGAGTTGACTGTTGTGCCCTTTTGGCCTCAGATTCTTCCCTAGCCCACTCCTGCTCTACTCTGGGGGGCAGGAAGGATTGACCCTCCCACCAACAGGCTGCCTCTGTACACTGACACTCAAGTCATTAAGGAGTTAAAAAATAATTTGATGAATTGCATAAATGTGCGCAAAGATTTATATATAAAGTAAATTTTGCAGGTTCTAAGACAATTTATCAATCCTTCGAAACCAGAATCAACCATCCCCAGTCTCTTTTGCTTCCCCCAGTCTGGGGAAAAAACTAACACAAACTGAAAACCTCAGGTGTTTATGAACACCATTTCCATCTTTAAAAAGTGATTAGGACAACGGGTGAATGTGGAAAAGGAGGATTTTCCTGGCCTCATGTGTCTGTGGTGTTTGATCTGGGAAACTTCTGATTTCCTTTTGTGAGGCAGAAAAATAATGAACAGCCAATTTAAATGGCTTTCAAAGCACAGGAGAAGAATGACTTTTTTGTTTTGCAAGCTGCCAATCAAGAACCCTGAACCAAGAGGTGGTTAAAAAAAAGAGAGAAAGAGAGATCATTAAATAAAAGAAGCAAGTTTTCAAGAAGACGTTCTGTTAATTTGAGATGAGGCAGAGCTATAATCATAGCCGCAAAACAAGCTTTGAATGTTGTTGTTTCTTTTTTTTTTTTTTTTTTTTGGCTGCACAGCACAGCTGGCAGGATCTTAGTTCTCTGAGCAGGGATCAAACCTGTGTCCCCGCGCGGAGTCCTAACCACTGGACCACCAGGAGGGAATTTTCCCCCCTCTAATCCGTGCAGTTACCAATGCAATTTTATATCCCTTAAAAGGAGGAAGAGTGGATTTTTATTGTACATGTTGAAAGGAGGAGGTATGAGTATTATGTATTTAATTGGGACAAGCCATAGTCTTAGTGGAGCTGTGGTCGGAATTTGTTATCCTGGACTGGCCATTGCATGTACATACAATATGCTCTTTTGGATGTAAATCTTAGAAACGCAGTATGAATGTTACCATTAATGAAAACATTATCCCAGTCTAAAAATATAAATATAAATATATATATATATATACACATATATAATAAACATTCTCACTAATAGGGGGAGGGTGAATAGGGTTTATCTTTTGTGCCAATTCTGATCAACCGGTAGTGACAGCCTGGGGCCCTCTCCCCTCTCTCCAGTGTGACTGTGCGTTCTCATTTGCGCCAGGTGGGAAGGATGCCTGAGTGGTGGTTGATGGCTACTGCTGGAAAGGACAAAGGGAGCTAGCGGAGATTCACGTTTATTTGTCAACCTTGGCCCAAGCATTAATTTGAAATTACTGTATAGTCGTTGGCTATGAAATATCCAGGTAATATAATTGATTTCTTGGTTTTAATACTGTACCCTTTTCAACACTATATGATTTTTTTTCAGAGGCCATTTGCTTGCTGACAAAAATAAATGACAGTTTCATAATGTCAAATTTCATTGATTATTCAGATCATTTCAGAATGCTTTTCATGGTGCTTCAGTATAGTTTCAGAGATATCAGTTAGGATATCTTAAGGCTTTCATGTGTTCTATAGAATTCCTGGACTAAATCTAAAAAAGTTATAAATTATTCATCTTAGTTACAAATAAGGAAAAGGCCCAAATGTTCCTTAATCCCATGATAATGAACAACTGATATATCAAAGGGTTTTCCATTTGTTTTCTCACACTCAAAACTGTTTAGATGTTGGTGGATGGGTAAAAACAAAACAAAACACACATAAAAAAAATAAAGTAACACTGCATATAGTTTGTATTTGTTTTAATCGCAGGAGTTAGAGGAGAAAAATAACACCAGATCCCTTTTATACTCTCCTGTGACTGGGAAATACTAAATTGAATCCAACTCACTCAGCATAGATTTTCTTTTTAATCTCTTCTTGTATTGAATGCAGTAAGTGAAAAAAATGTTTTGAAAATAAAATAGATCTATTTTGAACAAAAATGTGTTTTATATGACTTTAAAGAGTGTAAATATTTGGTGGTGTATTTATGAGATGCCTACTCGAAAATCTGCTGTGGGTACAACCTTTCTGAATTTGGACCTTTTGCCCTGTCTCCACATTACGGTCCCAGGACCAGGCTTTCTCCCTGCTCCCTGACCCACACACCTGTACGTGCTTCTGCATTATTTATATAAATATCTGACTGTGCATTAAAGATCAAACCTCGCCCATTTACTTCTTCTTTGATGCCTTTGTCTCCTCTAGTCTCTGGTTTCTTAGTGTATGTGTGCCTTTGTGTGTTGTACAGACTTCCTAATGATGGCTAGTGGACATCTTCACCATTAAGTGGTGAAAGAAGGATCTGAGTCACAGGGGTAAGGGTGGAGATGCCTTTGAGAACAGGAGGGACCACACCTAGGCAAGTGTTAAGTGTTGAAGACTGTCCTCTGCTGGAATCACTAACTGCGCCTGGGACTCAGGTGTCTTGTTTGTCTGCCAGCCCTGGGATGACAACTTAGAGCTGGGCACGGGGCAGGGGGTCCCAGGAGCACATCTCGCATATGCTCACCTGCTCTGGGTGGTGATACACAGTCACCTTCTGCCTCTTGTTTTTCAAGCTAGTACACAGTTCTGGGGGTCTGTATTTTGTGTGTGACTGTGTGCCCAGGACAGCAGGTCTGATTTGGTTCTCCAAATGAGAGATGCTCACTTAAATCAAAGGAAACTATGGAACATTAAAGGAAGAGCCTGTATGAACAGAAGAAAATGTGATCGATCTAACACCACCAGCTGCTACACATGATACATTTTCAATTTCTCCCAAATTTATCCTAAAATATTAAAATGTTTATCCATCAAACTATGAAGATTCATCCCCTTTTGCCAGTATTCAAAATGAATCACTACATCCCAAGAATATCTCTTTGGTTTTAAAAAAGTTTTTGAAATATTGAACTCTGAACATTTCTAGGGATGTTAGTTGGATTTACTCTTTAGAATTACCTCATTTATGTGGCTGTTTTTTTCTCAATAGCAGTAATTTACACAAATAGATACACCAATCTAAGATTAGCCTGAAGTATCTGCAAATTGTACAGTGT
The DNA here is from genome assembly GCF_005190385.1 of Monodon monoceros. NCBI lineage: Eukaryota > Metazoa > Chordata > Mammalia > Artiodactyla > Monodontidae > Monodon > Monodon monoceros. The sequence continues at coordinate 5,137,628 of NW_021703771.1, read as the reverse complement.
TTATTCAAAGAACAAGTTTCCCCAGCTGCTGTTAAATGGGGAAGAATTTATGTCCATTCATATTACGGAACTCGACTTTTCAGGATTTGTGGTCCAAAATATGTAGTGTGCAAGGAAATGATTTCATCATAAATAAATCCTTCCTTTTAAACTGGTATTTTTAATATGCATTTTTTTAATTAGTTTTTCTGGAGAAAAAACTACAGAAAAGTTAGAGACTTCTATGTTGAAATAAAAAGAGCAGTGGATAGGCACCAGAATCACCTGGGAAGCTTTGCACTAATAATACATGTGCCCAGATATACCTATGCTAGATTCTGACTCAACAGGTCCTGCTATTGTCCTGTGCCAGTTATCTGTGTCCTTCTTGCTTTGTTTTACCTGTAAGTCACAAGGCTGATCACATAACCATCTCCTCCATGAACCTTCCCCGAACCCACAGATTGGAATAAATACCACTGCTATTAGCTTTCCTACCACCCTCTCTCTCCAGCATATTTTATGCCATCATTAATAACCATATTATCTCTATATTACCAGTTTTAGTGCCCCTATGCCCATCACTAACACTCAGAAAGGTACAATGATGCTTTTTGTCTATCACATGGTAAGATATTGAATGATATCAGTTAAAATAAACAAAGACTGACAAGAATGAATAAAATAAACAAAACAAGTGATCTAAGATGATTAGGTAAACCAACAAAATAGAGCAATTAGTAGGTAATATTATCTATGAATCAAAGTTTTCTATTTATCGTGGAAAATTCATTTCAATTCACCATGGTATAATTTAAGTTCTTTACAATTTAGTCTTTCCTCATTAATACCTATCCTTTATGTTATAATCATTCGCATTCTTAAATGATTACTGTCTCATTTATACTTTGTATAAGACTTGCTTTTTTCTGTTTTGATGACCTTTCCTAGGTTTGCTCACCACCAACCAGATAAAGAGCGTTCAATTCAAAACTGTTCTAAATCGGAAGGCAATTCAGGAAAATTAATTCCATTGGTTAGTTACAAATCCAACACAAATGATAATCATGTAATCATTATATTATACTATAATTTAACTGTAATAGTTATAATATTTTATGCTTAGTAATCTACATCAATTTCTATATACATCTGTAAATCTATACATCCATTTGATGCTTACAGTAACCCTAAACAGTAGGTATTATTCCAATTTTACAGATGAAGAAACTCTAGTTTACCTTACAAATAACATGCACAACATTATTTGAATATTAATTGGTGGAGCCAGAATTCAGCTGTATCAGTGCTTGTCCAGTATTTTGCACTGAACGGAAGACAAGGAAGGCAGAGGATGGCTGAATCCTTGCTTTCTAAACAGTGATCACCATTATTCCGAAACAGCTATGTCATTCCACTAGGGTGATTGAAATTATTAATAAAATAATCAGCATCACCTATTAGAATGGCCAAAATCCAGAGCACTGACACCACCAAATGCTGACAAGGATGTGGAGCAACAGGAACGCTCATTCACTGCTGGTGGTGATGCAGAAGGGTGCAGTTCCTACAAAACTAAATATACTCTTACCATGCTATCCAACAAGCATGCTTCTTGGTATTTACCCAAAGGAGCTAAAAACATATGTCCATGCAAAGACTTGCAAGCAGATGTTTATGGCAGCTTTATTCTTTTTTTTTTTTTTTTTTTTTTTGCGGTACGCGGGCCTCTCACTGCTGTGGCCTCTCCCGTGGCAGAGCACAGGCTCCGGACGCGCAGGCTCAGTGGCCACGGCTCACAGGGCCCAGCCGCTCTATGGCACGTGGGATCTTCCCGGACCGGGGCACGAACCCGTGTCCCCTGCATCGGCAGGGGGACTCTCAACCACTGCGCCACCAGGGAAGCCCGAGCTTTATTCTTAATTGGCAAAACCTGGAAGCACCCAAGATGTCCTCCAGCAGATGAACAGATAAACAAAGTGTGGTGCATCAGACACTGGAATATTATTCAGTGCTAAAAGGAAATGAGCTACCAAGTCACGAAAAAGACATGGAGGAAACGTAAATGCACACTAAGTGAAGGAAGCCAATCAGAAAAGGCAACAGACTATATAATTCCAACTATATGACACTCTGGAAAAGGAAAATCTACAGAGACGGTAAAAAAAAAAAAAATCGCAAAAAAGAAAAGCAATTTCCAGGGTTGGCCAGGGCAGGCTTGAATAGGCAGAGCACAGAGGATTTTTAGGGCAGTAAAAATAATCTCTATGATACCGTAATGATAGATACATGTCATTACACATTTGTTTAAACCCAAAAAATGCACACCACCATGAGTGAACTGTAATGTAAACTATGGACTTCAGGCGAACGTGATGCGGCAAAGTAGGGCTCATCAATTGTAACCAATATGCCCCTCTGGTGTGGGACGCTGATAAGGGGTTATGTGTATATTAGGGCAGTGGGGATATAGGAAATTTCCATACATCTCTCTATATTTTGTTGTAAACATAAAACTGCTCTAAAAATAAAAGTCTTAAAAAATAAAAAAAAAACAACAGATGGGTCAGTAACAAAGAAGGTTATTATGAGGGACTTAGCCTCCTAAAATAAAGATAAATGAGTGAAAAAAGAATACATGCACAGAAAAGTATTTCATGTGTTTTTATAAGAGCAAATAATGTAAATAAACACTAGTTTACAAGCTCAGAGAGGAAAAGTCAGTCATTTGCCACTTGGACTAATATAAGCAAGGATATCAATAAAGATGACCAAAAGCAGACTGTATAAAAAATTTTCTAACTTTAAATATAACAGAATCCTTATTTTCAGAGGTTCATTCTGAAATGAACCATGAAACAACTGGTTAATTAAAATGAAACAGCAATTTTATGAAATTTACCTGTGTCAATATAAATGTAAAAATGATGTTCCACCAAAAAGGATGGTGTTAATTTTTAGGCAGAAGTATTAAAAGCTGTATTTAACATAAAATCACGGCTGAACATTTTGATCTCAGGTTTGATCCATCCCACAATCAGTCCCTCAGAGAATACCTTCATAGGATCCTTTACATCACCTGAGGTCTTTTTATTATTTTCCCACTGACTGAGCTGACAGGTGATAATTCTCCGAGAATAAGAAGCACCACACTATGATGGCATCAATTTACAGGAGAATGAACCGTCCTTTAATTAATCAAAACAATCTGGGGCTTTCTGGACGTTCTTTAAAGCAAATGCTCGAGCAAAGTTAACTACAACTTTGCTAAATCTACTTCACATTGATCTTCTATAATATACAAAAAAATGGCTAATTTTCTTGACTAAGGGACGTATATACTTTATGATCTCTAAAACCGTTTAATGTTCAACTCTTTGGAGACAGATTGGAAACTGCCTCTTAATTACTTATAATCATTAGGACAAAAATTACATAAGTGTTTAGGATTCAGAATTTTCCTACAATGTGAAACATCTGATTCTCGTTAAACATTTTAAAATGAAGCTCAGGAGGAGATTTGCTTTTTGTCCAAACAATAAGATATGAAATTCCGGGGCTTTCTTTATCGAAACAGTCTCATTAATTCAGTTGTGGTTTGTATTTTAAATGAGGCTGTGCAAAATTTCATAATTTTCCCTTTTAAATTTTCTCTTTATTTTTTAGGATACAAAAGTAACAAATGTCAATTTTCAAAAACACTGCAAAGTATAAAAAATTTAAAACCCCCAATTCATAGACTGCATTATTAATATCATTGTATAGGTCCTTTGTATTTTTAATGCAGGAAAAAAAAACAATATTCACTTTTAATTTCAAAAATAGGCAATTGATTCCACAGTGACACAATAATTATGAAAAAGCCAGGCTTTGCCTAAAGAGACAATGAGAAATTCTCAAAGTTCCCTTTAAATATTAAGACTCAAGCTTGGCTAATTCAGATTGTGAAAATTTACTATTAACCACTGATAACAGGATGTAAGACAAGTTCTGCCCAAGCAGGAAGAGGAAGGGAAAGCCTTCAGAGGAGAGGAGGGGAGTCAGTTAACAGGCTCTGTAAAGCAACTACCACTTTGGCCTCAGCCAGATATGGGTAGGGGCTGAGAGAATGCACAACAGAAGTTCCAGAGGTGCAGATGAAGACCTGAGCTTGTGGCTGAGATGAAGAGCATCTGAGCGTGTGGCTCCTTCCCCACCACATTTAATGTCACACAGGCTGTTCTTTTGCCTCTGTAGGATCCAGAACACTGGGAAATGATGCAGAAACTAACTGGACTCTCAGAGACCTTCATCTATGCTGTTCTAGAGAGCCAGCAGTCTGATCCCATCAACGCTGGTCAGACTAGGAGAGGTGACCAATAGCAAGAGCCACCAAGAACAGACCAGGACTTTGGCTGTGGACTTTGGCAGCAGGGGGTGAGCCATGCCCAGACACCAGACCTCTCCAGCCCCAGTCTTTAGGAGACCGAAAGAGACCTAGATAATGGCATGCAATCCAGGGGGCCCCTTCCCATCCCCAGAAGACATAGCCGTAGGCTTTCTTTCACATCCTGATGCCATCTTGGAAAGTGAAGGAAAGAATTCTCATGAAAGATGGAGGATTTAGTCAGAAGAGATCTTTCACTGAAAGTTTAGATTTCCCATCTGCTCTCCCTGCTACTCACCTGCACCCACTGGTGACAGAGGAGCACAAGTAGAATCTATTCAGAAAGAGGGACAAGTTTTTCTTGCAGGCAATCTGAGTTGCAATGAGTAAAATTCATATTTAACATGCTATATAGCACTTCCCAGATGTGATTTTAGGACTGCCAGATATTTAGTCATTATAGCCATTTCTTTAAAAGCCTCATAAGTCTCCCCTTTGTCCTTTCCCCACATTCAAGCAGTTACCTGTGCCAGCCAACATAGCAGCCACTAGCCACATGTGGCAATTAAGATGTAAATCAAATAAAACTGAATTAAATTAAAACTTCAGTTTCTCAGTCACACTGGCCGCACTGCAAGTGTTTCAGAGCCACATGTAGCTACTGGCTACCACACTGGACAGCTCTGATAAAGAATATTTCCATATCACCACAAGTTTTATGGACAGCACTGACAGCAGACTTTACTGTGCCTGCTGCCTTCTAACAGGAAATATAAAATAGCCCAACACAGAGAAGAAAGGAGTACTCCTGACTTTAATTTCTGAAAGCCTAAACCCATAGGGACACACAGAGAAGTCCAAGGCGTACCCACAATGTTTAGGAGAAAGGGGTTTAAGGAGACTGAAGCTTTCTCTGAAGATGGGAACCCTGGTCTGGGGAGCAAGGAATTGGTGATTATGGGATAGAATCCAGAGATGCAGCCGAAGTAGGCAGTTGCTGGGATTTTGAAAAGCACAGAGTATGTACTTCCTTTCCCTAACGTAGCCTGGAAACAATCAAATGTTGCCAACTTTGGAAAGTGAGAGGGCACCAGACCTTAAGAGGTTGATCTGACAGGAACACAGCATGTCTCTGAGGTAACCTATGGGAACAATAATTGAGGGCCATATGGGATGACAGCCATCTCAGCAGACCTCTGTGTGTGTAGGCAGAGGACCTGGAAACCAGATGGATTAGCCACCGCCACGTCTTCCCTCCACCCCACTTCCATGACAATATCTTGATACCAGTTACCCCAAACTTGGATAAATCTCAGGGAACTATGGGGGAAGGGTCGGCTCAGAAACTCACTGAAATTGACTTTCTGCCATCTTAATGGATGGTGATTCCAAATGGGTCTATATGCCTTACCACCCAAGTTGAGAAATGATATTCATATTCTTCATGCTTTCTTACAAATAGGGTTCAATATGTCAATTCACCAGGCCCCTGGCATCATGCCTTGTGCAAAAAAAAAAAAACAATGCCCATTTTGTCAATAGTGCCAAATTCACAAACAATACTTTTGAGTGCTTTCCAAATTTGAAGGTAGATGCTATGCGTTCCTGGTGATTAATGTGCACCTAATTTGTCGATTAGTATACGACATCCTGCTGATGTCGTAAGTTCAGGCTGAAAAAAATTATTTTGCTAACTCATAGGCATAAACATACATGAAAATCAAAGACCAATATACATCATAGGAAAAAAACCACAAGAGTATACGGTATCATGCAGTACTTAATTTTAAGCAAATCCAAAACCGTTCCTAAGGAATCAGGGGAAAATGATATGCCATATTCTAGTTAACTGATTTATATTATAAAATATGGAATGTTCTAGCAATATCTTTTTAATAATTTTAAATTTCTTAAATGTTGAAGACCATCTTTAAAATATTGCAATGTTCTTCTCACCCTGGGTATGTTTCAATAGATGGCCAAACCCCAAGACTAGCAATTCATTTCATTTGCTCTCTTTGTTGTGTAATTCATTTTCATAAGCCTAAATCCCAGAGTTGGAATTATAGGGACATATGAGGAAAAATGTGGTCAATGAACTATATCACCCATTGAACTCACAGAAGAGTGGAGATTTTTATCAAGAAAAATCTGACCTCAAGCAATTTCCCACTATTATTTCCTTCCTCAAATACAGTTACCTTTAAAATTGAACATGCTGCCTGTTTGAAGCTTCTAAATTTCCTTAAATTGATTACATGGAGCTGAGTAGTCATATAAGCACCAAGCAACAACTTGTTTCTTTTTTTTTTTCAGTATGTGGTTTTAAGTATGTGATCTTAAGAGCCCTTTTGAAAACATTATTTCATTGTTGACATTTTTAAGGAGGCAACTCTGTCTGCACAAGTAGCTACCACTCTCATTTCTCTTTACAGCCCCCTTTGCAGTAGGAAAAATCATTTTCCAACATCTCAAAATAGAAGTGAGAGTCAAAAGGCAAACTCTTTAAAACAATATTGAGCTTCGAAATTCTATCCGCTTCAAACTTCTAGTAACACACACAGCCATGAAATGTATGATAACCTCCAACAGACAATACTGGTCTCAAACAACCACTTCAGAATATCCCTAAGGCTTCCCTTGCTGGTTTGATTTCAGCATTAGTTAAGGACCATTGATGGTGAATGTGTATTTCATGGGCTTTTGGGTAGCTACAATATAGGTTTAAGTAACCTCTAGTATACTTCAGGTTTTTTCTAACCAAGGTGCAGAAATGGTGTAACATATGGAATATTTCAATGTAATGCCTTACTTCTTAAAATTAGAAAGAAAAAAAATCCTTGGAGCTTAGAAGCATAAACAAAATTTGAGCATCACGAATTACATTTTTTTCAGTATCCTAGCTTACAGTCCTGCTATTCTTTACGTTTTTTTTTTTTTTCTCTGTAATTTTAAATGTGGAAGAAAGCAGATTTCATTACTTTAAACACCAAATTAACTTCCTAGGGAATAATCAAAGTAGCTATTCCATATGTAAACAGCATTTTAAATGACATCAAAGTTAATGGACTCTAAAAACTGATTTCAAGAGATTTTGCATAGTTACTTCAAACATTAGAAAATGTTTACCCTATTTCAAGTTTCCTAGGGAATATATTTAAAATTATTTTAGGAATAAATATTAAAATCCTCCTTTTATAATTATACAGTAGTCTAAATATTGGAATTAATCCATCATAGATTTTGTATATATGAATGTGTATGTACACAGCTGTGTAATTGTGTACATATGGCAATTCTTTTGTCAGTCCTCTATATGCTAGCATTTATTTGTGAATTAAGATCTAGCTTCTTCTGTTGAATTCATTAGTATCTGTTAGGAAAATATAATGCATTTGAAATTTATAAGCAATCCAGATATATACATATTTAAATGGGGGCTAAATTTACTTAGATATTTATAAATTGTGGTCCTTTTAATTAAGTCTCAGAATAGTACTCAGTCTCAGGCAGAGTAGAAATAGAAATTGGCACTTTAATAAGTGCTTACTATTATTATTTCACGGTCAACATTAGCCCCTATTGTAGCTATCTATGTACTGAAATAATCTGTGATCTGAAATTGATAGTTATGAATTTATTTTAATGACATGAAATATGAATTTAAGACGACTATATTAATGTCTTTCCAATGACTGCCATCATACCTAAGATTGTTGGATAAGAAAGTGGCAATTGGGGAATTCCCTGGCAGTCCAGTGGTTAAGACCCTGTGCTTGCAATGCAGGGGGCGCGGGTTTGATCCCTGGTCAGGGAACTAAGGTTCCAAACGCCGTGTGATACAGCCAAAAAAAAAAAAAGTGGCAATTAAAGAACCAATGCATTTAAAATCCATTACACTTGGGTGGGTGTATATATAAAATATATTAAACTTAAATACATGGTCTTCAGTCTGGGGAGTTCACTAACTGAGATACTGGGTAATAAAGAAATTTCCACCAGTGTACATAAGCTGCTGCAAGTCACAGACACATAAATTTTAAAATTTCCCCAAGAGGGATAAAACTCAGACACTGCACATTCATCTATCGATTGACCAAATGCAAGGTTCCTGTTCCAAGGCTCTGGAAGTTTCTTGCAGCTACTTTCAGAGAGAAGAGAACAAACATGATGAGAAACCCATCCCAATGCCTACTACAATTCTGGCATTTAATTAAGAAAAAAAGTCATGTCCTCTATACAACACATTCCATTTTGTTTAAGATCCATTCAAAAACTCAACTGGTGCCCCTACAACTAAAATGGGCACATGATTACATCTAAACCTATGGGTATTTTAATCTACTTCATCCTAAAGTCTACAGCAATAACAAGTGAATTAAAATCAGTGAAAAGAATTTTGGACAAATATTTATCAGGTCCTTAAAATATGTAGAATAAGGTGGCATTGTTGGATAAAGCACCCAGTTGTCTAGAGAAAAATATTATAGTCATTTTATAAAATGATTACTGATATTCTTTTTTAATTCTTTGAATAATTTATTCCTTTCCTTGAGAAAAGTATAACCCAGAGGCAGAGAGCAAGATGGCGGAACAGAAGGACATGCAGCTCACCTCCTCCCACAAATACATCAGAAATACCCATACACGTGGAAAATTCTCACAGAATACCCACTGAATGCTGGCAGGGGATCTCATACAACCAAAGCTGCAAGAAAGATCACCACATAACCGAGGAGGGGAGGAGAGGGAAGGGGGAGGGGAGGGGAGGGGAGGGGAGGGAGGGGAGGGGGGGGGAGGGGGAGGAAGGAAGAAGGGAAAGGAAAGAAAGGAAAGGAAAGAAGGAAAGGAGAGGAAAGGAGAGGAGAGGAGAGGAGAGGAAAGGAGAGGAGAGGAGAGGAGAGGAGAGGGGAGGAGAGGAGAGGGGAGGGGAGGGGAGGGAAGGGAAGGGAAGGGAAGGGAAGTATAACCCAGAGTGGCTTCTCTATGAAATGAATAGGAAAACAGACATAAAATAACAAAGCATGGAGAAAAGATGAAAAAAAGGGAACTGTTATATTCGGGGTGCCGACCATATGCTAGATACCAAATAGAATTAGTTTTACCTGTTTAAATATATTTAGTCCTTACACAAGGTAGCTGTTATCCAAGCTCATATTATGAAAGTTAGGCTTGGAAGTCAAGCTCAATCTCAGAAAACAAGTAAAGTGAATCAAACTGAAGCTTTTCTAAATCAAAAATCTACATTCATCCATTACCCCAAGAGAAGTGATGACTTAACATTATTCAGGGGTTAGAAATGCAAACTTTTCTTCTTAGTTTTTCTATATATTTAAAATATAAAGGAATTTGATCCTGTTTATGGAGAACATACCAGTGGGCAGAAACATTCATTCTGATGGCAGCAAACCTATTATTATATCACCCAAAAAGGAGTTATTCCTAAATTCTGAGAGGAGGAAACTTGTAGCCCCTAAATATATGTTAAGCTGTGTTTCCATGCCTCAGAACACACAAAGAAACAAAGGGGCATTATAATATTTCCAAATCTTTTGGGGACAAACCTCCCACACACACCAGAGTTGCAGTTAACCCCACACGTTGTTCCTGGCAGCTCAGTAGCACATAAAGGCTAAGATTTGCACCCACATCAATTATTCACTTCTCGGATTGCAGGATCCAGGAACTCAGGCAGGGAGGAAAGGCAAGGCCGCCTATCCCTGGCTGAGAAGGGCTTTACTGTCACACCCACGTAAGCCTGTCACCACCAACACACTGGACAAAGACTGTGCCCAGAAGGCTCAGGACAGAGTGCTTTCTAGGAAGTTGCTGGTGCAGGAGCTGTAAGTATAAGCATCAGGAAGGGCAAAAGACAGGAGATGAGACAGTCAAAATGCTGTCAGCAGGCTGGCGGATGCCCCAGGCCAGGAAGCTGTTCTGTGTTCACAGGGGAATTTATTGTGTGCTTAAACTACAATTCACCCTCCTTTGATAGTATGTACTCTTCACAAACATATTTAGCAATAAATCCCTCAGTATTACATGATTTTATTATTTCACCCTGTAACCAAGAAGGATGCTATGGGGTTTTCCCGGGACAGAACCCTCCCCCCATGTCCTCTGCCTGCCTCTTGTTTGTGGAAAAGCTGAAGTCTCCCACGCCTCCCCTGAGTCACAAAGGCCTGACTCAAGAATTAATGATTGAAAGGGTGTGAACACGTAGTGACAAAAGTAGCAGCTGGACCAGGAGAACCGGTAACAACTTAAACAGGAAATCAGCCACGTGGCAGTCACAGAATCTTTAGTTCCTCCTTGAAGTACCTAGATAACAGTATGTGATGCACATTTCCTGGGTTGTTTTACAGATGCTAAGACCCCCACCCAATGGAAGAAGTTAACTACTTGATGACCTTGAGCATGTAGCCCCCAGACCTACTGGAGCCTAAGGATTGATAACGTTAACCCCTGTGACACCACCCTGTTACCTCACCATCAACCAATCAGAGAACTGTACATGAGCTGATCATATAACCTGCAACCACCCTCCCTCACCTGGGCTTTAAAAATGCTTCCCTGAAATCCATCCAAGAGTTTGGAGTCTTTTGAGCATTAGCTGCCCCACTCTCCTTGTCTGGTACCAGAAATACAATAAATGCTGCACTTCCCTTCACCACAACCCGGTGTCAGTAGATTAGCTTTACTGCGCACGTGGGCAAGTGGACCCAGTTTTGGTTGGGTAACAACGCTTTATGGACTTTTTGAATTGTTTTGTTTCTTTTAGCCTCTATCATCAAAAAAGCAGAACAGGCAACAAAAAAAACCAAATAAAAACTACAGCAGTGTTGCTTTCTTGTTCATGGAGTTTCAATTAGTGGTAAAGACAGTTTAATTGGTAAAGACAGTGGTAATGTTAGAAATTCGTATAGACATGTACCCAGGTAATCAAATAGTAATCTGCATTATTCAAGACTTTATTTCAAGGGTACTTGGGAGCTGTGCTGGTTAATTCTGGTGTGTCCCCCCACCATATTCATTGTCTGCCTTTCTCGGCTCTGCTTTGTACCCTATGAAATGCAGCACCCAGGGTCCCTGAGCCTCTGGCGGACCCCTAGCAGCAGCCAGTTGGGAGGCACCAACAGAAGACCTGAGGAGGTCGGGCTGGGGCCGCTGCTGAGTGCTCTGCCTAAAACCCCGGTTCTAATTCCAGCTGAGTCCTCCATCCCTCCCCCCTAGGGGCCTCAAGCCTCCCAGGCTCCAGTGCTAGCGCTTCCGCCATTGGCCCTGCCAGGCCTGGGGTAGCTGCTGACAACTTCCCACTGAGCCAGTCTCTGGGCACTTCACTGGAACCCTAGCCACACCTCTGTAAACAGGCCTTCCTTAAACTGCATCAGGGAAAAACTCTGAGGGTGTGTTTTGTGTCTGCGCACAATATGACAATGACATAGCAACAATTAAAACAATGGGAAATCGTCCATGGAAGGATTAAACAATCCCAGAGAAAAGCCTAGACTTCAGAAATGTATTCCAATCAGGTTCTACAGTCCATTGATCAAGGTAGGTTGCAAATCTGATTCCAAGCTTTCAGAGACCAGAGGCTCATGTCCTGTGAACTCAATGAAGCTTCAGCTTCAGGGCCCCTTGCTTGCAGGGATCCTTTTTTTTTTTTTCATTATTTTTCAACTGAAGTCTAGTTAATCTACAATGCTGTGTTAGTTTCAAGTGTACAGTGAAGTGGTTCAGTTACATATATATATATATATATATATATATATATACACACACACACAGGAGAGAGATACATCTATTATTTTTCAAATTCTTTTCCATTATAGGTTATTACAAGATATTGAGTATAGTTCCCTGTGATATACAGCAGGTCCCCATTGTAAATTAGGAGTTCAGGATTAACATATACACACTACTATATATAGAATGGGTAAACAATGGGGACCTGCAGGGATCTTCTTAAGATCCCGGGAGGGAACCTAGCAATATGCTTATATGGTAATTTATTTTGTCAAGTTTGCATAAATAAGATATTTCAGTTGCAATCAGTGAAGTCCATTGTCTCTTTCTAAGACAGTTTTGGCTCTATCAGACAGGGTGACAACACAATGGCCACGGGCAATCTAAGACCCAGCTACGAGTAAAGGTAACTAAAGGATCCATTTAGTTTGGGTCTTGTGAAATCTAGGTATGTAGTCAGAGTAATCAATGTATCATTGTTGTCCTTCCCAAGGGAGGAATGGATTCCTGGAATCCTCCTGGCTGGTTACTTTCCAGGCATTGTGACATGAAGGTTTTATCACAATAAAAGCATCTCCTACTGTGCCCAGTAGTGGAAGTATGTGGGTGGCAGAGGAGAAAAAAAGATTTGCAAATATACAGAACATGATGTGAGTTCTGTAGAAAATTATTCCAATCATCAGGCCTATAAAACTCTAAGTGGAGAATTTGGTTCTCATCAATGCCTAGTCAAAACAGAAGTTCTCTGCTATCAGCAACACACTTGATAAACAACCATACTTTCTCTCCTATGGATGGGAATCGTATGAAATAGAATTTATCATGACCCTTGGGTTTTCAGAACAAAAACCTGGAGCAGTACTACAAATAGCACACCGGCCGTTGTGCAAAGTTGCATGTATTATTCATTTCAGCTATCAATAATAAAATACATGCTAGGGGAAGACTGAATTAGCTTCCTATTTTTCTCAGGGGGAAAAAATGTAAAATCAATGTCTTATGAAGAGGAGATTAAAAAAAGGCAGTCAAAAATTTAGGAAAAATGTTTTAAAAAGGTATCTCAGTCACTTAACTACTGAAACTCTTAAGGTATTGTTCTGAATTTCATGACATTTGTGGCATTTATGTTTTTTAACTTTGCATTTTCTTATGAATTTATTTCCTTGTCTTATGGTTTTGTATTCTTTCTTTAAAGAGACTTCAAAATTGATTAAGGATGCAGAGACTGCAAAACCTCTTTTGCTTTGTTTCTTGTTTTTCCTTGACATGGTCAAGCAAAGATCACCAACTAGATAAACATTATCCCTAATATTAAAAACTATATGTACTTTGGTTAAGAGGAAGTACATATTTCCTTGCACTAGTGTCTGTTAATAAAGGAATGCAGAATTCAGATCAGTAGTAATGTTTACATTTAAAAAAATTTAAGAATGAATATATAATACCCAGGAGCGAAAAATGAAGTTAAAAAAGTCCACAGAATTAAACATGGATTGCTTATATTTGGTGTACCCCTTCTATTTAACACTCACCATATAGTTTATGTCTGTTAGGAGTTATTAGGGACATAAATTTAGGACCGGCCTTTCATAGAAAACCAAGACAGAAGCAGAAGACGTATTTCTATAATCTTACAGTGAAGCCTGTGATTGCACAAAAATCAGTGGAAAGGACAATATAAGCTGTGAAGCTAAGTGAGTATGAAATAGCCTGGGATTTGGGAAAGAACAAACTGGAATAGGTGAGGTTGGTGCCCTCCTTCTAACAGAAATTCCAGCAGGAGGAAAAAGATAAAATCATGACTCAGACTAGGTATCTCAGGGATTGCACCTTTACTGAATCTTTCAGGCTCGGGTGAATACCAAGTATCATACCCAATTAAGTATAAGTAGGTGAAGGGAAAATTATAATCTCTTACAGAATGGAATATTTAAAGAGAAATTAGAATCTTTAAAAGTTAAATGGAATCTAAAATTAACCTCATTGATCATGGCATAAGGTCAGGGAGGAAAGAGAACAGAAGCCTTACGATCAAGTCACCTGCATACCTATTCAGCTCCCACACTTTTCTGACACTGGGAAAGTTCCTTGACCTAAATTTTATCATGTGTAAAATGATGGGGCTGGAGTTGAATTTCTTAGGTCCTTTCTCTATCAACAAACCAAGCCTGACAACTCGGTCCTATGACTGGTGCCTGGATCTAAAGAGCCCCAGCTTTCCTGACTTAAATTTCTTTGACAAGTTACTCAATCTCCCTGTGAATCAACTTCCCCAAGGGCCAAATATAGATAACAGTATCATTCTCTCTTTCTAAATGTATTTGACAGGAATGGTGAAAAAGTACATTGTTCTTACACTAAAACTTAGTGTGCCTTAGTGAATAATGCACCTCAGAAAGTTCACTTTATAAATGCTAGTTTTTAGGGGAAAATATGCATGGAGAATTTCAGGTATTTTACATATGAAAACTAAGCATATTAAAGAACATTTGCATTCTCATAGCACTCTCTCACAGAACCTATCAAAATTGCTAGTTGTATACTATTCGTGTAAGTTACATATTCAACATCTCTGAAAGGTAAGATTCATGGTCAGTGGTATATAAGAAATATACAATATGTGTTTTTACAGACATACATGGTTGAAAATGTATGTTATATTCAAAGACCTGCAAAAACAGCAATTGTGCAATCTTCCACAGTAATCCTTTCCATCAAAAATAATTTTTAAAAATTCTTTATCTTTGTGATTTTGGGCACAGAAACGTTAGATTTCCACCTTGTACACAAGGATTCTCACCTATCCAAATAACTGCTTTACTCTTATCCTCCTCTATCCCTACTGTTATCTTTAATTACATCTGGATTCTTCTACTCTCTAAGTGGCCCATAAACTTGCACTTAGCACACTCTAAGTTTCTTTATTCTGTCCCAATTTTCATGAATTCGTTGTAGCTTGCAGAAGAACTACAGGTACTATATCCTCTCATTAAAAAAAGTCTAATTCTCAGGAAGATATAACTTGATCATCTAAAAAGTGATCTCTATAAATTAATAAGTGATTTTTTAAAAACATATGCTTTCTGAAACATTAGGTGCATTTAGTGATTTTTAGTAGTTTGGGGTTTTATATATTTATACATGGTAACAGTTGCATTCTATCAGGAAAATATCCATTTTGTGTGTGGTGAAATTTCTAATGGTCTGAATATATGGAAAAAAATTCCTAAATAACAGCTTTGAGTCAGGGAAAAACAAGATTCCTTTATTAGTGTTATATGGAGAAAGACATTTAGGTTTCACATTAGATATGATTTTTCTTTTGAAACTTTTATACACCCCTATATAATGAACATATTATATTGGTACATGAAAACTATTAACATTCTCAATTTTGAGTCAATACCATAATTACATAGAGTTTGCTATTCTAATTCGTTTCATGAACATAAAATAATGTTCCAGAGCAAAGTATTTTCTGAAGTTGAAATAACAGCCAAAGGCTTTCCAAACAGGTGTAGCCATATTTTAAAGCCCTACCATGCCATGATCTCTCCAAGAGGCACTGTAGGTGTATGCGTCATAAGATAAAGCCTCTAGGGACTCGCAAGCTAGTAGGTTAGATATACACTGCCAAGAAGCACCTTAAAGCCACTGAGTGTCCTAAGGGCAACCAGAATGAATTGGTAAATACTTGGAAACGATGAGGGATCATTAATCTGCTTCTGGATTGGAGAAAATCAGAGAGAAAAATAATTTTTTTTTTTTTTTTTTTTGGAGTGCAATCTGGTTTTATTAACACATTTGGTCTGAGGAACTCATCTCCGTTTCCTGATGGACAGGTAGGACACTAACAAGGCTCCGATGATTAAGGTTCCAGAAAGGCCAGCCACCCACAGAGTTTGGGAGTCTAAAGAAGACCTTGAGCACTTAACGGAGCTTTTCTGAAGAGTCCTGAGTGGTTTGGAGTAGAATCATGTGACACTGGCTAGAAAATCTAGCAGTGCTGTTCTGAAAATGGATGTCAGAACTTCTTCTCGTCTGGCAGGACAGGCTGTCATACAGGATGGTGCCCCAGCAGGCTGGCAGACCGATGCACTGCAGTGCAGATACACCGGTCCCTTGAGTGCCTGCTTTGCCACTGAGTCCACGAGACTGCAGGTGGAAATGCTGAAGCGCTGGTAGTGAGAAGGAAACGGCAGGTCCAAGGCTTCCTGGACAGGGACCAGTTGGGTCTGATAGTTGTCTCCAGTTTAGGGCATCTGTTTACCAGCATGCGCCCCTGGGGCTGGAACAGGGCGTTTGTGCTGGGTGTGGCCCAACAGTGCTGTAGGCACAGCCCTACATGATGACTTCCATCACAGATTTCTCTCCGATTTCTGAGAAATCAGAGGTGCATCTTAAAATTTTAAGTTGGAATTCTGCACAGTTTTAGGTATGTCCACATATCTGAGGATATCCTCTTCTCTGTGAGCCACCTTCTGTACTGGCTGCTTGCTGGGCTTGTGTACAGATTACCCTTTGTCATTACTCTGCAAAATTCCTTCACCCCTCCCTGAATTTCCTGTTTTACGGATCCCATATCTTCCTCTTTCTTGGTTTACATATCATTTTGCTGTATACCACGTAGAAGCTTCCTGAGAAAGAATACTGGGAAGCAAATTTTTGCAAGTTTTTGGTCTTAGAGTGTCTATAGTCAACCTTTATGCTGGATTGATTATTTAGTTAGGTATAGAATTCTTGGTGGAAAATCATTTTACTTGAAAAATTTGAAGGAATTTATCTTATTATCTAGTTTAGAATGTCTCAATGAAATGACTTCTTTTTTTTATTCACTGGTTAACATAGACCTTTTGTTTGTTTGAATTTATTTTTTCTTTAAATCTTTTTAAAAATTTACTTTTTTTTTTTTTTTTGCGGTACACGGGCCTCTCACTGCTGTGGCCTCTCCCCTTGCGGAGCACAGGCTCCGGACGCGCAGGCTCAACGGCCATGGCTCACGGGCCCAGGCGCTCCGCGGCACGTGGGATCCTCCTGGACCGGGGCACAAACCCGCGTACCCTGAATCCGTAGGTGGACTCTCAACCACTGTGCCACCAGGGAAGCCCAAAACTTACTTATTTTTTATTGAAGAATAGTTGATTTACAATGTTTTGTTAATTTCAGATGTACAGCAAAGTGATTTGGTTATACATACATATATATCTATTTTTTTCAGATTCTTTTTCCTTACAGGTTATTACAAAATATTGAGTATAGTTCCCTGTGTTATTTAGTAAGTTCTTGTTGGTTTTCTGCTTTATATATAGTAGTGTGTATATGTTAATCCCAAACTTTTGATTTATCTCTCCCTACCCCATCCCCTTTGGTAACCATAAGTTTGTTTTCTATGTCTGTGGATCTGTTTCTGTTAAGTTCATTTATATCATTTTTTTTTTTTTTTTTTTAGATTCCACATATAAAGTGATCTCATATGATATTTGTCTTTCTCTGACTTCCTTCACTTAGTATGGTAATCTCTAGGTCCATCCACGTTGCTGTAAATGGCATTATTTCATTCTTTTTTTTTATGGTTAAGCAATATTCCATTGTATATAAATACCACATCTTCTTTATCCATTCATCTGTTGATGGACATTTAGGTTGCTCCCATGTCTTGGCTACTGTAAATAGTGCTACTATGTACGCTGGGGTGCATGTATCTTTTCAAATTATGGTTTTCTCTGGATATATGCTCAGGAGTGGGATTGCTGGATCATATCTTAAAAAACTAAAAATGAAATGACATTTTAACTCCCTATTATCTCTACTGTTTATGTGCCACCTGTTTCTCTGTTTTGTTTTTGTTGTTTTGCTTTTCTGGAAACTTTAAAGATCTTGCCTTTATTCCCAATGTTGAGAAATTAATAACGAATGCTATGCCTGCACCTATACCCTCCAAATCACTGTCCTGGGAAATTGGGCCCAAATCTGGATACCATGTCCTTTATTCTTTATTTCTGAAAAACTTAATAATCAATTACATATTCTTATTTAATTTCTGCCCATGATATTTTTCTATTTTTGGAATTCCTATCAGCCATTGTGTCTTATAGACTGATTCATATCTTTTTAATTCTTTCAGTTCTCACTATCCATCTTTGTACTTTTACTTTCTATTATCTTTAATTTTATATTTCAGCCTCATATATTGAACTTTTATTTTGCTTCTCATATTTTTAATTTCTGAGATTTTTTGTTTGTTGATTTCTTTTTTATTTTGTTTTAGAGATACAATATATTCTATTTCTCTCAAGATAATAATTTATAGCTTTTTTGAAGTTTTATTTTGCTCTCTGAAAGTCTTCATTTCCTGTGTTCCTTGTTCACCCTTTTTATTTGGATTCGTAGTATTAGAGGTTTTCTTTAATTTACTTAAGAGTAAAGCACTGAATAAGTGGCCTGTCACTGCAGCTTGTGTACAATCAATGGGGTTCACAGATGCAAATAGAGCTTTTCCACCAGAGATGAGGGTCAATGTTCAAGTGTGTGAAGGTCTTTTGTCTGAGTTAGTTCAGTTTCTGTTGACTCTTTCCCTGGAGGGTGTAAGGGTTTGAGTATCTGGGCTCTCATGGAGTACAGGAGTAAAGCACGGTCTCTTCCTTGACATATTTTTACCCCCGTTTTGTCCAGCACATCACCCCAACCCCCTATGACTGTGAGAACCAAGTCCAAACACTCTCTGGTTCCATATTTGTGTATTTTTAACATACACAAAAGTATAGGCTCCTATTTTAAGAGTGATTATTTTCAAAAAGAGCATTTTATGATGATTTTAATGACAAGAATTAACGTAAAATTAAATTATAGCCATATGTGGCTATGGTATATGGCATTAGTTCCACTCCAAAAGATAATCTATTTATGTGTAGCTAGTCTACTGTCTCTTATAAACACATCCTCAAATTTTTTCTGGAAAATTGTCCCTATATTCATATTAGAATCTTTCATAATTGCAATTTATATCATATTGCTCTCATTTTCCTGCTCCCAATGGAAATCCCTCTTAATAAAGGCTATATTAAAAGAGCGAGGCCTCATTAAAAGTAGGTCAGACATCTCAATTCAGATTTCAATGACCCCATTATAAAATGTAGGATTAAATCTTAAGAAATGGCCATATTCTGCATTTCTTAAGTGTTGAGGGTTTAAAAAATACATCTTTTGTACCTTTTTTGTCCCTGAGCTAAAAAGATTGTTATAAAAAGAGCAAACTGAGCTTTTTTTTTTCCTAACTTAGTATGAACTGTACAATGCAGTGGAATTAATACGAAGAATAAAATGGCCAGGAAAGGCATTGCATAGGCTCAAGAACAAACCAGATCAATAAGACAGATGGGTAGATAAACCAACTACATTAAATCCAGAGTGACAGTGAAAACTGGAGGGCAGTCATGAGAGCTCTCAAGAAACTACTGGAACAGTACAAATTATCCTAAGACGCTAGGAATGAGAACAAGACAAAGCCTGTGAGCGAACATTCCAGAGCTAGATTTATCCCACATCTGTGTTGCCTCACATTGTAAAAGTTTAAATGCATATGAAAATCTACAGTTTCAATTCTTCTTGATAATGTTAGATCAAGTTACACTTGCCCCCATTTCCAGTGAGAGCCGTCACTTGGTGTTACGAAGCAGGTTCCCCTCCAGACTGTTTACTGGTGTCCTCACCACTCACACAGTTCAGGCATGCCCATGTACTTACCCGTGACATGCTTCAACCAGTTCTGTACCTGCCTGGCACAAAAATGCCCTTGCATTTGCTGTGCCTTGTATGAGGCGCTAGTACAGACAGAAGAACATCACCTTAAAGGTTAAGTGCAGGAAAGTGTTAGCAGGTATTTATAAACCTAAGTCAGCTAACATCACTCCTCTGCTCACAACCCTCCACGGGTCCCATGTCTCACTCCAAATGGAAGCCAAAGGCCCTATAATATCAACAAAACCCCCAGCTGCCAGGCCACAAAATTAATCATGATTCCAGTGACCAACTCATTATTTTTAATGTGAATATTTACCTAATATAAAGAAATGCATACTCACTATAGAAAACTTTAAAAATATGAAATATGTAAAGAAAAAAATACTCATAATTCCATAGTCTAAAATAATCACTATGCTGTTTGTTTGGGGTGTTTTTCCAGCTGCTATATACAAATCATGTTACTGGGTTTTATTTTAATTTTTATTGGAGTATAGTTGCTTTACAATGTTGTGTTAGTTTCTGCTGTGCAGCAAAGTGGATCAGTTATACGTATACATTTATTCACTCTTTTTTAGATTTCCTTTCCATTTAGGTCATGACAGAGCACTGAGTAGAGTTCCCTGTGCTACACAGTAGGTTCTCATTAGTTATCTATTTTATGAACAATAGTGTGTATCTGTCAGTCCCAATCTCCCAATTCATCCCACCCTCCCCACAACATCCCCCCTTGGTAACCATAAGTTTGTTCTCTACATGTGTGACTCTATTTCTGCTTTGCAAGTAAGTTCATCTGTACCGTTTTTCTAGATTCCACATATAAGGGATATTATCCAATATTTGTTTTTCTCTTTCTGACTTACTTCACTCTGTATCACAATCTCTAGGTTCACCCACATCTCTGCAAATGGCACTATTTTGTTCCTTTTTATGGCTGAGTAATATTCTTTTGCATATATGTACCACATCTTCTTACGCATTCCTCTGTCGATGGACTGTTAGGTCGCTTCAATGTTTGTTTTTAATACACATATCTTTTTGTTAACTTGCTTGTTAAAATTTAATAATAGTAATTGTGCAAACAAATTTACCATGTCAATAAAAATTTTTGAAATAATCTTTGTTTTATGACTGTGTCATATTACCTCATGTTATGTTTGGGTACCTTGTTTCTAATACAGTGTATTATAAATACTACCATCATAAAAATATTTATTAACACCTCAGATTATTTTTGCAGATATATAATGGGAAGAAGAGTTATGAACCAATTTATTTAAAACTGTACAGGTAAACCAACTTAACATGATTCTAGAAGTGTGTATCTTAAGCCTTAATCTAACCAGTGTTGGTTATTTTTATTTTAAAATATTTAGTTATTTGGTTTTTAGAATTCATTGAATAAACTACTCATGTGTCATTTGTCATTTACTTTGTTTATGGTGCTTAGTATATGCCAAAATTTTTTATCTTGAGGAGTCAAATATACTTTACTGTTTTGTTAATGGTTTCTTCCTTTCCTTCTTATGGTAAAATGTCCCACTGCCGCAAAGACCAGATAGTCAATAAATTTCTTTAAGAATTACAACTCTTTATTTGGTCTTTTTGAAAAAATTTATTAATACTTCTGAAACTTTATTTGGTGTATTATGGGAAGTTTCTTTTTAAAAATTTTTTTAAAGTTTTATTTTTTTTTTATACAGCAGGTTCTTATTAGTTATCTATTCTATATATACTAGTGTATACATGTCAATCCCAGTCGTCAAATTCATCACACCCCCACCACCTGCCCCCCGCTTTCCCCCTTTGGTGTCCATACATTTGTTCTCTACATCTGTTTCTCTGTTTCTGCCTCACAAACCAGTTCATCTGTACCACTTTTCTAGATTCCACATGTATGCATTAATAAAGGATATTTGTTTTTCTCTTTCTGACTTACTTCACTCTGTATGACAGTCTCTAGATCCATCCACGTCTTGACAAATGACCCAATTTCATTCCTTTTTATGGCTGAGTAATACTCCATTGTATATATGTACCACATCTTCTTTATCCATTCGTCTGTTGATGGGTATTTAGGTTGCTTCCATGACCTGGGTATTGTAAATAGTGCTGCAGTGAACATTGGGGTGCATGTGTCTTCTTGAATCATGGTTTTTTTCTGGGTATATGCCCAGTAGTAGGACTGCTGGGTCGTATGGTAGTTCTATTTTTAGTTTTTTGAGGACCCTCCACACTGTTCTCCATAGTGGCTATATCAATTTACATTCCCAGCAACAGTGCAAGAGGGTTCCCTTTTCTCCACACCCTCTCCAGCATTAGTTATTTGCAGATTTGATTTGCATTTCTCTAATAATTAGTGATGTTGAGCAGCTTTTCATGTGCCTGTTGGCCATATGATGGGGAGTTTCTAAACTAACATTTTTTTCTGCCAATTAAATTTAGAGTGCATCGCACAATTGAAAGCTATCAATGTAAATAAAAATATTAAAGTAATTTATTGTTCTGAATTTATTTTCTTAGGTTTAATTTCCAGCTTCAGGCTACCCTGATTGTTATCTTCACTTACGTAATAGGTTTTGTCTTCAAGGGTATTCCCGATTTTGGGGTAAAACAAAATAAGATGACTTTGAGTGAAACAGCATTAATTTTTTTTTGGCTGAGTTGGGTCTTCATTGCTGCATGTGGGCTTTCTCTAGTTGCGGTGAGCGGGGGATACTCTTCATTGCGGTGCGCGGGCTTCTCCTTGTGGTGGCTTCTCTTGTTGCGGAGCACAGGCTCTACGCACGCGGTCTTCAGTAGCTGTGGCGTGCGGGCAAAATAGTTGTGGCTCACGGGCTCTCGAGCACAGGCTCAGCAGTTGTGGCGCATGAGCTTAGTTGCTTCATGGCATGTGGGATCTTCCTGGACCAGAGCTCGAACCCATGTCCCCTGCACTGGCAGGTGGATTCTTAACCACTGAGCCACCAGGGAAGCCCCTGAAATACCATTCTTAAGAGATTCTTGTAAAAGATGGTCAAAAGCCAGTAGGGTATATTTGAGCCACAATTGGGTTCAGGAAGGAGAGCTTCAGCTGCTAAGGGCTGAGTAGAAGGACACCCATCTGCACTGGTTCCCCAAGCACAGTGCCCAGTGGTTTCTTCCTTGGACCCTTGGTTTAATGGTCGGCCTTGACCAGGGAACTGCCCTTGCTGGGCTGTCAGAATCTCCCAGGTGCCTGCTTGCACGTGACCTGCTTGTCTCCAACACCTCTTCTTCACACTATTGGACCTTGTCTACTCCTCACCTTGAGCCAGCACTTCAATCCAACATCACACTAGAGTAAATGCAGAGGTTCCTAGGACAAGTTCAAGAATATGGTCCCTGCCAATATCGAAATTTGACCTAGATAGCTATAGAATCTCTCCTGGATTAAATGGAAATAAGTTCTGAGCACTCTAACCTAGTGCCTAGTTCGAGGACCACAGCCTGATTGCCCTTGTTATAATGATTATTATTTACTTGCCTAGAGGCTAGTCTGTACCTAGCATAGTTCTATAGTAAATACTCTGATCTCAGATTTAAAAAGTAAAAAAGAAAGAGAAACAATGCATCTTGAGAAAGTCATTTTTAATTAAAAGCCATGACAGATATACATTAATCCATCTTTTCTTTGAAAACTAGGTAGTTAAGTATATTTATACATTGAGTGCTTCATACTGTCCTATAGTTAGATTAATAAGGACTCAAAAATTGACGGAAATTTACGTAGAAGTTTCGGATGATTAATTTTATGTGTCACCTTGACTAGGCCACAGGGTGCCCAGATATTTGGCTAAACATCGTTCTGGGTGTGTCTGTGAGGGTGTTTCTGGATGACAGTAACATCTGAATGGACAGACCCAGTAAAGCCAAGGCCCTGCCCAGTGTTGGTGGGCTGCACCCAATCCATTGAAAGCCTGAATAGAAAAAAAAGGCAGAGTAAGAGAAAATTTTCTCTCTCTGCCTGTCTCCAAACTGGAACAGTCTTCTCCTGCCCTAGGACTCAGATTGGTACCGGAACTTAGACCATCAGCTGATCCTGCTGGTGGACCGCTCGTCCTGGGACATAACCTCCTAAACCACATGAGCCAATTCCATATATATATGAATTAATATATATACTAGAATGAATGAATATACACTGATATAATAGAATGAATGAACAAGCAAACATTAATGGTTCTGTTTCTCTGGAGAACCCACATTAATACAGAGTAAAAAATAACTCAACATGAAAATTAAAAAAAAATACTGAAAGAAAATGTGTAATTGTTTTTCTGAAAGAGTCCTTGATTGTGCTGATGTAAATGTAGCAGTCATGAAATGTGCTTTTTCATTAATATAACTGTCCCAATAAATTGGAATTTTCTCATTTAAGTGCCAACAGATTGCATTTAACTTGAAATATTTTCTCCAAAAAGTCCTTTGGAGATACATTTCTTCATTTTTAAAACTGTGCATACCAAGTATATTATAGATATCTCTAACTTACTTCATGTCAGCATTTTGCCCACCTAGTAAAGAACTGAATTGTAATGTGAGCATTGTTCTCAGACTAGGGAATAGAAAGGTGTCATCAGAAGAGTTTAGGTTCTGGGTATAGACAAGTCTTGGTTCTAAGTCCAGATCCACCTGTGGGATTTAGGAAGTCACTCACTTCAGGAATGGCTCACTTTCCCTTCAGAATTATGAAAATAGAATTAGCCCTAAACTGTAGGGTGATTCGAACATTTTAGATACTATATAGACAATGTCTGCCACATTACATGGCATTATTATCCTCACGGTTTTTTATTATCTCTAATCTGAAAAATCAGATCACCAATATTACTAGACTTTTTATAAATTAAGTTAATCAATCCTCAAAACAGCTTGAAAATATCCTCTGATAAACTGAGGAATCTTTAGTAGCAACCATATGACTGTCATATCAGCCTGATCAGAAACTTTGTTCCCTTCATCTAAATATCCAGGTATTAAAAGGGCTGAATGGCTATAAATTCAACCTCATTAAAAATATTAACTTTATTAACTAATTTCATTTTAACTAATTAATTAAAGATATTAACTCTATTGTATCTCAACAGATTTTGGAAAAGTTTGATGTTTCAGAATAATGACACAATTCACTAAAGAGATTTCGTTTTAGAGGAAAAAAACAAAACAAAAAAGTGTAGCTTTAAAAACGTCCTAATATGTTTCCAACTTCATGACCCTGGTAACGTATATTTAATTTCTGATAAAATAATAATGTCACATAATTTGAGAAGTTAACTTTAATTAGATAATAGAGTAAGAAAGTAGTAGAGATTGAAATAGCATTATTCCATGGGATAGTTTAGAGATTTCAAAGGCTATGTAACTCATTTTAACTATTACAAGTAAGCAAGATGCAAAGGTAATGAATAAGAAGACAGGTGCATTTATCCCATTATAACTAGAATCTCTTTCCTTTTTGGATGATTTTAAAGCATCCTGTTGAAATCATCCTTACCCTCTATGCTATGTCCCCATATTACTGACAAAGTGATCTCCAGCATACTAGGTAATTTATGGGATAAGAGCTCTGAGTCTTCTGATAGTAACCCTACAATCCCACAATTCTGAAATAGAAAATAAATTTGGCAATATATAGTTTAATTTCCAAGTTATTTTTTTTTGGCTGCATCGGGTCTTAGTTGCAGCATGCAGGGTCTTCCTTGAGGCGTGCCGGCTCTTCTTTGTGGCGTGCGGGCTTCTCTCCAGTTATGGCATGCGGGCTTATTTGCCCCGCGGCATGTGGGATATTAATTAGTTCACTGACCAGGGGTGGAACCTGCATCCCCTGCATAGGAAGGCGGATTTTTTTTTTTTTTTTTTTTTTTGCGGTAAGCGGGCCTCTTACTGTTGTGGCCTCTCCCGTTGTGGAGCACAGGCTCCGGACGCGCAGGCTCAGCAGCCATGGCTCACGGTCCCAGCCGCTCCGCGGCATGTGGGATCTTCCCGGACCGCGGCACGAACCCGTGTCCCCTGCATCGGCAGGTGGACTCCCAACCACTGCGCCACCAGGGAAGCCCAGGAAGGCGGATTCTTTACCACTGGAACACCAGGAAAGTCCCTCCAAGTTTTATTTATTTATATGTATTTGTATTTTTATAAATATGAATTTTATAAATTCACACAAAATATATATAATTTATATGTATATAAAAATACTCGTATTTTATTGTTGTTAGTAACATGTTAATAGGTATCTGAATGTACACCTCAAAGGAAGGGTAAACTAACTATGAGACCACTTTCAACTGATTCCATTTAGTTCTTCTGGTTCCTGATCCCTAGGCTTAGAAATTGATTTCTATGCTGTTGGGTTGCTCCAGTTATTCCATTCAGAGTAGCCTAAGACTTCAGGATTAAAGAAGATGAAGCGCTCTGCCACATTTCAGACACACTAAGAGTCCAGAATGCTCCACAGCCTGTTACGAAAGTGCACAGCTGAGCCTGTCCTCAGGCACACACTTCAAAATTTCCCTTCTTAGTCCCTGTCCACTGTCAGTCTCCCTCTCTGCTTGGTTTGTATATGTCGATTTTTACTGCCTCTACCTTTCCCCTTTTGTTCTTTTCTTTTTTCTTTTTCCTAGCTTATTGTTTCTTGCTTTTTTTCCAGCTTTATTGTGGTACAATTGATAAATAAAGATTGTATATATTTAAGGGAAACAACATCATGTTTCATATATGTATAGGTTGCAAAATGATTGCCACAGTCACAATAACTAACATATGCTTCACCTCTAGTAGTTACAGTTTCTTTGTGTGTGGTAAGAACACATAAGATTAAGTCTCTTAGAAAATTTCAAGTATATAACACAGTATTATTAACTGCAGTTACAATGCTGTACACTAGAGCTTCAGAACTTATTCATACTATGTAACTAAAACATTGTACCCCCTGCCCAACATCTCCCCATCTCCCCCACCTGTCAGAACCTGGCAACCATCATTCTACTCTCTGCTTTTAGAAGTTCCGTGTTTTTGGATTTCACACATGAGATCATGAAGTATAATATCTGCTTCTCTCTATCTAGCTTATTTCATTTAGCATAATGTCCTCCAGGTTCATCCATGTTGTTACAGATTTCCTTCTTTTTTAAGGCTGAATATATACATATATATCTCTCACATTTTCTTATCTATTCATCTGTCAACAAACATTTAGGTGGTTTCCATATCTTGGATATTGTGAATATTGCTGCAATTAACATGACGTTGCAGATATCTCTTCAAGATACTAATTTCATTTCTTTTGGATAGATACCCAGAATTGGGATTGCTGGATTATATGGTAGTTCCATTTTTAATTTTTTGAGGAACCTCCATACTGTTTTCCATAATGGTTATACCAATGTACACTCCCACCAACAGTGTAAAAGGGTTCCCTTTCCTCTGCACCCTTGCCAACAAACTATCTAAAAAGGAGATTAAAAAACAGTCCCGATAGTAGCAAACAAAATATATAAAGTACTTAGGAATAAATTTAGCCAAAGAGTTGAAAGACTAGTACACTGAAAATTATAAAACATGGATGAAAGAATTAAAGGAGACACAGATAAATGTAAAGACATTCCATGTTCATGGATTGAAAAATTAATACTGTTAAAATGTCCATACTACATACAGTGGTCTAAAGATTCAGTACAACCCTTATCAAAATCCCAATGACAATCTTTACAGAAACAGAAAAAATGGTCTTCAAATTCATATGGAACCACAAAAAACCCAGGATAGCCAAAGCAACCTTGAGGAACAACAGAGCTGGAGACATGATACAAAATATATTACAAAGCTACAGTAATCAAACCAACATGGTACTGGCATAAAGACAGACCCAGAGACAAAGGGAACAGAATACAGAGCCCAGAAATAATAACACACATCTACAGTCAACTGTTCTTAGGTGCCAAGAATAAACAATGGGGAAAGAACAGTCTCTTCAATAACTAGTGTCGGGAAAACTACATAGCCACCTGCAAAAGAGTGAAACTGTACCCTTATCTCACACCATATACAAAATACAAAAATCGACTCATAATGGAATAAGACATATATAAGACTTGTAACTGTAAAACGAATAGAAAAAATATAGGGAAAAAGCTTCTTGACATTGGAGCGGGCAATGATATTTTAAGTTATGACAGGCAGCAAAAGCACAGGTAGCAAAAGCAAAAATAGACAAGTGGGATTGCATCAGACTAAAAATCTTCTGCACAGCAAAGGAAACAACCAACAGAATGAGAAAGCAACCTACGGAATGGGAGAAAATAGTTGCAAACTATACACCTGATAAGGAGTCAATAAGCAAAATACATAACTCAAATAACTCAATAGAAAAAAAGAAAATAATAATAACCTGATTAAAAAATGGGCTTAGGACCAGAATAGACTTTTCTAAAAAGAAAACAGACAAATGCCTATCGGTATATGAAAAGATTTTTCCTTTTGTTGCATCCTTTTTTACTCCTCCTATACTCATCTGACAGCAGTATACTATGAAAAATAAAAATTTACATTTACTGTTCTCAATTTTTTCTCTATAGGAAAAAATAACTGAACTCAGCTTTTTTTTCTTTCGATGATATCTTTCTTTTGAATGTGTCCTCAAGTTGTTTTTTGTTTACTTGTTTCTCCTTGGAAAATGATGTCGACCTCTTTACTCATCAAAGCCACTGTGATCAGTATAGAATGAGGTTTCAAATGGAAGGATTCATTAATGGTAGAACGTAGGATTGACTAATTTTTGCCAATAAAAATGTGAGCAGAAATGGCTCTTCTAGTCCATAAGAAGCATAAAGAACCCTTTTCTCTACTTGGGTACAAGAATCTCCATGTCCCTAAGGGGTGAAGAGCCACAAGCAAAGAATCTGAATCCTGGGACTTTCCTGGTGGTGCAGTGGTTAAGACACCGCACTCCCAATCCAGAAGACCCTGGTTTGATCCCTGGTCCAGGAACTAGATCCCACATGCATGCTACAACTAAGATTTAGCATGCTACAACTAAGGAGCCAGCAAGTTGCAACTAAGGGGCCTGAGAGCTGCAACTAAGGAGCCCACCTGCTACAATTAAGACCCAATGCAACCAAATAATATAAAAAAAAATGAATCTGAGTCCTACTATCACCCCATAAAGGAAATCCGCCCACAAACCAGGAACACCTTCATTGAACTGTTACATGAGCAAGAAATAAAATTCTACTGTACTCAGCCACTAAAACTTTGGAGTTTGTTACAAATTAACACACTATCACACTATAAATTAGAGTGATTTTTTTTTTGGTCTGGTCTTGAATATTTTCATAGTAATCAACAACTATTTAATTTTATGCAAGTGCCTCCTATACAGTTTGAATGTTGAAGTCCCATCATAAATATTCAAAAGAAGATTCATAGAAAAAATGTAAAAAATGTAAAAACCTAAACAATGAATAAACTGGGAAAAAATTTAAAAGAAAAGGAGTTAAGAAAAGCCATTCACTTGTATTTGTGTGCATAACACCAAAACATCTGTCAGGTAAGTCACTGGAGAGCTTGAAATAATATCCTTTTGAATTTTTAAAATTATTATTATAATGTTCCTTTGATTTTATTAGATTTTAATTTACATGTCCTAGACTTTATGAATCCTGGAATTAATGGAGTATTAAGATTTTTATACTACTGACAACCTTGAATATTAAAAATTATAATAAAGTTAATGAGTATGAGAAATTCTAAAAGTGACAGATGCAAAACTGGCTATTAGACCCAACAGGGAGGAATCCTGAAAATAAAGGTCCAAACCAGGATGTACTCTCCAATTTTATCTTTCAGTCCACTTAATTTTCCTCTGATCTCACCAGCATTCCAACTCTAAAAGAATTCAACCTTTTTTTTTTTTTTAAACCACTGTTTTTCATTCCATATACCTGTCACTTATTATCCGTTCTACAGTAGAGATCACAAATCCAAAAGCTTAAAGGGGATGGGGCCGTGGCCTAGGCCTGCAGGTTATACTTCCTCAGCAGTGGTGAGCTTGTGAGGAAATGGGGGAGGCAATGCCCCCTCTACAGGCAGCAGATGCCAGGCTCCAAACAATGCCTTGTGGACATGTCAGTCTAGTGATTCTGAATCCTCTGATTTTTTTCAGAAAAATTAACAGTCCAGAACTGCATGTGAAATTAACTTAACTTCTGAGACACTGGGAAGCAACCAAAATACATGGTGGACACAGCCCTGACCTGTATTCTAAAGATTCTACCTGTCTGTGAACAACTGAGGGTGTATTTTAAATTGATGAAGAAAATGAAAAGCAACAAGCATTCAGAAGCAATGATACTTTGGCCTCTCTTTTGATTTAGCATGACCTAAAGAGACAAGATGGCATTTTCTATGATGCTTTTATTAATGATAGATTATCAATACTGTTATTTTTTTCAGGATTATACCTGATGCCATCACATTTTTTTTCATCTAAGTGAATAAAGAAAAAGAAATTTGGATGCTTCTTTTTGCGTAGCCCCCTCTATTATTACTTGAAATTACATTTTAAATTCCTACGATTCCATTTATATCAATAAATTCTGAGTGTTCCCTTGAAACATTCAGGTGGGAAAAAAAAAAAAAACACAAAAGGGAAAAGTCGTGACATCCCATAAAAAATTCTGAGATAGCATCTGTAGTGACAAGAAGAAAATAACTTATGAAAATAATTCTTCAGAAAACTGAGAGTTATCAAATATTTGTATTGAACCAAAGCCAGTAGAAATGCACTGAGGAGAGCAAATCTTTTACTATTTAAGAAATCTATATGCAGCACAAAAAAACAGACTTTCAGTTTTACACAATGTACATATTGTTTTGTTCCGTTGTGAGCCTTTTAAAAAATACAAATGTCTGAATAAAAGAAAGGACAGAAACTTGCCATATCAAGCAAATATTCTTGCCAAAAATTAACATATGGAGTACTTACTCTTTATGTATACTCTTTGCCAAAAAGACAAGATGAGCACTAAATAGGATTTAAGAATTCTAGAATCAAACAGCAAAATGTAATTAGAACAAACAATATTCTGCAATGGCTGGGTCCTGAGTAACTGCATCATAATTTTTTGCAAATTGAATTAGGGAGTCTCAGAATTTTTTAAAACATGTCCTTTTAAGGAAGCTATTTCCATTTAAATGTAGGTTTATTAGACTGGAAATCCTTGGTTACATAGATATGTTACCTGACTCCTTATATGCACAGAAGAACTGTATCATTAATTCAACTAACATACATTAAAAAGCACCTTGTACTCAGCACGATACCAAGAGCTAAGGAGAACATAAAAGCAATAAGATGCTGTCCTTGTCCTGGGGGATTTTACAGTCTGGCTGGAAACAGAAGACCACAGAAATATTAGAAAACAAAAGCAAGTGCCTAATAATGCAGCTTGAAAAAGATTCACATCATAGGTAGGTGCTTAAACAGTCGTTCTTTGGCTGTGAGTTAGCTTTATTACAGTTTCATTATTACATTAGCATTCTAGAAAGAAAACACCATCCATAAAAATGGCACAATTTCATTTAGGAAACAAACAACAAAATGTTGGCAGACAATTTTAAAGGAGAATACTATGTAGGTCAAAACATTTTGAGTAAATATGTACAAGCTATTTTTTTTATATGAATGATAAAATGGGACAAAGAAAATAAAGCATTTTTGGGGTGAGTGGAAAACAAAATGGTGAGCTGGCAAAGAGAACAGACCTTTCTATAATTGTATAAAAATTTTTAATTGTGATAAATCTAATCAGAGAAAAATAAAAATAAAGAAAATCATCAAAGAGCAGAATTGACATTTATAAACAACGGGTTTGTCAATTACTACTTATGTGGTGTTTGGGTGATTAGAGAAGATCCCAAATAAAAAAGTGATTGAGGACTTTACCTAAAGCTCCCCTTCGAGGGAGACATGGGGAAACCCACCTGGGTGATGAGGGGCTCCCTCACCCAGGGCTTTTACTCTCTCCACCTTATATGCAGGTTTTAGCCTCTTACTTCACTTTGGTTTCAATTTTTCTTTCTATTCTAACATTTTTTTCACTCAACTTTATTTCTCAGTCTAAATACTATTTTTAGATTTTAAGCTCAGTTGTAAATCATTTTTCTTTTTCTCCTTGCTTTTGATCCTTTATATCTCCTATCGTAAATCTTCTGTGTACCTGTTTCTTTCACTACGTTTTATTCTGGTTACTAGTTTTCAGCCTGAATTTAAATGTCACAGCAATAACTTATTATTTACCTCCTTCGTTTTCTCTTCTTTGAACTGACGACAGCAAGATGCCAAGCTTAGAAGAATGTCAACATATCAGACTAAGGAGAATGGAGGTTATCTAACTCCCAACTACCCTGCACTTTTAACCACGGGTTCAGAAGAAAATGTTAAATTTTCCCTGACAATACCAACTGTTTACGACTGCCAACTAAAAATGGTTGCTTCCCATCTGGTTCTAGAGGAATAAAGTCACTGGCCACTGCAGCCACTGACCTTCAACACCCCCTGAAAGGAGTTCAGGGTGGAGATCGGGAGTGAGGCCCTCTGTGCTCTGGGAAAAACTGGCAGAACAGGCCTTCATATAGTTAGGAATCTTCTTCCGGAGAAGATATTATGAGCCCAACTTCTTGCATCTTCTCACATCAAGAATATCGCTAAAATCATTAACAGTGGCATCTGCTCCTCGTGACTAGAAGCCAGCTTCTACCAAAATGTGTGCTTGACTGCACTCAAATCACATATACACCAACCTTCCCTACCTCTCGGGAGCAGTTCCTCAGAGCTACCTGAGAGGCTGTCTCCCAGGCTATAGACCTCATCTTGACCCCAATAAAACTTAACTCACAACTCTCATGTGCATTTTTTTTTCCAGTCGACACAACTAAACTGCATTAAAGTTAGGACTGGTATATAATAAATTCCAATATTTGCAAAATTAGCCAGAATGAGGGCATTTTCTGAAACAGAGTCCAAAATCTTAACTTAAAACTAACTTTCCTATCATATCTCTTACTTTAGTCCACAACCGCTGTCCAGGCAAAACCTAACTAATCTATGAACCCCGAGAATGCTCCTCTGCTCTCCCAGGACAGTTCTAGATAAATAGGAGATTTGGACCTAGAAACACTTGACTTTTAATGTTGCTTCTTTTCTCAACTGGTCCGGCGCTCTGGGAAATGACTCACCTGAGCCACTCCTTCCACTTGGGCTCCAGTGAAAGCGGTTCCCTTCCCCCTCCTGTTATTTGATCTCTGTCCCCTTGCACAGGGTATACATCAGGGTTCCTAACAGCCCCCTTCATGCATCCCATTGATTTGCTAGAGTGGCTCACAGAACTCAGAGAAACATTTTACTAACTGGGTTATCGATTTAGTATAAAAAAGACTGGGCTTCCCTGGTGGTGCAGTGGTTGGGAGTCCGCCTGCCGATGTAGGGGGCACGGGTTCGTGACCCGGTCTGGGAGGATCCCACGTGCCACCGAGCGGCTGGGCCCGTGAGCCGTGGCCGCTAGGCCTGCGCGTCCAGAGCCTGTGCTCTGTGGTGGGAGAGGCCACGGCAGTGAGAGGCCTGCGTACTGCAAAAAAAAAAATAAGATACAACAAGAACCTACTGTATAGCACAGGGAACTCTGCTCAAAAAAATTTAACAACCTAAATGGGAAAAGAATTTGAAAAAGAATAGCTACATGTATAACTGAATCACTTTGCTGTACACCTGAAACTAACACAACATTGTTAATCAACTATGCACCAAAATAAATTTTTAAAAAATTAAAAAAAAAAAAAAGTAACTCGGGAACAGCCAGATGAAGAGATGTGTAGGGCAAGGTATGGGGAAGGGCTCCAGGCTTCTCTCTCCAGGAGAGCCCCACTCTCCCAGCACTTCCACATGTTCACCAAACCAGATTTTCTCCAAACCCCTGATCCTGTTCGGTTTTTATGGAGGCTTCAGAGTCATGATTAATTAATCACTTGCCTTT
Source organism: Monodon monoceros (assembly GCF_005190385.1). Classification (NCBI taxonomy): domain Eukaryota; kingdom Metazoa; phylum Chordata; class Mammalia; order Artiodactyla; family Monodontidae; genus Monodon; species Monodon monoceros. Next base: position 5,103,749 of record NW_021703771.1, on the reverse strand, counting down.
GGCGATAGATTCATCTCCCCTGCTGGAGGAGGCTGGGAGTTGGGGGAGGCTGGCTACTGAAACCTCCAATCCTGTAGTCACACCTTCTCCTGCCAACCAGCTTCCCGGGCCTTAGGTTACTTCAGAGTCGCCTCATTAACATAACAAAAGACACCTTTATTGCTCTAATCACAGGAAATTCTAAGGGTTTTAGGAGCTCTGTGCCAGGAACTGAGTCTAAGAACAAATAAATATTTCTTATTATAAATCGCAATATCACACCTTCCTGATATGACTTCCTGCACTACTGATTTTGGAGTACTAGAATCTACATTTCTCAGACTTTCCTGTATGCAGGGTTTTTGACCTAATTTAGCTACAGCTTATTAGACAGCACTGTACAATATTTGAAAGAGAGGCGCTCTCTGCTGTAAGGTTGCCCATGAAAGCCTCTGTCTTCAGGGCAGTGGTCCCTTAGTGATGGCTGCTGAAAGACAACCCTGGGCTTTAGTCTATGGCTCTGGCAATGGCTGCACAGTTTTGAGCCAATATCTGACCTGGTAACTTCCTGTTCGCTGACTTGTACCAAAGGGGATTATCATGAGTTAGCCTATGCTGCACAGTATTTAGCAGCTTAAAACCACAAGCATTTATAATTTCTCAAGATTATTCGGATCATATGTGTGGTTCTTCTGAGCTTCAGGCAGTCCCAGCTCCAGCTGGACGGTCACACACCCGTGCCCATGGTGGGGATGGCGGGGACGGCTGGGTACACCTGGGATCCCTAGCATGGCTGGATCCTCTCTCCTGTGGTCTATCACTTTCCAGAAGGCTAGCTCTCATTGCAAGCATTTTTCAGTGTCCCATTGGCCAAAGCAAATCACACAGTACAGGTGATTGAAAATGGCAACCATATTTTGCAGCTTCTCCCATCCAGCATCTATTTCCTCACCACATGAATCTGGGCTGCCCCTGATACTTACTTCGAGAAATAAAATATGGTAGAAATAACAATGTGCTGCTTGGAATCCTAGGCACAAAGATGCCCTGGGCACACAAGCCTTTCTGTGTCCCCCATTTCTCGATTACAGGAAATAGGCTTCATTTGCCCTCCTGGAGGTTCCCTGAGTTCCAACAATCAGGTTCAAACAGATGCTAATCAGGGAAGGGAGGGGATGCAGAGACAAGGGAGGAGCAGTCAGGAAACAACAGTGCAGCCTTGGGGCAGGGTCCTGGTCCCCCCTTAAGGGATACACATAACAATGACTTTGAGCTCTTCTGCTATTCAGAAACCCCCGTCAGGTGGGAGAAGTTAATTGTATGCTGCCCACAAGCACAGGTAGACCAGACGGGTTGGAATCATGTTGACAGTGTTGACTCCCACTTACCTCCTCACCAACCAATCAGAAGAACATCCACGAGCTGACCACGCCCTCTTTGGACATTTACTATAACACTCCTCACTACCCCCTCCAGGTTGGGACAGTTTTGAGGACATTAGCCCGCTGTGGCTCCCTTTGGCTGGCAAAGCAATTAAACTATTTTTTTCTAATCCTTCACCCAAAACTCTGTCTCTGAGATTTAATTTGGTGTCCAGATAGAGGCTGGATTTGGCTTCAGTTTCTGCTGTTGCTATTTTGGGACTCTGAGAAGCATGCTGTGAAGAAATGCAATCTAATCTACTAGAGACTGAGGACATGGGGGAGAGCCAAGATAAAGCTGATGTGCATAAAGCCACCTTACCTACTCCGGCCCCATCAGGACATCAGAGGAGAGCTGTTGTGCCCTTTATCTGTGTAAACATCTAACCTTCTCAAGCCCTTTGTGCTTAAATAGCTAGTTATTTAACTGAACTTACTGCCATTTTTATCATAATATATATGTATTGAAGCAATAAAGTATATCTTCTGGGATTGGCAAGTTTTAACCTTACTATACAGTACTTCCTTCTATGCTCTTTGTACTCACTGGACAAAAAGAAATTAGAAACATGAAGAAGCAAATGAAACCAACCCATAATCCTACTAGAAGTAAGACAACTAACATTTAGGTGTGTTTCTATATAGTCTATACATATAGATGTAATCTAAAACCAAACTTTGGCTTCATAATCACAATTTTTCTATGCTTTTTCACTTAACATTATATCATGGTCATTTTTCTATGACATTAAATTTTCAAAACCATGAATTTGAATACTCATATTATTTCATCATAAAAATATATCATAACTGAATTAATCACTTACTTATTATTGGGCACAAGAAGTTTTCCAGTTACTGACAAATATAAAAATTACACAAGAACATTACATAAAGATTTCTCTGAAAATTCAGTTATAGTCTTAGAATGAAGAATTACTGGTTTAAAGCTCTTAGTATATATTGCCAATTTCTTTTTATATAGTATTTATCAATAGTAGTCTAAGAAAAGGCACCTATGATTTCACTCTTATTATCACTATTATCTTCTTTAACATTTTCTGATTTGATAGATTAAAAAATTGATATCCTAAATGGCATCCTGATTGCTGTTTCAGTCATGTTTCATTACTAGTGATGTTTGGTATCCTAATATATTTACTGTACATTTGGATTTACTTTTTTGTCTATTCTATTCAATCCTCTATTCTTTCATTACAGTATTTTCTGCTTCTTTATTAATTTAAAATAATAATGCTTTCCAAGCCCAGTGGAAAGCAGAAATTGGATTTATAAGAGCTATTTATGCAGTAAGGACATCAACCTATTAAATGAAATATTTTTTTAAAATCTTGCCTATTTGGAAATTTGGCTTTTAAGTTTGATTATATAACATTTTCTGCTATGTATTAGTTTTCTTTTCCTTTCTTTTTCTTCTTCTTCTTATTTTTTTTTTTGTGGTATGCGGGACTCTCAGTGTTGTGGCCTCTCCCGTTGTGGAGCACAGGCTCCAGACACGCAGGCTCAACGGCCATGGCTCATGGGCCCAGCCGCTCCGCGGCACGTGGGATCCTCCCGGACCGGGGCACGAACCCGTGTCCCCTGCATCGGCCGGCGGACTCTCAACCACTGCACCACCAGGGAAGCCCTTTTTTACTTTTTGATGGTCAATTTAATAAAAATTTTCTTTTGTATTTTTTTCTGTTAAATACCCTGAGATTAGTTAAGTATCAATATTTTCTTTCGAATTTTGAAATTACATTCTTACATTTAACACAGATGTGAAGATTTTTAACCCATACAGATTTTTAACCTTTCAGCATAAGATTTGAGGGGAGATTTTAAACTTGAATTGTAGTTTTCCAAGTAGCCCTCCAATACTATGGGTTGAATCCTTGATTCCACTTGTATTTGTTACTGATGCTTCTCTTACTGAATATTAAGCTCCCATTTATAGTAGGGTTGTTAGGACTTTATATAACCTCACTGATATATGTTAATGTTGGCTAAATACTGACACTCTTTACTTACAACTTTATAATTACTTGATAATTGAGTTCCCCTCAGATCTCTTTCAATCAAAAAAAAACATGTTATTCGAATAACGTTTGCAAAACTTTCCATTTGAAAAATCCACTTGAGTGATAATCTGACTTTGGAAAAATTAACATTTTCATAATTCTTAGATTTATCATCTAAGAAAATACCCTATTTCTCCATTTTAAAATTACGTTCTTTACCAAAGAGTTGTACGTTTTCTTCAAATATTCCCAATAAACTTTTATTAAAGGTTGTCTGTAGTTACAGTTATGAAATTTTGCTATTGCTGCTATTGTGAATGGACTCTTTATCATATTGATTTCTTTTAAACATTTATTTGGAATACATATTAATTCTAAGAATTGTTTGGCTCTCTAAGGTTCTGTAGATACAAAATTCATACTGTCAGAGTTCCTAAAGTTTATTTTATGAGTCTATTGACTTAAGTTAAACAGAGGGGTACCACTGCTGACTTTGAGCAGAGAAAGACCTATGAATTAGCATTTTTACATTCAAATCCAGTTTCAGTAGAAGTGTGAAACCACCAAGCAGTTTGATGTGTTCTGCTTAAATTTGTAATATTAAATGTTTACTTTCATCATACTATGAGCAAATAATCATTTTAAAACCTTATCAAAGCCCCCGTTTAAGTAATGTCTTCTTAGTCACTTTAGAATTATAACTCAAATTATAACTCGATCTCAGCTAATGAAACCAAGTTTGATATTGATATTCATATTTTAGTTATATTTCCCCCAAAGTAAAAAAAAAAAAAAAAAAAGCACACAAAATACATCAGTTCTATATGGAAGACCATCATTGGTTATAAGGCAGTTTGCCTATAAAAATAATCTGCTAGAACCACTGAATGAAAACTCTTAATTTTCCAGCAGTCAGGAAATAATGTACTCCTGACAGCAGTGGGTCAACTTCATATTTATAAAATACTAGAAATAATCATTAATTTGGATATGATAGCTTTTTTTTCAAAGGGTACAAACCACTTCCCTTTAAATTACCTCATTATCTTGACCTTTAGCCTACTGAAATCCCATGACTATTATATCAAGGTCATTTGCCATTACTTTTTTTGGGGTAGTCATCTAATTATACTTATGGAATTCGAAATAAGTTACAGTTTTGACATTCACAAGCCTTCAAACATTATTTTAAGAGAAAAATGAAAATAGCCAATGACAAAACTGATTAATGTTAAGACAGAATCTAAATTTGCTATTTTTATAGTGAATTAATAATATATTTTTTCCTTGAAATACCTTTATAGACTGCAAAATAATGAGCACTTACAAAAATAGTAATATATTATTTTCTGGGACCCACGACTAAAACAGAAACAGCCATTCTTCCCAAGTGGAATATGACAGTTACACGTATTCACCAAAGAGCATAATGGGTGGGGCAGGTGGGTGCAAATAAAGACCAATTTGTTCACCTCTCTAGCAGAGAGGAACAGTCATATGGATATGCAAAGCCTTTAAAGTGGGAAGCAACCTCCTAGATACAGGTCCAGGAGTCAAAACCTCAATTCCGTCCGTGATCACACACCTAACCTGAGTGTATAAAGCAGTGGTACATAAGCTGTAGAGTCTGAAAAGAACTGGTGACCCTGACTGAGGCATTTAAATTAAAAAATGCTTTGAACTCTGTGTTGATACATCAAAATATTTCTCCAGGCAGATTTAGGTCTGCTAGTCTATGATTCTAGAACTCATGTATGAGATATTTCAATAATGAAGACCATGAGACTCACAGAAGTGTCTCATCTAAGGTCAGGGTAAATAAAGCCTATGAGTATATTCTAGCTGGGATACATATATAAATAATTAAAAGGTACTATATTAAACCTCAGAATATATCTATGTATCAGTTGATGTTAGATAAACAAATTTGAAGAGATCATACTGAATCACTAAACTTGGGAATACAGAAATTAGACACTAATATATTCATGCTTATGTGATATAGATTTACAACAGTATGGCTGCAGCTTATAATAATGTCAAAGCTCATTTCATGTATCTACTGACATTAAATTCCACTTCAAAAAAGACTTATCAAAATTATTTTATTTCATCAGTTATTACATTCAAAATAAAGTATTTGTAGAGTCACTGATTTGAATTAATTCAGAATTTAAAGTGAAATCCAAACAAAACAGACGTATAATATTAGCCCCCAAAAGCCCCAACCATGATGATAATGATGATGATGATGTTGATGACAGCTAAACATTACGTGTAATTACTACAGTATATGGTACTTGGCTAAACACTTTGCACATTTGTCAGCTTCATTAAACCTCATCAGACTTCTGGGCAAGAGCTACCATTGTAGTTTTTTTCGTCCAGAGGCATACATGTTGTACTATTATAATTTTAATTTAGATAAAATTCTTCTGAGAAAAATATTTTGGTCTACAGTTAAAGCCTGCAAAGGATCTGTATCTTGCTAAACCTTTTCTCAATCCCTGAAACCCAACAGGCACAATAAAACAAACATAAAGAGAAAGACGAACTCTCCAACCCAATGGGCCCAATGAAACATATATAGAGGGCAAGACTGACTTCATTTTCATCAAAGAAGTGAAACCACCCTAACCTCTCAAACACCAGTCACAGAGAACCTACAAATATCAGCAAGTGGGGAGTGTTGATGAAGAGTGGTACCTCCCTCCTCACCCCTCCAGCACGATACCGAGTTCCCTAGAGCATCCTGCCGGGTACAGAGGGCTGAAGCTGATGCCTGGTGAAAGTGGAGGGGGTGAGATCCTGTGACTTAAATGACCTAATCTGATCCACACACTAGGCGTCTGAACACAGAAAACTGAGAGACAGGCCCTCAACCAACCACCAAAAAGGAATTAAAAAAAAAAAAAAGATGTACTAAGAATGTTTAAGACTATAAACTCTAATGGAAGTCGCTCCAACATACTCACTTGCAACCACACTCTCTCCGCTCCCCCAAACTCGCTCACTTGCCCCACTCCTATGTAATTTTTCAGCAAATATGTGGGCGCAGTGAAGCGCGGAGCGGTGGTGAAGGGCATGGACTCTAAGGACTGACTGCCTCGGTGCAGACCAGCGTCCTGCCCTGTGAGTCCTCCAGCAATAATTACACGTAACCGCCGGTCCTCAACTTCCTCATTTGGGCCAGAGCACATGAACACACTAGGATGACAAGATATTTTATGCTAAACATCAAACACGTCTCGAACATTTTCACACTGCTCAAAAAAAATACAGTTTTGAGGATGATGGCCCAGCAGGTTTATGGAGTGATAGTATTGTAAAATAGAAGAAAATGTGATTAAGATTATTTATTCTATTTTATAAATGTAGAACACACTAGGGGAGATAAAATAAATGAGGGCGAATGAGAACATTGATCATTAACAAAATGACAAATATCACTCAGCATATTTTGCTCCATTTACAAATAATCCTTTTATCCCATGAATGGAACTTCTATATTCAAATTTTGCTGACAGGGTGATTTTCCTATTGACTCTCATGCTTTTAGTGAAAATTAAATTGCACAGAAAGTGCCACACTGCAGATGTTTCAGTTGGGCTACTTGTAATTTATAGATAATGTAACTCTAAAGATCGCAATCTGTGGTATACGAAAATACTTGAATCATTTGGCTTTCCCTTATTTAATACTGAAGCTTCTAGATGAAGAAGACAGTGGAAGGCCAAGTACTCTGCTAAGCTCTTTGTATTTAATTCCTGTTGAAATCAAGGCAATGTGCTCATTGATAGCTGGGAATTTCTATTTTAAAATTATTTTTATTCAAAGCTATTAACAACTTCCAAAGAAAGACAGGAAACATTTCAAGCGGGCAACTCTGAATCCCATCTTCTTTAAAGGCAAAATGTGTCTTTCAAAGTAACTCTGAATTCCTACAGTGCAATGTAGGCAGAACACATACAGATATTAATGGCAGATTTCAGCAAATACAGGCAATTTAATAAGCATAAAATTGGCTGCATGGGTTTGGATGAATAATTTAATCCTATTAATCTCAAATTGAAAATCCCTAAAATATTATATAAAGATTTTTTCAAATACTAAAATGTGATATGTTTATGCATAATTTATTGTGCAAATTTTTGGTAATCATACATTTTTTTAAATTCTAAGAAGAAAAAAAATGTTATTCCAAAATCAAGAACTACTTTCAACAGCTTTCAAAATAGAACTGATGGGGAAATGGTACAGTTCTATGTAGAAATTATATAATGAACACAAACTATAATTTATTGTATACAAAATACCATTAAAATTCTTTCTTAGAATCTAGATAGTCTACTTCATATTTATTTATGAAACTTCATAAAACTGAATTTGAATAACAGAGAAAATATAAGTTATTTAAATTTTTTCTTATCTATTTTAGTTCTTATTATTTTTAATAACTTGTTGAAAGCTGATAAAATGAATATAATAAAAATTTATTGTTTATTTGACAAGCAAGATTATATAATATCTGGGAAGAAACTTATAGCAACATTTTTTTCATGAGATAAATAACATCAATTCTTAAAATCTCAGGTGTTATTTTCTCTATTCATTTTTCCCCTTTAAGGGACTAGTAATTCTAGATTAGTGATTTTTATATTTTGTAAAATAGTGCCGATGAAGAAAGGCAACAAGCACTATTTTCATGATTCCCTTATAATAAAATTAATGTATATTCATAAGAGATTTTTAACAAGACTAAAAATGATATTTTTATATATGACACATTGTGGTATAAACTTTCTATAATGAGTGGATTTTATATTCTAACATTATTTTAAAAGTACTTTTGCCATTTCTATCTACAGAGTCGCAAGAATAAAACCTTTAACTTAATTCAATGACCCCTAAAAGACAATGTTTAAGAAATACTGAAAGAAGAAATAGTTTTATATTTTGACTAATCTCGGCTCTCTTTTTGCCTTGCCTAGCACCATTTTGATTTTAAACATTAGACTTTACAATGCTTTGGGAAAAAATACAACTCCTGAAATACATGTCCTATGACAAGAGCTTTAAAATCCTCACCAAAAATTCTTTACTTAAGCCTTCAGATCCTGTTTTTACCTCTCACCACTTGGCTACTCTTGAGGACTCCCAATGATCTCGGCCTAGACTCCAGACTTGACCCCAATTCTCTACCTTACGTTATTGTCAGTTTTGATCATATGAAATAAATTATTCCTCTGAAAATTAACTTAAGAGTACTTTCTCCAATTATTTACTATTTTCACCAAAATTATTAAGCACCAATTACATGCAAATAACTACTCTAAGCTCCTTAGATAATTGATTTCTGTGGTGAGTCCCATAGCTATTAAGTGACAGAGCTATAATATGAAAGACCGTTTGCTTTTTCACAGGACACGGCCAATTTAATTATCTGCCAAAACCTCAGACTCATCATTTATGAACCATACTTGACTGAACTTGAACCAGCTCCCCTTTGCAAGTTGCTAACCTGTCCCAATGCCACACTCATCAAAACTCAGACCTTTTCTTTCCCTCTGGTACTTCATTTGAAAAATGTGTCACCTCATGCCATTTTAAACATCTCAAATGGATCACACAGCTCTTCACCATAGCTTTTCAATTATTACTGTTCAGTCACGCTTTGTCTGGATTATTGCGGAAGCCCCATCACTAGTCTCCGCAAGGCGTCTGATGCCCTACATCCCTTCCCAGATAGTCTAATTCTGCTAGTTTAGACTGCATTCAATCTCTACCTTCTTGTCAGCCTCCCACACACTCATCATGAAATCCCTTCAGATTAGGTGCCTAGCCTAAATAAAGAACGCTCTGACCTGCCCCACCTAAGGCTATCTGTGCCCGTACCTCTTTTTTTTTTTTTTTGCGGTACGCGGGTTTCTCACTGCTGTGGCCTCTCCCGTTGCGGAGCACAGGCTCCGGACGCGCAGGCTCAGCGGCCATGGCTCACGGGCCCAGCCGCTCCGCGGCATGTGGGATCTTCCCGGACCGGGGCACAAACCCGCGTTCCCTGCATCGGCAGGCGGACTCTCAACCACTGCACCATCAGGGAAGCCCGCCCATGCCTCTTTTAATCCAATAACCACACCACTGAAGAGTAGTGCATAAGCATCTCCTGGTATCGATCTCTGTTAAAGCTGTTTCCTTCATCTCAATTACATTCTTGCCAATCTTTGAACATCCAATCTAATTCTCAATGGCCATGAGCCATATTGATCTTTTCTTTTTGACCTTCTATAGTGTTTGCTTCTTTTCAATAATGGCAAAAATCTCAAATACTCTTCTCATTTGGGATATGTATTAAATGCATTCCCTATTTCTATTACATGGCTCTGATTTCAAGGCCAAGAACATAATATATGCAATTAATACCTGTTTGTCATTACTGGCTCATCACTGGTGATACCATACCTAGAGACACTTCTTAGAAAGCAAAGTTCCAAAACAAATATTTTGTATATAATTCAATTCAGCTGACTACATCACCCTGAGATACTATGTATATTCCAGTAATTACATATTTTGAACTATGATATATATAAACTTCATATAATTTTATTTTTCAAAAATGGTCTCAGGGAAGGAAAACACCAAGAATCATGATTTTCTTTCAACTATTCAGCTTACCTCATATGAAATATATATATAGATATATATATATGCCATTTACAACCATTGTAACATGGCATGAACTAAATAAACCTTTTGCTAAAGAGAGGAAGCACTTGGCAAAACTAAATCCTATTCCTTGACAAGAGCTTAAAAACTGGAATTATTGCTGTGCTACTGAAGCATTTAGCTAGAGATGAGACATTTTAAAAGAAATCCATTACGGTTTACTTTATAAGAATTTCAACTTTATCTCTAATTGTTTTCACTCTATTAACTATGCCTAGAAATTTAGATATACAGGATTAAAATTTTTAAAGGGAGGGGTATCAGTTTGTGGGATTTTGAGTAAATTGAAAGGACAATTTATTCTACCAACTTCTGGTGTTTTCTAATAACTAAGAGTATAATGATCATTTTTTTAAATTGAATCATAAAATTAACCATTTTTCACTGGGATCTGAGCATGCGATCAAGATCATTTAACATTTCTAACTGAAAGCATCCCAAAGTTATCAACATACTAAATGAAAATAGATTAATACAAAAGTAGATTTATTTGAAAAGGTAAAAACTTACAGTATTAAAACATACTGTACTTATTATATATTACACATATTGTACATACAACATTTATAACCTAACAAATATATTAAACATCTTCAAAGGTGTGTGCTCAATCCTTATCTACGAACCAATTCAACATTAAGGTTCTGCTGAATATGACAGGGCTGTTACTGCAATGTGGTTTATTGCCTAAAGTATGCTGATTTGCATTGCAAGGAAATTCTAATTATCTTAACTATCTGTATCGACTATCAAGAGTTAGCTTTCTTTTTACAGTTTATGATAATGAATTTGGAATCTGATTTTAATCAGTGTTATTCCCATTTTTCATATAAATTTCAGCTGACATTCTACAGTTTGGAATTCTCAAATCTTCTTTTCCCTTTTTAAGTAAATCCCTATAGCAAAAGAAAGCAAGAATTAATAGTAGTTAATCCTTCCTAGTGTTTGGGAGTGCATCGGGGATCAGTGTAAAAGATGGTTACTGCTGCCTTAACTCTCATTACTCCAGCTGTTAACCAGATGTTCAAAACATGTAAATTACCAAAATTTTTTTCTAAATTATTTTTCTTAACCTGCTAAATTATGCAAATGCTAGAATATTTTTAATCATGTACCTAAAGTCCTGCTACAAAATTAGCATGATATAAGAATTTGGGAGTAATTCAAATACAATACCTTTTGAAATAATGAAGTATAAAAGTAATTAGTATTGGGTCTGACAGGATATAAGATATATTTATGTTGATTAAAATGTAAGATCTATAAAATTCAATGAGAAACACAGAATAAAAAGTTATTGGGGAATATGTCTTCCTAGCTCATATAAATGTAAAAGAAACTCAAGAAAACATAAAATAAATGAAGAGAAAATGGAAATAAACCTTAAATCTTCTGCAGTACCTGAATTTTCAGAAAATTATTTTTCAGTTTTCTTTTCCTCTTTTTGCTTTATGACATTTACCTACATAAAGTCTCTGAATTCCCCTTCTTAGAATAAATGGAATGGCTGTTTTTTTTATGAAGAAAAATAATTTTATTTTGATTACTCCCTCTCAAGAAACTCCTACAACCCCAAAACACTTAATCACTATAATTCGGAAGTAAAAGTTGGCATCAGCTTGATTTTCAGTATTTGAATGTTATCACAGTTAAGAAAATTCCACAAAGAATGATTTTAGTTGGAATGGATCATGATTTATTCTTTTTCCCAGTAAGACAGTATTCATTTTCAATGCCCAAGCATATAAAAGTTGAGAATTTAAAAAGAACATAACAAAATTAATTTAAAGACAAAGATTAAATAAAATATTCTCTGAGCTAGGGAATGAACTTTTCAACTTTGTTTCTTTTTATAAGTATCCTGTATTTTCTAGTATTCAAGACACTTAATCTAACTGTAACCTATTTTTGTCTAATATAAATGGCATCTTCCCAACTTAAAATCATTAACTTATACAAGAAAAGATAATTGTCATTCTAATTTTATTTTGATCTTCTACCATCACAATTACAGAAAAGATTAAGCACCTCATTGTGTTAATATGGTACTAAGTTCAAGCAATTAAACCATAGCCTTTACCAACCATACTCTTGAAACCTAAGAAATTCATATTTTATAGAAAACTATTAAAACAGACTGTACTTATATCTCAATGAACATTTACATTAATTGCAAATATAAAAACTCAAAAATGTATGTGTAAGAGTAGAAAGGACTTCATAAGCATTGCATGTCTCAGAGCAGGTCAAAATCAATACTCTTATTTTCATCAGTTGAGGTTTCCTGGGAGAAATGAGATTGAAGAGTTCTGTGAATAATGGACTTGGTTAAAGAAGAAAGCTCCTTTATTAGTGAGGCTCTAACACAGGCTACAGCTTGGGGAAGTCTTAAGGCTGAAGGAGCATTAACAGATCAGAGGCTACAACAAACACAGGAAGAAATGGACTTTGGAGGGATTAAAATAAAACGCGATACTCTTTTAATACATCTTATAGTTCCACAGGATAGCAAGAGTTAAGCACCTTTGCAATTATTCAAAATATTAGACTGGATTCATGTGTACAGAGTAGAGGTATACTGTACAGATTAAGAGAAGAATTCAATTTCAGTTCTGTCCCTTCTCAGTGTCATTCTGGCAGGTCACTCAGCCCTGCTGTGTCTGAGACACCTCATCTGGAAATAATAACAATAACATCTCAGAGGAGTCTTACAACATTAAAAGAGTTGATATCTAAAATTGTACCTGACACACAGATAGGTATTCATTAGTACTGTGATTAGAAAATAAACACAAATAAACACATTTACAAAAAATACATTTAAAAAGTATAAGCTGGGTAGTCTGTTTTGTTCCATTTGGATTCTCTTCAAAAATCCATTATGCATGGTAAATTGCTATTAAAAGGATCTCTAAAGTATCCGGTCCTCACTGATGTCAGGTTAACAGAAAAATTTATGACATTAGGCGGTTAAGTTGTACAATGCCAAGGTGTAGGAAGCTGGAAGTCAAAATACTTAGGCTTAAACCTGAATTATGGAAGGTTTGTTTTAAAAAATCTGAATATAGTTTCACCGATTAAGTTTGCTACACTTGTTCAAAAGCACAAAACTAAGTGTTTTTTTTTTTTTTTTTTTTGCGGTACGCGGGCCTCTCACCATTGTGACCTCTCCCGCTGCGGAGCAACAGGCTCCGGAAGCGCAGGCTCAGCGGCCATGGCCCACGGGCACAGCCGCTCCGCGGCATGTGGCACCTTCCCGGACCGGGGCACAAACCCGTGTCCCCTGCATCGGCAGGCGGACCCTCAACCACTGCGCCACCAGGGAAGCCCAAAACTAAGTGTTTTTAAAAACTGTTTACCAAGTATTAGGTTTGCCAAAACTCTTTAATTATTTTAAGTAAAAAGTAACGAGTATGCATTTTATCTACTAAATTTGATGGATAATCCCATCAGAACGACTACATTTCTGGCTACTACATCACATTTGACCTCGGAAGTATTCCCACCTATGACCTATAGAGAAGAACAGATTCCAAACTGTAGTCTTTTCAGGGCTGATACAACAACACTCCATGAAATTATGAAGCTCTATCCACATGTATCCATATTTTAGTCTGTTTCAAAATTTACCCTGATGCAAAATTTACCTAATTTGTATTCCTTAAACATTAATATGTTTAATTTTTAATTACTTGATACGGGGTAGAGAAACCCTTGCTTATTTACATGTAGCTTTTGTCCCCTAGAGAAAACAAGTAGTTCTGTAAAATTACAATTTCTCCCACACAGTTTTTTGGCACTTGGGATAAGGTTTCGGGCAAGAGTTCATCTACTCATTCTCCTCCAATGCCAAGTCTTGACTTTCCCAAGACACAAAAGGGAAGAAAGGATGTGTTTATTTTCAAACTGCTTCTCTGACCGACATGGAGTGGAAGCTTGTTATGCAGTGATTCATTGTACTTCTGGTCTTCATCTACAGATGAGGAAAGCTAGAGCTGAACACAATTGAAGTCATACTTTAATTCACTATGGGCAGCCAAAAACAGTGTTCCATTACTTAAAAACTGCATTAAGAGAACCGACCACTTCTGCATTTCTCATGCATTAATCTTAATATTGTTTTTGTACAGACTACATTAAAAAAAAAAAAAGCAACGGCATAGAGGTGATCTCTCTTTTACAGACAAAGAAAATGTGATTCACAGATACGAAGCAAATTGCCTAAGGTCACAAAGTTGGCAGAAGGCAGGGCTGGGAATCAGACTAAAAGGTTTGAATGTGCAGCTCAAACTGTCACAGCTTCTGCTGACGTAGGAAAAAGAAAAAAGAAAACAACAAAGGAACAGTGTTTTCCTAGGGACAGATCAGTCTTACCTAAAAATGCCAAGTCCAACAATCCATCCAACAATCTGTGATATTTATTAACACAGGACAGGACCATTATTTCACGTGCACACTTGCCAATGAACTAAACTAAAAGACTTAATCGAATTTACAAGTTAATATTGTCAATGACAATAATAACAACGTTTCTGGATGCCCCTCTTCATTTTCTTAATGGCTCTCATATATAGTACAGCTTTACTTGCCATACAATCCTATGAGCTTCAGATGCCCAATTTTATTTTTGTAACTGAGCTAACTGAAACTCTTTCTGAGGGATAATGTGACCTGCCTGAAGTCATGACACATCTCATCCAGAAGGCAGCTATTCAGTCTTCTCAGTGCTCTTCCAAATACAAAGGACTCTAGAGAGTTAAAGAAAATCTAAAGCCATGTTGCCAATTCTCTTGTTTATAATGGCAAAAGTAAAAGTTTCAGAAAAGCCAAAGTAAAAAAGTATGAGCTTTTGAAAAATATTATATGGATTTATATTTGATTGATATTTTCTTACAGTAAGCCTTAGAATAAATGTTACCAAGCAGGCAGCAAGCAAGATATTTTTCCAGGAGATCTGACTCTGCTCAGAAGGAAAAAGGGATTCGTTGCAGGCCAAGATGTAGGTTAACAGTTTGCTTCATTTTAACATGCATACCAACCCTAAGAAATCAGGGTATAGATTTTAACTTGTCTTAACCAATAAAATGTGAATCCATTTAAACCATAATATTATGGAGAAACGACTAGCCCAAAGGGACATAAATATTTTCAGGAAAATACACAGAAGATGAAGTTGCTTAGGTGGACAAAATACAATCAGCACAGCTTTCTGATTAGAGTGGCCCCAGGTCTTCCGGAGAACATCATTTGGGGCAATCACCCTTTGCCAAACAATCTGTGAATATCACTGGCTAGTCTGTTTTAAGAGAAAAACGATGATGTTGGGAACAGAGTGATTCACTTCTGAAATGAGGAGGAAAGGAGAACAGATATGGCACCTTAACTCAGACTCTTTTTCTCAGGAATGTGAGGCTTCAGAGGGAAGAAAGGATGAAAGATACAGTGCATTTCTCCAGACTACATGACCCAGGAGTCAGTTTACTTTCTTTGAGGTCATTTAAATAAATTGATTACTTTTTTATTACAAATCAAAATTTTATTTGTTGCCTAAAGAAATCTCATGCAGTAAAGGGTTCCTGAATCATCCAATTACTGAAAGGTGACATTTATTGAGCCTGTACTACACAGTCCAAGAATCATGTTAACTTTTTACACTAATGGCCTCATTCAATCTCTCAATTACCTCACTACAATAATCACCTCTTCACTGACAAGAAACCGAGGTTTAGAGAGGTGCATAATGTTCTCTGCTAGAAATGGAGAAAGTGACGGTTTCCCCGGTGGCGCAGTGGTTGAGAGTCCGCCTGCCAATGCAGGGGACACAGGTTCATTCCCCGGTCCGGGAAGATCACACGTGCCGTGTAGCGGTTGGGCCCGTGAGCCATGGCCGCTGAGCCTGTGCGTCCGAAGACTGTGCTCTGCAGCGGGAGAGGCCACAATGGTGAGTAGGCCCACGTACGGCAAAAAAAAAAAAAAAGAATTTGAAAGAGTGTTAATTTGTTTTAACGTAATATATATGAATTTTTCAGAAATGGAAAAGTTAAATTATTCACTTTTTTGAACTGACATTTATTTTCAACTTTTAGAAACTTGCTTGGCAAATGATTTACTCTTATATCCTAAGTAAAACTTTAATTTCTGATATCCAAGAAGATCCACAGAATACTGTTCTGAATGTATCTGTTACAAGGACTCCAAGAGCATTTTCAAACATATCAATATAAATGTTAAAGCTTCCCTTGCAAACGGTATATTTATTCTTCATCATTCCTGTGATCTTCTCATAAGTCACTCTAGGTAGATTTATATTTATTAAATATTTAGTTAATTAATGCAGTTTAGCAGTGAATATATTCTCAAACTATTGAAAAACGTTCATCTTTTCAAATCATATTGCATGTAATACCTGTGAGCATTTAATGGCACAGATTCATGCATAAGTGACTGGGTATGTGTGTGTCCCACAGATCAGATATAAAACACGTGGGAAGGAAACTGACAATTCATTGCATACCTGGATTTTCTTCAGAACATGATATAAAATGAAAAAAAAAAAAGAGAAAGTGTTTGTGTTCATTTTTGTTTTAATTTCTCAGTTGCTCAATGTTCTGTATAGCCCTGTTGGAATCCTGAAGTGTGTCTCTTATAATTAATGAGCATATTATAATCCAAACTTGAGAACACGAGAGGCAGGGAAATAATGCAAGGCTCAGCCCAGTGTAACAAAACTTGCCCATGTACCACCAACATTCACTCCTGCTAAGGAACGCTCAGAGGTGTGTTCAAAGTTCACATCAGCTCACTGTTCCCTCCCACCTCTCCTGGAAAGGAACAAAGCTTCTCAATGTGGCAAAAGCCCACCTACTCAAACGGGAGGTTAATTATTACTACATAATTAACCTCGCTATAGAAAACTGTTAAGATTAATGAAGCAGTGATTATAAGCTCCCCTTGAACTACCCTAGAAATATTTGTTTACCACAAACACCTACATGTATATTGATAACAGATTCTCTGCAAATTATTGCAGTATGAGATCTAGGTAAACACATATAAATCATAGCCTATGTATCTGAAAAAAAAAACAAGTAAGAAAGGAGAAAGAGGAAGAGGGGAAGGAGGGGGATGGAGGGAAGGAAGAATTAAGATAAAGAAAAGAAGGAAAGCTAAAGGACAGGGATCAGAACAAGTTTCTACCTTTCAGCAAGAACTGCCATGCCAAAATGAATCCTTCCTACTTAGTTCTTTGGCAATCATGACTCGGCAAGAGACCATGATACCCTCTCTAATCTGGGTGAGTTGAAAATATAGAAAAACCCAATAACTTAAAAAATATGTCAGAAGAACGGTCTCTTGTAATCTAAACATACACTGATTGTAGTTAATTTAGTATTAATTTTAATTAGGCTAAAACAATTAAATACTGATAAATACTACCTAAAATGAGGTCCAGAGTGTTGCTAACAATAAGTACAAATTCAGCTACCCCAGAGTGCATTGTAGAAAATGCAGGTAGGTGAGTTCCTCTCCGCAAAACATCACAGACCTGTCTGGTCACCACATCATCACAGCTCAATTACAGAACACATCACCAATGTAACTCTTCACCTTTTAGCGCCCTCATTAGCACCACTGTGCCCCAATCCTCCCTAACTGGACACTGTATCAGCTAGAATGTGCTAGGTTAGGCTGCAGGAACAAAGACAAACTCCAAATCCCCAGTGTCTCAAAACAGAAAAGGTCCTTCCTGGCTCAGTCTTCAGGACCATCACAGATCAGCAAGGGCATGGGGAGGGGGTTCCTCTCCTTTCACACATTCAAGGATGCAGGCTGACACAGGAGGCCCTTCTCTCTGGCACAGGTCTCCCTGCCAGAGGTCAAGAGACCTTGGTGGTCTGACTCCAGCAATGAAATGACCCAGCTCAGAGGTAAGGAGTGCCACTGCTATTCACAACTCATTGGCCAGAGCTGGTCACATGACCCCATCCAACCACAACTGGTCCAGAAAACAATCCCTACCTGTGCCCAGAATGGTGGAAGGCTGGGACTATTGGAAGAGCATTAATAACACCTCAACTATCCAGTCATGTCTATGGAATGGCAAAGCTAACATGCTTTCGGTTGTTGTTTTAATAACCTGCTTCAGTTGTGCATATCCATTACGTGTGAACAATCAAAGGAACTCAAAATAAATCTCATGCCCTAATAACTTTAGTTTATTCCAAGAAGTTTGATCTTTTGCAACTGAACTGTTTGGGGATTAACAAAACATTGAGGAAGAGAGAATGAACACCACCAAAATATAGTACATTTATAAAGATTTAACGTTAGGGCTTCTAACTGTTTATCAATTAAAGTTAAAGATCCAAAGGGATTCTAAACCAATATTCATTTTTATCTGGGTAAACTCTAGTCTGTGAGCAAGAGGTATGATCGGAATAAGCGTATTTGCAGGTTTGGGAACTCCGGGTGGAAGAAGTTTGGAATACAGATGACGAGACAGAACGATGGAGAATTGGGGTGTTCATCCTGAAATCCTACATGCAGCCCCAGGACGAACTGACTCCAGAGAGATCATGAGGGAAGTGTTCACAGGACTGGCACTAGGGATGGGTCATGAACAGGTCTCTCATTCCACAAGTTTGACAGAAAGGAGAAGGGGGCCAGTCTCACCTCTGGAGACCCTTTAGGCTAGGCTCTGAGCCTCCTGTCCACCTCAACGAAAGCAGCTCTATTTTTTTGTTTTGTTTTTTGTTTTTGCGGTACGCAGGCCTCTCACTGTTGTGGCCTCTCCCGTTGCGGAGCACAGGCTCTGGACAGGCAGGCTCAGCGGCCATGGCTCACGGGCCCAGCCGCTCTGCGGCATGTGGGATCCTCCCGGACCGGGACACGAACCCGCGGCTCCTGCATCGGCAGGCAGACTCCCAACCACTGCGCCACCAGGGAAGCCCGCAGCTCTATTTTTAAAACTCTTTTTTTTTTTAATATACTGTCGTTTATTTAGAAAAAGAGTTTCCACTGCTAAGGGAAAAAAAAAAAAAAGCTGTATTAATTCACATCCTACACGGACTTATTTCTTTTGCATTAATCAGTTCTTGCTACTTAGTGGATTAACTTCTAGTCAGCTCCACCTCTGTGGTTTCTCTGGCCTAAGGACGCAGAGACCAGTGGCAAGGACATGTAATGTTCATTATTGCCTAGAACTCATTTATGCCCTTCATCACCAACCGAACACCAAAATATAGTCATCAGAAAACTCCAGGAAAACCACTAAACAGAAAGAAGCCACACATTTTTAAGAAAATGGATTGTTAATATATTACAAGCTAAGGAAGGCATTAAAGTTCTATGCTGTACAAATGGAACAATAGTTCTTCCTGGCATTTACTTCAGATGGAAGAGCTGCACTTGGTTAATTTCTCAGGCACCACTTAAAAAATATACAGTGTTTGCCCTCTTAAGTTACAAAAACCAAGGCCAGCCAGAGAGCTGACCACAGGCTGACATTTCTGTAAAGGAAGCTGACCTCTCTGGGAATCCAAAATAAACTGGAATTTCTCAGCCTACAGTGCAGAAACAGATCTTTGAAAATTTTACAGATTTATGTGGAAAGATTATATAAAGTAAACAGATTTCTGTCTTCCCAAGGTGCCCTCTTTTCCACATTACAATTATTATGAGCCAACATTAGAAGAAATATTTCCAAAAGCATCCACTGTATAATAAATATTTGTTATGTACCACCTATTCAGAAAACAGAAGGTCAGAAAAAAAAAAAAAAAAGGGTTAGCCCCTTTGTTTTTTTGAAGTTACTTTTCTTTTTGCCTCTCAGGACACCTCCTTGATGTGAAAGGCCGCCTCAAGACCAACACAGTTAAGAGTTAAAAATTGCAATTTTCTTAATGAAATTATAAGGGCAAACTTAACTGCCTTGGTTTCTTTTTTTGCAATGAAACAAAAGAAAAAATGCCTTGTGTGAGTCTTGTTGGGTTTTTCACTGTTTTTGTTTTTGTCTTTGCTTTCAGGGGTATAGTGAAATCAACAGGCAAAATGATACTTATATTAGCAACTGAAATTCTGTTTTCATTTTATATTTCCATTATTATAATCATATAAAATTAGAACTAAATAGTAATCTGTCAGGATTTTTTTACGTTTTATATGCGAGCCTTGAAATTACCAACTTACAAAACTTTCTTTGAATACTCAGGCCAGTTTAAATGTTCTGCAGTCACATCAACACTGAAAAATTGTATGGAAGATGTATACGAATGTATACATGTTATGTGATTTTAAAACAAGCTAAGTAATCAACGAACCAACAGGTAAATATAGAAGAACTCTTGGAGGAGGGCCTAAACTCAATGGAGTTACAAAGATGAACACATATTGATCCTGAGTTAGGACCAAGTATAAAAAATACCACATCAACTGAGCTTTAAAAAATGACTGACTGGTTTTCACTTTCATTAACTCAATTCTTTAAATTATTATGTATTTATTTATTTAATAGGGCTGGCCCATATGCCAATCTCCAAAAGGGCTAATCATTACATAAGACCTTTAGCACATAAAAGGAAAGATCAAAAGATCAAAACTTAAAATGCTGATTTCAGACCAATCCCAAAGTAATTAGAAATCACCTCACCACCAAAATCATACACCCCTGTACCAGTCAGGATCCTAGTAAGAAATAGACAGTGTCCTCAAGTTCAGTAATTTGAAAAGAGCACAAGGCATGGATAGAGGCTAGAGAAACCAAGGAGACAAGAGTACAGTCCTGGGGTGAGAATCAGGGGGCAGGCAGGCCTCAGGAGTGAGAGGAGAGAGGGGTCTCCAGAGAGCCCAGGGGAAGGCCACCCCACAGGAGCCGTGACCTTCAGTACAGGGAGGGGACCCTGACCTCACTGCTCCAAACTACAGCAGTATTTCTCAGTGCACCATGGGATAACTAAAAAATGTGACCTGTTATTTCTTTAAAACACAGATTGCCCTAGAGAAATAATGAAATGAAAATCCAAGACAGACCTTGATAAATCATTTTCCTAAATCTGGACAGACTCTGCACTTGAAACACATTTCTCTTTAAATTTAATGAGCTTAGACTGAAAATCAGTCGTTTTTTGAGACCTGCATCACATTTGTTTAAATAATATAGGACAAAAAAAAATCTAATGAATGAAAGCTCTGATTTGTACAGACTAGTCTGTATTCAGTAGTCTAGCAAAGTATACTCTGATTATTGTCTTGGCTGGATACCAGGTAATTTTTTAAAAATAATTAGAACTATCCCACCATCCTAAATGACTGTGTCTCTTTTACATTATAGAAATGGCATTAAATATCAACTCCAAGAACACTTATGTTCAGCTGAAATAATGTTCCCATGATACATCTGTAGATTGGGATTCCTTTAATTAGGTAAGATTTGGACTAAGCTAATGCCTAAAGCCCCTTATGAATCTGAGAATTTGTGATTCAGAGTCAAGTGTTCCAGAAACAGTGAGAAAACTCACAGCTTTGAAATTCTGTAGTTTTTCATTTGAACCAATTTGTATTAAAATTTTTAAAGAAAGGAAAGCCATGGTCGGTCTTCAGGGTATAAGTAGCCCATGTTGATAACAGGTGTCTCACACAGTTACTGCCTAAGTAAAACAATTTGTGCCACAGACCTTTGTATACTGGAAAGCACTTTCTTGACGGCAGGTTTCATTATATTCTTTTAATTTGTAAAACGTTTTGCTAAACCACTTTACGTCTTTATTTTCTTAAGAGCGATATGTAGATGAAGCTTCTCTTTAAAAATAGTTTATTAGAGAACAAATTATCCTTATTTATATATGCAAGCACAGAACTTAATTTTTAAATAAATTTTTAAATTGTATCAAATGTTTAAACATTATTTTAAAATGGAGGAACACCAGTAGAAATGTCATGAAATAAATACTCTAAACCATTCACCCAAGATGAACTACCCGAGCAAATATTTCTGTGACATTTTGATCACCTTAACATATTTATTGCTAAAAAGTAATTCACCAAGGTAACTTTCTCTTGTTGATTCCACAACTGTTTTAATGCTTTGGATTATGTCTAAGTGTGTGTAAATTGCATTCTCAACATTGTAATCTGGTTCCATCAGTGTTCCAATGTCTTATCCATGCACCCATTTGCTCAGTTTTCCCAAACAACTCTGTCTCCAAAGAAACTTGTTATCTAGAACAAATAATTTGAGACTATAATAGCCAAGATTAGGTTAGCAGCTAAATTAGTTCACTTAACATGGCAGAAACCAAAGAGTAACCATTTGGCCTTCGTATTTTACAACATGTTCCAATCATAAGGAATGTGTCATAAGGCAGGGGTCCCCAACGCCCGGGCCGAGGACCGGTGCAGGTCAGAGGCCTATTAGTTAGTGGGCCGCACAGCAGGAGGTGAGTGGCAGGCCAGCGAGCGAACCCCATCGCTTGCATTACTGCCTGAACCATACCTTCCCCAGCCCCGACCGTGGAAAGACTGTCTGCCACGAAACCTGTCCCTGGTGCCAACAAGGTTGGGGACCGCTGTCGTAAGGGGTTGGTTGTGAGGAAAATGCGAAAATGCACATCAGCAAACATGTCGGATTTCAGAAAAGACACCTATTCAGGGAATTAGTTTTGAGAGAAATAGCTCTCAAATACATTAGTAAATACTAATGTATTTACTATGCATTTGTTACTTAATTGCACTTTCTTTGCAAATTAGAAATATATTACTTATTATTTATTAAATATATCTATAATTAAAAAATATAAATATATTACTTTTCTATTTATAATATATTATAAATATATTTATAATAATAAATAATATAATAAATAATAATATAATATATTACTTTATTATTATAAAGGTTAATAATTATTAACCTTTATCAGATATGTAGCTGGTCATTCTCTGCATGTGAGCAAAATTCCTGAATGACAGTTGAAAGATAATTGAACATAGAGCATTTAGCATTTAATTGAACATAGAACAGTTAGCATTTTATGGAGTCTTATAGATGGCATTCTGTAATTCTGCTTTAAGAAAATATCAGAAGCTGCAAATGAGTAGTAACAAGATTTTTAAATCTTCTTTTCAATACCTGAATATGGAAGCATTTGGGGGACTCTTAGGGCTCATTGGCCTATAACAACTGATCATAATTCAGTGAAAAAAAAAAGCCAAAAAAAGTTCTACTTTTTTCCAAATGATTTAATATAGACTTAATGTTTCAAGATAATTCCTTTATAAAACAGATCTCAAAACATGAACTTAACTTTGCATAATGCAGCAGAGTAAAATACTTGGAAACTGTTTAATTTACATTTAAATTTTACAGACTTTACAAAGGATCAGCAATGATACCCAAAGGACAGCTTCCTAGCCCTGGGATGTCTCGCAGCACTAGCTTGGTCTATTTGATGTATTAGTCATGCCACCATCAGCACAAAGGTATTGAAATGGTACCTTTTCTTTTTTTTTTTTTTTTTTTTTTTTTGCGGTATGCGGGCCTCTCACTGTTGTGGCCTCTCCCGTCGCAGAGCAACAGGCTCCGGACGCACAGCCTCTCACTGTTGTGGCCTCTCCCGTCGCGGAGCAACAGGCTCCGGACGCACAGGCTCAGCGGCCATAGCTCACGGGCCCAGCCGCTCCGCGGCATGTGGTATCTTCCCAGACCGGGGCACAAACCCGTGTCCCCCACATCGGCAGGCGGACTCTCAACCACTGCGCCACCAGGGAAGCCCGGGACCTTTTCTTTATATAATACAAAACAGACATAACTTCAAGATGTTTAATGACCCTTTGTTAAATGCCCTAAATTCCTAAAAGAGTTCAAAAAATTAAATGGCAACCTACTTCATTATATTATCAATCCTCCATCATTTGTAGCTAATAGATAATAAAAAAAGAGGTTTCAAAAACTGAATCGAGGGCCTAATATAACTTGAGCATTTGACTAAGTGTCTTTCATGTGCAATCTCATTTAATACAACACGCCACTACAGTATAGATTGCTGAGTCAAGCTCAGTAAGCACAGTCCCTTGTCAAAGATGCTACGAGGTAGCTGAGTCACTCTCAGGGCCCAAGTGCATCTTACACCAAAATACACCTTTCATTTCAATGAAGTGACCACAGTTAGAAAACCTGAACACACCTCTCTGATCTGTATTAGTTAATTGAATTAGTAAGACATTTCCACAGGGCTGACAGGAACTGAAATAATCCAAGCCATTAATTTTATTCGTTTTTTTGTTTTTATTACTACATAATGTCATATCCTGTTCTTTTGTACCCTGAGGAATAAGCATTACTAGCAACCCAAGAAGGGAAGTAGTTGACACAGCAGAACACAGTTCTGAGCTGGACACACAGGTTTAAAAATGGCTCTCTCTGTTCAGAATCTTTAACCCCAGCTCACGGTATTTTGAAAAAGTAAGAAAGGCTGATTTTTGAACAAACATTGATTTTCGATCCAAGGGCCAGATGACTTTTACAGGAAATATTATCAAAGTGACTCTAAAGAAACCTATATTCTATAAAAGTATTCCGTTTAACAATAAAATCACTTCTATTAGGAAATGAAGTATAGGAATGCATGAAGCTAGATTCTAAGTAAAGTAAAATTCCCATCTCAATTTTGAAGAAAACCAATCTACGGCACATTTATCTACAGCCACCACTAAAACTGTAACAGGGAAGAACCAAATCTGACTCCATGTTGGATCTGTTTCTTTTACTTTAACCTTTGCTTTCCTTTGCTGCTTTTGTTCTCTAAAAGGACACCATCTATACATAATGGCCTGCCTCGGGGAACCCTGCCCCTCTGCCTGAATGTTAAACCAAAGTGCCTTTGTTCAGGGAAGCATCCTGACCCTGTCCACCTGTGGATGGCTGCAAGAAAGAAGAAATTAACACCTCCCCTCCTCAAGGCTGGCCGTTCCAGGGGATATTTGCAAGACTTATGGCCTTTTTACTTTACTTCCTCATTTCCTCCCCCTCTCTATGCTATAAAAGAAACTGGCATCCAAACCCCAATAAGGTGGTTATTTTGAGACTTTAGTCTGCCATCTTCTTGGTCTGTCGACTTTCCGAATAAAGTCATATTCCTTGTCTCAACACCTCGTCTCCGATTTATTGCCCTGTCATGCGGCAAGCAGAGCGAGCCTGGACTCAGTAACAAAACCTGCCTGACACACATGCATACACAAACATTTTCTTGTTACCATTTTAATTTACTGTCTAGGAAAAGAATGTTGCCATATGATGGAATTTTCATTAATACTATATATCTGAGTCACTTCCTAAACTGTTTGACAAAATTCTACAATAGCAAAAGTAAAAATTAGGGCATCTTACTTGGCCAGGCCTACAATTTTAGTAATATTATACTATTACTATATGTATAGATTACAACATAAGTAAAAGGAGTAGGTAACAGAAGCACTGAACTTGACCTGCAAGTATTCTTCCTCTTTCTCGGAAAGAGTTTGCACACGTTTCTCTTTAAACTGTGGAAGAAAAGATTTGGGAAATGTCATTTCTGGAGAAGTAATGCTAGAGCCAGAAGAAAGAAATGTCGATGGAAATGAAGGCAATTAAACAGATAGAAATTTGGCAAATTTTCTTACCCCTGTTTTTGCAGACAGCTGTGTATAGAAAGTTTTATTTATCATTAATCTAATCTATTAAAATAAACACATAGGTGATTAAGACTATTTCTCAATGACTCCATTCTTCTTGTTCTTTTAAAAATGTTATTAAACAATACCTTGAGATAAGGTATTATATAAATAATACATTAATGGAACTGGAAATGCTATAAATGGTAGCCGTCTCAATTTATTGCTATCTTTCCTATTGAGTTGTTTTGTTTTGTTTTGTTCATTTAACATTCGTTTCAACCAAAATTTATTAAAGGTCTGTTTAGACTGTGCTAGACTACTGGAAGGCCAAGTCTGTACACTTGAAGAACTTGCAAGACTAGTAGGGGAAGATGGAAAAAGAAATGGAAATATGTGCTAGAACAGAAGTACAGTATGTTCAAAGGGCTGTGGGTCCAGGCAAGGGGCAGGGCAAACTGTCACATACAACATACTCAGTGGATCTTTCTACATTCTGATAAAGAGTGTGGGATCACTGCATTTACAAAGGAAGTACGATCAAAGGAGGGTAAAGAGGAAGGGGAAAGGTGGCTGAAGCAGTACTGAGGACAAAAACAGCAAAGGCAGAAATAAATGAAAACACTTAAAATGAAACACACAAATTGCTCTAGACATGCAAATGCACACACAAACACAGGCTAGATTTTACACAGGCACATGACGAGACTTCCCTTGGGCGGTTGATTATCAAGGATTAGCAGAGGCAGAATGAAAAGACAAATAAGTGTGTGTGTTCAGATTTCCTGGAATCTATACAGGGATCCCAATCTCCCTTCACATAAGTAGCTCCATTGATGTAAGCAGGAAACAAAGGTTCCATTAAGGCTTATTATGTGATTTAGATATGCTGGTGTGGAATTTTTCTCTCCAAACTGTTTAAATTACTTATTTCAAGTGAAGTACTAAGAAATAAGATCATACATCACCTTTTATATTTTAGCTATATAGTCCAGAATCATCTTTGGTAAGAGTCCTATAAAACATATTAAAGACCTCATGAATCAATGTCAGTCTTGCCCCATACTCATATCTGAAAACCAGGTAAATAGCAACGTTATTGGACTTTTCTTTTAAAAATGGTTATATACACTGTATGTAGACAGCTTTTTTAAAACAACTGCCTGAAATAAGACCACATTATTTTTAAAAGGCTTCATTTTGTTGATTTACTTGGTTTTCAAAACTTCACGTAAAAATTGGGAAATGACAACAAAGTTACTATAATCACATGGCACCCTCAAATATGTCAAATACAATCTTAAATAGGAAGATACTGAAATACACTAAAATCTCACACTTTAATGAAGCATCATTCAGTAATTTACTTTTATAATGTATTCAAGATAAAATTTGTCATTGTTGGTGTTGTCACTTCAAACAGTGACAGTCGTCTTATTATTTTCTGGCTATGAAATTCTTAAGTACATGAATGTATTATTAACAAATATCTTAGTAGAAATCCTATCAATATCCCATTGCTGGGAGCCCATAGTTTCCTCAAATACTAACTAAATATGATAATTCCAGTGGACACATATTCCAAAATATTCAGTATTTAGTATACCTTTGCCATCACTAACAGCATCACATAAAAAAATTCTGAAGCTGCATTTACTGAGTGTAAAGACCAATCTGTCAAATTTGTGCCACCTCTATGATATAATAAGCATCAAAATATTTCTACTCTAGGCTTCTGAGTCAGTACTTATTACAGTGAATAAAATGGGAGTCAAAAACCATGGAGAATAATTTTGTATATATTCCCCTGATGATTTACAGGATGGTTTATTTTTCATAGAAAATAGAAATCATAAAGTACTGTAAAATATAAGTGGAATTTTTAAAACCCCATTTTAGAAGTTGGGATTACATGTTAACCAAATAAAGTGAAGACATTTTGGAATAAAATTAGATATGAGTAGCACAACTATGTGTAATTATTACATATAGCCCTCAAGCCCTGTGAATATCATTACGTGGTAGTGTACTTGAAATAGTATTAAATAATTCTTTCATAAGATTTTACATATCATTTATATCAACTATTTAAGATTTAATGTACTTTGCATAAATTTGACTGTTTCGCATCTGCAGATTTTCACAGTCCTTTCCTACAATGCAGCTTAGCCTAAAAGGTCTTCTTTGAATGAGGTAAAGAGTGCTATACACATATTTTATAAGTCTTACTTATAAATGCATCAGCTACAATTATGTCATCAGGAATTACTTATCGTTACCTTTCTGACTCAGAACACCTAAACAATTCAAGAGCACAAATTTAGAATACAGAGACTATAGGCTGTGCAATTTTACTGATACAGCATATATTCTTCCCCATTACATAAATTTTCCTTGTCAGTTCTATTAACGTGCTAACAATTTTAATACAATCTTTGAATGGTCTGTGGAGGTATTTCGTTCTCATTTCGCCAGCTAATTAGCCAAAAGAAATGTACGTTCTCCCCCATGATTTAAACATCTAATGTCTAAAATCACTCTTATTCTTCGTCGTATACTAAAATGAATGGCCATCTAGTCCAAATTCTATAAATTCCAGCATTGTCCTAACCCACATCTCATGATCATGACCAGCAAAATCTCTGAAAATCATGCTTAGCGTGCACACGACTTTGTTTTTTGTCACTTGTCACCATTCACAAAAAAGGGTTGTACACCTGGATTCTCTTTCCACTGTCAACTGCAGTCAATTTGATGATAAAATGTTAACTACTGAAGATACAGATTTTCTCAATTTTATTTGAACAGCAATAAACGCGCAAAAACTAGTTTCTGGTGTTAATTGTCTTATTAGCCAGCTTGTAACATCACGCTTTCCTGGCGTACTGTAGCTTCTCATTCTAGGGGACATTAATTGGTTTTAAATGGTGTTAAATACCATCCTTGCAGTTGCAAGGGCTTCTTTGGGCTTTATACTGGAGAAAGGAACTCCTGTAATTTAAAACCACTTTGCTTTCTTCAGTCACAGCTGTTAGGGAGACACTGACCTGTAGAAATCTTAAAGGTTTTTCACCCCTTTCCCAGTGCCATTAGTCTGCATTTATTTTCTAAGGCTTCTTTGCCCCTTGTGCCATGGCTCTTCCGTAACTCCCATCCCCCAAAATGCTTTCAGAAGAAAAATCACCGCTTTTCGCTGGTTAAGCCCTTTTCTCTCTCTTTCCCCACCCCCCCGCCCCTTACAAAACCTTGGCTACCCTTAAAGAAAATTCTCCAACAACGTGTCAATTTTATATTGGCCACAAAGACAACTTCTGTTGGGAGAGGGGAGGAAAGAGGGACTGGAGCTTGGCTGTGCCTTTCCACAGACAGGGATCTTTGTGGCGATCGGAAAACACTTCCTGCATAAAAATTCAACACACTCTCTGGGTGCAGGGCTGGGGAGCAGAAGCGACTACGTACCAGCAGTGCCCTCAAACGAATGGAAACGCATGCCCTAACCTTCCAAACCGGAAAGTCATTTTCTCTCAAAATGTGTCAGCTTTTTTGCCTTATTAAACATAATCCACTGTCTCAGATCCCGGGGCAGCTCCCCTCCTCCAGCGTCTGGGTGAAAGCTGTAAATCACTCCTATACTTTCTCTACTTCCTCTGCATCTCTCCTTCCTGTTGCACTGTTTTTGCATCTAGCTTGGCTCTGAGGAGCTCCCGTTCCTCGTGGGTACCCGCGAATGGGATGCCAGGTCTTGCAGGACCCGCCTGTGTTAATTCCGCCCCCTCCCCCTGCCACGTGACTTCACTGCCCGGAGACCCGAGTCTGCACCCCCAGTGGGCTTCCCTGGACGAAAGACCCGGCACGTGGGCTCCTTCCCAGGCCTGGGGAGGAGGGGCACCCTCGCCCTCCTGTGTCGCCAAGTCATTTGGTCCACACAGACTTGCCACTGAGTTTGTGTCACCTTTCGGTCAGGAAGCCCCAAGTTCCAACCTGGAAAGGGGTCACGGATGGGAGGGTGGGCCGGAGGCGAAGGGAGAAGTCTACAGATCCATTCACGGGGTGGGTGTGTGTGTGTGTGTGTGTGTGTGTGTGTGTGTGTATGTGTGTGTGTGTGTGTGTCCGTCTCCCAGAGGGGCTGCAGCCTAATAAAACGCCCCCCACCCATCCCTCCTCACCGACCTCCAGCGCAAACTGGCTCCACGTTTTAGCATCTCATTTCCCCTGAACATGCCACTCACACCGGGCGTCAGGTTGCTGAGCGCTATCCCATCCTCCCCGCCCCATCTCTCAAATCTTGAAACGTAAAACTAGCTTTAAGAAGATCACAAGTCAAATCAATCCAAAGGTGACAGAAGAAAGGGGCAAGGGTTGGGCCGGTGTGTGACACAGCACGTTTTAACTCCATCCCCCAGCACCACTCCCCGCCCAGCTCCCCCTCTCGGCCGGCACTTACCTTCCTTGGGCGGTCGCTTGGCCTCCCTGGTAAGATTGCAGACCTGGGTGGTCTGCAGCTCTTGGGTCAGGCAGCCCTCGGTCTGCTCATTCAGGGGTAACACCACGTTATTTAACAAAACCAGCGACTGGTCGTCGATTCCCCACTCTCCCAAGTGCTGAGGGCAGGTGCATTTTGTATACATGATCCCGCAGGTCTCTGTTCTCCCATTTTCTGATTTCAAGCAGCTCTCCAACCAAGTGCATAATACGTGGCAACCAAACTGGCTTGGGCTCACCTTGTTCAATACCAAAAACTCAAAAAAGGATTTCTGATCTTCTTCCCCTTTTTTCTGTAATCCTGGGAAATCGGTTGGAAAGACCCGACGTATTTGAATAAAATTTTTATCATACTGTAGAAAAACGAAAGCATTCTTGGATTCGCAGAGTTGCATTATAGAATGATTCTTTCTTAAAAGATCCTTGATTTTTTCATGGGAAAAATGATCAAACTGATAAGCCAAGAGGGAAAAGTTAGAGCAGCTAAGGTCCTTTTTGGAAAATTTCAGGTAAATGCTATATTTGGTTGGATCTGGATTTTCCAGCGTCCAAGTGCAGTTTGTAAAGTTTTTGGGAAACATTTCACTTACAGAATACGATCCATAAATGACTCCTTTCACCAAAGTTGAACACCAGAAGTCTTGGGCAGCATTAAATCCAAACATAACCAGGAGATAGGTGGAAAATATATAAATCAGCAGGTTACGAACAGCCTTCATCCTATGTCATTTGGCCTGTAAAGATGGCAATGAAAGAAAAATGCAAGTAGGAGTCTACGCGCATCGAAAAAAAGAAACTCCTTTCAATATCACAGCCAGCTGTTTTCAAGATTTCAGTAAAAAACCCTTTTTAAAAGAAGGGCAGGTAATTTTTATTTTATAACGCACGAAAATTATCTGTTGCTGTGTGAACAGCGCCCTCACGTGGTCATTCACAGTGGCCAAATTCCCTACATTCAATTTAAGAATAATATTCAATAGATTATTAATAGGAATGCTCTTAATTTATCTACCAAGATTTCCTTCAAGTGCGTGGTGATTCTATTGAAAGAAGAGGAAATTTTTGTTTTTTTTAATTTAACAGCCTAAATGTTAATTTTTGAGATATTTTTAAGCAACCTATACAAACCTTTTCTCCCCCCTCAGCCCTCTGCCTGCAGTAAACAACACCACACAAAATCTAATCTGATAATCGGAGAACAGCTATCGGCATATTATTTTTTTTTCTTTTAAATGTGAAAAGCAATTATGATCCATGATAGCCTCAATTTTAAAAGCACAAATGATAATTTGTTGCAGCTGAAACATCATCACCCAAATCGTCTTCGCAGGGGCCACTGGGTGAACTGATGGGAAATTCCTGTGCAAAAATACAGGTATTCTTGTGGATTAACAGAATTTGTAAACCATCATCCAAGAAAGGGCAGATACATAGGGAAGACCTGCTTTTGGACATTATCATTGAGAAGGCAGTCATTTCAATGTGACATGCCCTCTTGGGATATATAAAGTAGACCACTATATTAATATCTGTATCCAAAGGCGATGTCCGTGAAAAATCCCAGAACCACAGTAACTGAGTTGGTTTCAGCTTTATTTTTTTTTTAATAGGGCTATTTTATCTAGAGTTATCTACTGGTATTTAAGATTTACACATGGTACATAAAAGATATTAGCTTTGTCTTTCCTAGCCGATTTCAATTATTGAATTGTTCCCTCTCCAACAACAGCTTCAAAGCTCCTTTTTTTCTCTATTTTTTTAACCTGGCCTTGCATAATACAGTAATCCTTGGTTATATTTACCTCTGTAAGTTGTCATCCAAAAGTAACTTGAATATTTTTCAGCTGTAACCTTTAAGAAGTTATTTCTTAGAATAAATGGCACTGCTTTTTTTTTTTTTTTTTTTTGCTTAGCCTTTGGGCTAAGTGATGCCAAGTTAATTTTAAAAGTCTTTAGGCTGCAGTCTCTTCCACTGTTCTGTAAACAGAGACAGACACACAGACATATAGGTAATTAAGAGTTTTCATGTCTTTGCCTGGGTCCTCTCTGAACCAAAGGATAGAAACCCTCTTCCTTCCCGTTGCATAACACACACCAACGCATGCACACAAAATCCAGTGACTTAAGTCCCTGAAGACAGATCTGCATTCCCCAGTTCATAATACAAATTCTAAGTTTTGATATAAGCAAAAACAACCCCAACTCTAAAATCTCCATATAGCAGCAGTTTAAAATAACATCAGAATTGCGGGGACTATCAAAACAGTGTTTTCCTAATTCAAACATACAGTTCAATGAATAATGTATTTTCTTCTTGAGAAAATGAAGCCAATGAGCATGTAAAGGTTAAAAAATAGGGAAAGTTATAGGAAATTCTGGAAGGAATTTTCCTTTTTTTTTTCTCTCTTTTTTTTTTTTTTTTGCTGTAGCACTTTGCAGGCAATGCAGGTCTGCGCAGTGTTCTTCAGGATAGAGTGTAGGCGTTGAGAGCCAGTGTGACAATAAGTGTCTAAATTAGGAATTCCATCCATGAAAGGGGGCTTCATTTTATAATCGCCAACTCAAAAAGGGGTCTATTTCTTTTCCTAATGAAATCCGGTACTTTTGCTTCCATCTATTTGACGGTGCAAGTCTGCATTGCTGTGCTCATCAAGGATTAGAAAGAGTGAGGAAATGGCTCTGATTTCGCTTTCAAGCCGGCTCAAGAAAGCTCCCTCAACGTAATGCTCTTTATTTTAATCATTCAGCCTTGGTGTACGGAGTCTCCTTTAATTCGAACTAATCACAAATGAATCACTGAACTGTCGCTGCCACCACCCCCAGCCCTCGCCAGCCCCCGCCTGCAGGGCCACTTCAAACAACTGTATTTCTCCCTTTAAGAAAGGAAGACGAGGGTGCGGGTGTCGAAGGGCCCGGCCCCCGAGGTTTCAAGGATGTGGCATTTATTTATTTATTTGCTTGTTTCCTGCTGAGAGGCAAAGCGGCGTTTAGTTTAGCTCTCCTCAAAACTGATTCTCTGGATGACACTTTTCAGTCGAACATAGACGGCGCCATCACTCCACTGAATTTTTTTTCCCCAATGAAAGACCCACGGCCTCCCCTTATCTTAACTTCCTTTTAACCTGAAATTTCCCCCCATCAAATTACCCCAATCACACACAACTGTCAGGTTTTGTAGGTCTCCCTGCCGATTCCTTCCGACCCAGCACATCTCTGGAAAACCAGACTTCCCCAACTTTTCAACTGCGGCGTTTAAGTAAATGCAGGCAGTCGGGTTTGCTCGCAGCCTCTCCATCCACCAGCAACAGCCTGGCCTTTGCAGGTCTTCCCTCCGCAAACACCCGGCGGAAAGCTCCTCGGTGGCGCCCCCGGCAGAGGGAAGGTGACCCCCGGACCCCCGTCCTTACCTTCCACTCCGAAAGCTCAGGGAGGCTCTTGCTCTAAGACACCAGCACAGGCACGCGTCCCAGCAACAGTGACGGAGAGACTCCCCTTCGGTCCCAAGCACCGTTGCCCATTTTCCCCGGCTGAGCTTCAAAAATCAGGATTGATTTTTTTCTAACGCACTCATAAGAGAAGCAAAAGATGTGGGGCGGGGGGTAAGAATCAAAGAGTGGAGGGGTGGGAGAAAAAAGCCCCCAGGACCCCGGAGCCTAAGCCGTAGCCAAGTGAATCCAACCTCCAACCCAGGCGGGGGCGGGGTGAGCCCCCCGAAGACAGACACTAAGGAATCAAAAAAAAAAAAAAACATGCAAGTGGCTTAAGAGCGAGGATTTGCTTTTCCAAATCTACCCCCCAGTAAACCGGTCAGCCAAGAAGCCGAGAAAGCGCTGAGACGAGAAGCGGCGGCGGCTGCTAAGGCAGATTTGTTGGGGGCGGTGGGTTTATTACGGGAGTGTTCGTGGTCGCCTCGGAAGGCTGGAGCTCATGCTTTCTCCTCTTTCCGCTCTCCTCCCGCCTCCTCCTCCCGCCTCCCCCCCACCGCAGGTACTGATGGACTGACGGCGACTAAGGAGAGGGGAAAAAAATCCGCGACTGGTGATGTCGGAAAGCTGTTTGAACGCCGGGCGAGGAGGGAGGCGCGGGAGGGAGCGAGATAGTAAAGCTCTGTCTCGGGTGTGCGCGCGGCGCGCGGCGCTCACTCTACCCGGGCGCGCGAGGGAGGGGGCGCGCGGCCCCGAGGCGCGCGCCGGGCCCCGCGTGCTCGTGGGCGCGCGCATGCAGCGCGGTGCGCCCGGCGGCCGCCTGGGGTCCGCGAGCGCAGCGCGGCTGCGGCGCCTCGCTGAGCTCCGCCTGGGCCCTGGCGAGGAGCGGAGGGAGCGGAGCGGGAGGGCGGGGGGAGGGGCTCCAGTCCGGGCCGCGGTGCGCCTGCACGTCACGGCTGCTCCGAGCCCAGCACATCCCGGGAGCGGTGCTTTCTGCGCCTGGGAGGTCTGTGTCTCCTCAGTTCCCAGCGCCGCTGCCGGCGGCGACCGGCCGTCAGAGAAACTCCCGGGGAGGCCAGGCCAGGGGGGTTGCGGAGGACGGGAAGGCGACTCCCGGGGCTGGGGAGTAAATGCCGCACTTGATCGTCTTTCTCTTTCTTTCAGCGCCGACCTGTCGCAGCTCTCATTTCCGCACCGGGATTCGGAGGGATGGATTGCCCGCCGCGGAGGGGGCAGGTCTCGGCCTCCGAACTGCTCGCGTTCCCGGGTGGAACAATCCTAGTTTTTCTCAGCGAGGCTGCAATTAACATCTTACTTGCTCTGGCTGATAGCGGCGACCGAGGTTGGGCGTGTGCGTTGCTTTCTGCATGGTAAAGGGATCATGGTTATGGGGTCTAAACTTTTGTTTTCCTAGTGTTTCCGATTCCTTTTTCGAGTTTCCCTAGTAACAGTTTGGGGACGCGGATGGGAAGGAAGGAGGGAAAGGAGGAGGAGAAATGACCAGATTGTCAATTTAGCAGGGAAAGAGGGATAAATTTCCACCACTCCCCACCTCGATTTTCTTGCTTTCTGGACAGTTGGCTGACAGGTATTTGATGAACTAGATTACAGTATGTGCTGCAAAAGGTCATTCTCCTACCGATTATGCCTCTACTTGTAAACGCAGTTGGTGGTTTGCAAAACAGGTGCTAAAATAGTGCGTTGAAGTGGTGGGAAGAGACCACACTAGGTAATTCATATAAAGTGTGGAGTCTTCCTATGGGCGAGTTGCTTGAGCGACAGGTGAAGTTGAATAAAACAAATTCCCACCATTTTCTCTCCGTACTTTTTCTGCATTTTTTCTTCCTCTTGTTGTTCCTCTCGCCTGGGGCGATTGGATAGCCAAGAACATCATTTTAAAAGAGGATTGTAGTGCAAACAGGGAGATGCACTACAGGGATCTTCTATTCACAGGAGTTGTTTGAAATATTAAAATTGGCCCTTTACTGCTCAATACATATTAATAGGGTGACCCTCTTTAAGTCTTTTTCTTCTGGGACAGGTGTTCAGAATAACACTCTGTAAGGGAAACAGTTAAGCATTCCCCATCCAGTAGGCTTTAACCATGTTCCAGGAGAATTCACTGCTGAGAGAGCCGCCTGGGTGGCGTTTTGGTTTTGTGTCGTTTTTGGTTCATTACAGTATTTTTTATTCATTTAAGAGAATGTGAAAGGAAAATAAGCTTTATGTCCAGGGCATAATCCAAAACATTGTGTCTTCAGCAAACACTTTAAAAAAAAAAAAAAAAAGACAAACAACATTCAGCGACAGAAAGAAGAAACACATTTCATTTTTTTCAACTTCCACAGAGATTGTGATTATGATATTTGCAAGACATTTTGGTCAACTCTGTTATTTTTGCCAGAAGCAAAAATAAAGAGACTAATGACATGCAAAAAAAAATGGAGAAAAGGAGAATGGTTTGCATGCTTTGCACATAAAAAAGAACCAGTGTGAGGTTTAGAAATACTTCTACTTTGCATCTAGGGGTTTCTCACATTATCTTTGAACACTGATTTAGATGTTTCTTTAAAAATCTTGTGTGTCTCATGACAGTGACATAAGAATAACAGCCAAAAGGGACAATGTAAAAAGCCTTAATCCTGCAGGGAAAGGAGCACACACTCTCAGGGTCATTTATATTCAAGAGGAATGCAGGATTGGGTTAGGGAGAAAGCCACCCTTAATAAAGCACTGCACCCTTCACACTGCTTCCTATAACCTTCATAAATTGTGGGCTACGGAGCCGGCCTGATGATGATCCGGCTGAGGTATATCTATAGCAGGTGATTTGTGGGTGATAAATATGCAGGGCAAGACGCGGGCTCCAGTACCCCCAGGCTGGTCTGTCTTGCTCAGGGAGTCAGAATCGCGAATCACAAAAAGACCCTTACATGGAGAATCCGGTCTCGGGCCCCTGGCGACAGCATGCTCCTGAGGCACAACGACGGAGAGCCACCCTACTCCGTGTCTGCACAGTGTTCCACGTGAAAGCACTGCTGGCACATTTACCCTCCCCCCCCCCCAAAGGAACACAACAGTTGACATGCTGTAGGCTCTCTGTGTCCTTTCCTCCCTTTTGAGATTGGTCTATTTCATGCTTTTATGCGTTTTAAATTCACCATTTCAAATTATTATCATCAGCTTTCCTTGGCCTCTTTCACAAGTCCATGTATGTGTCTGTACATAAACATGTGCACACACGTTTTACATATACACGTGATACATACACGTGTGCACATATGCACACATGCGTAAGTGTACATACACACATAAATATATAATACGCACATATGTGTTTCAGTTGTTACACATGTATTTGTTTAGGAGGATGGTTTCCCTGCATTGCTGTATATTTCTCTTTGGTAATTTACTCTAACCCCTACACTGCCAGATTAATTGTATAAACTAATTTTCACTTAAGTGTCCTTTCCCAACTTTCAAAAGGACTACTGGGAAACCAGTGTTCACAGCAAAATATAGTATTGTATTTTAAATTGGCCCAGGTTTGTAAAGTTAAAATCTTTCAAATTTCTTTCTCCTATTATCGATGGTTTTACTAAGATTACTACAGAAAAAATGAGATTTCTGGGTAATTTATCACTTGCCTTTTCTTCTATTGCCTTTTTTTCTTGCTAAGGCTGATCCTTCTGCATTTGAAAATCACCCCGTCTTCTATAATCATTGCTTAAAATTCAGTATAACCTGCACAATTTTCAGGCTCAAAAAATGTGTTTTGAATATGTTTACTCAATTTTATAAAGTTTTTTCTCTCTCCTCACCCCTTTCTCTCCTAGTCTTTCTGGTATTACTATATTACCACGTTCTAAATTTTATAACTTTTCTTCAGTAAGGCTTTAAGAGGGACAAATAAGTTTGTAGAGTATTCCTTGTTCAATATGCTCTAATTTTTCAATACTTAATGTCTCCCATATACACCAAAAAGGACTTTTGGAAACTACTAACTCCTTTTAAACAATTAATGTAATGAAGTTATAGTAGTTTCCAAAAGCCTTTTTTGGTATAAAGTAGATAACTAACGAGAACCTACTTTATAGCACAGGGAACTCTACTCAGTGCTCTGTGGTGACCTAAATGGGAAGGAAATATTAAAAAAAGGGGATAGGGCTTCCCTGGTGGCGCAGTGGTTGGGAGTCCACCTGCCGATGCAGGGGACACGGGTTCGTGCCCCTGTCCGGGAAGATCCCAAGTGCCGCGGAGCGGCTGGGCGCGTGAGCCATGACCGCTGAGCCTGCGCGTCAGGAGCCTGTGCTCCGCAACGGGAGAGGCCACGGCAGTGAGAGGCCCACGTACTACAAAAAAAAAAAAAAAAAAAAAAGGGGATATATGTATATGTGTAACTGAACTTTGCTGTACAGCGGAAACTAACACATTGTAAAACAACTCTACTCCAATAAAAAATAAATTGAAAAAAGAATTAATGTAATAACTTCAGAGATATGAACCTTAACTACCTTATTATTTACTATAATCAACTAATGCTTATATATGTTCTGTTAATAGGATGATCAAAATATTACATGATTAAATTGTTATGAGTACTTCCCTTATACTTAAGATAAGCATATTTACTATGAACTTAAACAACTTCTCTTTTTCCTCCTCTTTCTTCTTCTCCCCTTCTGTCTCTAAAAACAAGTTGGCTGTTTTCACTTAGACATCCCAGAATAGAAAGTACATGACAAAAGTACTAAAAAGTAGAAGGATAGAGTAAAGGACTATGTGACATGGTCATTATCCTGGTTGGTTAGTCCAACTTGCCCCATGCCAGACACAGCCAGTGTTACTTCTAGTTGGAAGAGCCCAACTACATCATGTTTCTATTTTTGTCTTTGTGTCCCTCTACAGTGACACATGTATGGAATTTAAACTGGTAAAAAGTTTTGGCCATCAATTCCCAAGAATTCATCTGAATCTCAGGAAATGCCATGGGTAGGTAACACATAATGTCACATTTGTGTGTTGTCAAAGCATCTTGGGAAATGACTTTAAAAGCTCAAAATATATGTTTTCAGTTAAATATGAATTCACCCCCAAATCCTTCCCTTGTCAGCTATTTTGTTTGTCTACTTTTTTTTGTATAAAGTTATTATGCCACTATATTTTATCCCCAGAATTTCAAATGAACTAAAAATCAAGATTCTTCATTTTAATCCCTGAACCTGACACTGTTTTTATACCTGGTCATGGATGAGATGCTGTGGACTCTCTAGGCTTCAGCTTCTTCCCAGGAAAGAATTTGAGGAAATAATTTCTAAGGTTTTTCCTGATATCTTCTAACTAAAAGAAGGTATCTCACAAGAAGTGGCAGCAATGAGAGAAAAATGCAACAAAGTTATAGACTAGGAAGAATCACAGTTGTTCCATTCAAGCACTGGAAACTCCTCTATCATAATTTTTAAAACCTCCATAGTTTTACCAGCTTTGGCCTTTCTTCCTTGCTAATTAGTCGCCTGCTAATGTAAAGACAGCCCTTTACCTTCTTATTCTTCCCTCACTGTGATCATTTCTTTCCTAAGATTGAGTTCCCACACTACCAGTAATGACGACAAGAACCAAAGCTGTGAGGACCAGCATGTCTGTTGACCTTCATCAGCACCAGAAATTGAGGTCTATTAATCACCCATTATTTCTGAGCTCTTGTACCTTTCCAGCCCAGTTCCTTACCAATCCTGAACCACCTATTCCTGCTTCTGCCAAATTCTCCCACGTTGCCTTCTAAGAACTCCTTGCTGTTTGATGCCAACACATCTTTCGCAGGACAGCAACCTCTGTACCCTCTGTTGACTGAAAACTGCTCTTTCATGACAAAATGACATCTCCTATTTGCGTGCCTCTTCTACACCCTGATTAACTAGGGTCTGTGGGGAGACAGGGTCATTTTCCTTGCTGTCCATTGCTGGTTTCAGATCTTCACTCCTCATCTGCCTTTTACACCTCTTTCCCCTTCAACAGCTTCGCCTCTTCCTCCTTGCTATAGCATTTCCTGACTTGCAATGTTTTGCTTTTTGTTCGTGCAATCCTTTAGCTGCTGGCTCACAGCTTCTCCACCCAAGTTCCAGTCTTCTTTCTCATGCTTCCAACATCCGTGTCAATGGCTTGTATGGCACAACAACTTCTCGGTTCCATTTCTGTATTTTCCTTCCTACCCACTCAACAACATGTTTCTCTGGTCTTCAGCTAAAGGGGTCATAAACCAATGACCACACCATCTTCAGTATTTCAAATTTAATGTTTCAGTCTCTAAGTACAACCTTCTACACTTGTATACTCACCTGCTCAATAACCACATAGAACCAAGTCTTCTATAAAATTTAGATCTTTAATCCATTGACCCTGCCAATTTCTTCTCCCTCTTTATACCCTGTTGTAGGCAGCCCCTAACCTGGCCCCCAGTCATCTCTACTTCCTCTCATTCACGCTCTTGTGTAATCGTACCCCCTGGACTGTGGGCTAGATTTAGAAATTTGCTTCTGATGAATAGAATATGGCAGTAGTAATAGGATGTCACTTCCTGGGTTGGGGTATAGAATGGCTGTGTCTTCCACCTTAGGAGCTCTTTCTCTTTTTACTGGCTCTGAGGTCAGATAGTCGCCAAGGTGAGAGACAGCCCTGTCGGGAGGCTCGTGTGAGTTTGACCTAGGAGCAGATCTTCTGAGGCCTGTCCTCAGCCATGTGAGTGAGTCAGAAGGGGAAGTTTCCCCAGTCAAGTCTAGCCATACCAACATCTCAGTAGGAGCCTTGTGAGAGACCTTGAATCAGAACTACTCAGCTAAGTTGTTCCCAGTTTCCTGACCTGCAGAAACTACAAGATACCAAGTGTTTGCTGTTTCCGATTGCTAAGTTTGGGGATAACTTGCTATGTAACAATAGATAACTAATGCATTGTGTCTCTTTTGCTGGTTCTTCTTCTCCATGACCTTGAAATGCCACTTCCTTAGAGGTAAATCTTGGGTTTACTTCCCTCCATTTCTCTACCTTGTCTTTCTTGGTGATCTAATACATTCCCTGATATCAAATATCACTGTAAGAATGTATGCACACGTACATACAAACATATATACACACATACTTACATACAAATGCACAGGCACACACATATATATTTCTTTAGCCAGGAACTCTCTTCTGAGCCCTAGATTTTTATATAGTCAATTGTCTAATTGATACCTCTACTAAAGACGCCTCACCGTCATCTCAGACATAAGTAACCTAACAAAACCCCTGGTTTCCCCAAAGAAATATATTCTCCCTCAGTCTTTCCATCTCAGGAAATGGCACCATTATGCACCCAGTGATTCAACCTGCAAACAACAGAATTATGCTTGTGGCCTCACTTCCTATCACTCTCAAATCCAATCTCTTGATAAGTGCTGTCTGTTCCACTTTGTATCCATTTGCTAGGGCTACAAAACAAAATATCACAGACTGGGTGGCTTGAACAATAGAAATATATTTTCTCATGGCTCTGGAGGCTATGAGTCCAAGATCAAGGTGCTGACAGGGTTGATTTCCTCTGAGGTCTCTCTCCTTGGCTTGCAGATGGACACCCTCTTGTTGCTTCTTCACGGGATGGTCCCTCTATGCCTGGTTCCTCTGGTGTCTGTAAGTCCTAATATCCTTTTTTTATAAGGCCATCAGGTAGATTAGATGAGGGCCCACCTTAGTGACCTCATCTTAAATTAATCACCTCTTTAAAGACCCTGTCCCCAAATACAGTCACGTTCTGGGGTACCGAGGGTTAGAAATTCAACATATGAATTTTGAGGGGACACTAGTCAACCCATAACACATCTCAAACACATATAT
The DNA here is from genome assembly GCF_005190385.1 of Monodon monoceros. NCBI lineage: Eukaryota > Metazoa > Chordata > Mammalia > Artiodactyla > Monodontidae > Monodon > Monodon monoceros. Next base: position 5,062,181 of record NW_021703771.1, on the reverse strand, counting down.
CTCAAATCTAACTAATTCTTCCCCTTTTCACTTACATCTTTATTTTCCAAAGCATGTAGTTTGTGCCAAGTTGACTGTAGTAAACTTCTACCTGGTGTCCAATATTCTTCATTAATCTACCTTTAATCAATTATGCTCAAGGCAAAAATGTGCTCTTTTAAAAAGGATTGAGAATGCTTTTGCTTTTTTTAACCCAACTTACTTCTCATGGCACATATAATAAATCCAAACCCTTAATTGCGGACAACAGGGCCTCACATCATGTGACTCCTGTTTCCCTTTCATCCTGCACCGCTTTTCTGCTTACTTACGATGCCCACGCTACTTAAACTTTCTGTGTCTCAAAGACACCAAAATGTTTCCTTTCCTTACAGCCTTCCTGTAGAAGGAATGGACTTCCCTTCTCTTGCTGTTGGGATAAATTTCATTGGCCTGTCTTTTTCTCATTCCTCAGGTTTCATCTTGAAAATCCTCTCTTCAGAGAGGCTTTTTTAAACCACCCAATCTATGGTCTCTCTCCTTATATTCTTTTCAAGATACTTATGTGTCTGTTTTTTAGTATTTGCTAATTTTTAATTATTTAATTGTTCTTTATTTCTTTTCCTCCTTAGCCTACAAGCACTATCCTCTTCCCTAACACTGTGCAAGGCACACAGTAAGGGATTATTAGGTATTCAGTGAATGAGTTGGTTGGAATTTGCAACATGATAAATTCCATACATTGGCATTAGTTGGGCCCACTGGGGTATTTTCTGTTTTAATAGCGGTATAACATATACGTGTATCACAGCTCAGCTAGAGTTCTCTCTTCCCTGGGCTTTATTTCCTTCAGTCATTTCTCATGTGCCTTGTCTCCAAACTTTTCACCTTTATGGCTGCTTTCAATTGAATTTATTTCAGTTTGTCACAGTTCTTGAATGCCCTAATTTTTTTTGTTGTTGTTGTTGGTACGCGGGCCTCTCACTGCTGTGGCCTCTCCCGTTGCGGAGCACAGGCTCCGGACGCGCAGGCTCAGCGGCCATGGCTCACGGGCGCAGCTGCTCTGCGGCATGTGGGACCCTCCCGGACCGGGGCACGAACCCGTGTCCCCTGCATCAGCAGGCGGACTCTCAACCACTGCGCCACCAGGGAAGCCCTGGATGCCCTAATTTTTAAAATGACTCCTTCTTTTAACGTTCCCATGTATGTAAAATAATCATATTTAGTGTATTCAGTTTAAATAAATAAAGATTTACTGAGCATCTACTTAGCCAAAGTCTGTAGTTAACAAGGACGAAAATCTCATGGTCTTCTATTTGCAGAGAAGAAGGCTTTAAACCCCCTGAAATAAACCAGTCATTGATGTATTTAACACATAATTACTAAGCACATACTCCATAGAAGGCATGTTGTACGATGTTTGGGAAACGGAGGTGTTACGAATAGTCCCTGCCATCGTGAAGACTGTCTCTGTTGGCAGAGGTAACTAATGAACAACTAGCCACTTCTTAGTTATAAATCACAAATGTGTCAAAGGTCTCAGAGGACAAAGCTATGGCATTCTGAAAGGTGAGGAGTGTATGTGGTGGGGGAAAGAGTGTGTATGACCAGGTATGGGAGGACAAGGAACATTTCCCTGAAGCAGTGGTACTTGATCAGAGATCTGAAGGACAGTGAGAGATTCCTAATCATCCCAGGCAAGGGGAACAGAGAGCACAAGGATATTGAGGCAGCTGGGAGCAGAACACATTCTAGAAAAAGAAAATAAAGGTGAGGGGAATGAAAAAAAAAAACACAATGAAGGGGTCATGGCAATTGATGTTGTTGATAAAGATTAGGATAAAACTAAGTAGGTCTTTATCCTAATAGCAATATTGATTGAAGGATTGTAAACAGAAAAATAACTCATTGAGATTTATGTTTTTAACAGTCCATTCTCACTTCAGTGTGAGGAGTGATTTGAGGGAGGTAAGAATGGATGTGAAGAAACAACTTAGGAGGCTACTGTGTAAGTGACCACACTGGTGTCAGTGGAGATGGAGAGAAGAAGGAGTATTCAAGAGACATTTGGAGGTAAAATCAATAGAATTTGTCAATGTTTACATATAGCAAGAATGACTGGATTTAGATAAGGGCATCTGTTAGTGAATTTGCATTCTGCTGGTTCAGATTGAAGTAACAGTCAGTTTTAATACTTTGATCAACGTAGTTATGTACTTATTTATTTATACAATTGAGTATTTTATCCTGTGTGTGTGTGTATGAGAGAGAGAGAGAGAGAGAGAGAGGGAGAGAGAGGGAAACCGCATCCCAAGAACATGGTGGCTTAATAACAATCATCTATTTTTCTCATAAATATGCAGTCTGAGGAATGCTCTGCTGGCAGAAAGGTTTGCCTCTGTGCCCTGCAATGTCAGCTGGGATAGATTTTTCAACCGCATCCAAGAATCGGCTTCCAAGATGGCACACTCAATGACTGGCATTTGGTGTTGGCTGTTGGCAGAATTTGTCGGTGCCCCTTCCCATTGGCCTCCCCAGGGCTGTTCTACTTTCCATGCAGCACTGCAGCTGTCTCCCATGGGTCAGGAAAAGAAGGCTGCCAGTATCTGAAGGCCTATGTCTGGAAGTCGGTACAGCATCACATCCAGCATTATTCTACCAGTCAGAGCAGTCTCTAAGCCTGCCCAGACTCAATGTACCTGTGGAAGTGGGGGGGGGACATCTTGATGTAATCACCTCTCCATGGAAGGAGTGTTAATGAATGTGTGATACATGGTGCCCACTCTGTTTATTGACATCTTATTGGTGGATAATATTATTCAAAACATTCCTTAGCCAATGGCATCTGTACATCTGATGTGCTTATCCAAGTCAATGGACCATGTTAAATAAATCAGGTTCAAATAGAGTGTCCAGTAAGATGCCACTAGGACCTTCTCTCCATTAGAATATAAACTTCTGGAAAGCAGGAATATTGTCTTATGCCATGGCACTCACCAGATGAATATTTGTTGGCTAGCCCACTAACTGACATTCTTTTAGTTGTTAGAGAATGCATTTTAATCAAACAGCACATGCTTATCTTTCCTTTCTCCAGGAATATGCCAGATTATGTTAAATACCTTGTAATCAGAAGCACAGGCATTATCCTTATAACATTCCTCTCTCGTAACATCCCTAGAAATAACCATTAGATCAACAATATTGTTTCTTAGTATGTCCAGGGTGGTTCCTCTTTGTCACCATTTTGCTTTCTATATATTCACAAACTACCTATTCAATAATTTATTCTGTAATTTTTTCCAGGGATCAATACTGAATTTGTTAAACTGTGATTTCTAGAAATTAGTTCTCTCTCCCTTTTGAAGAGTCAATATCTACCATTTAATGATATGTTTTTCCTGTGCCTACTTACATTCCAGGATTTTTCAAACATCATTGAAAACGCCTTCCTAAGAACATTTATACTTTCTTTATACTGTGATGCAGTTTTTCTAGACTAGGGCATTTGAATCAATATAAAGGATTCAAGCGTTCATTTAATATTTTCTTGACTTCTTGAGTATCATTTCACTCAGACATTGTTGGACCATACTTTCAAGGTGAAAGGTCATTCTCTTTTTAGTGGAAGATAAAATCAAAGTAGGAGTTGAATAATGCTGCTTTTCCTGTCTTCTATTGTAATTAAACATTCTGGGCCGTAAAGGCAGGATCTTCTTCAGACTTTCTGTTATTATTACACATTTGAACGTTTCTGTTTCTTTTATCTTTATGTGGTCATCTTTCTTTTTAATATTCTTACAAAATTTTTTCTAAGTTATTTTATCCTATTGATGCAACTGACTCACTCATGTAATTTTGGCCTTACTGAACAGGCATTATGTAGATTATCCATTTGAGGAGATTTATTTTCTTAATACTTTTTTATATTGAAGTATAGTTGATTTACAATATCATGTTAGTTTCAGGTGTACAGCACAGTGGTTCAGTTATACATAGAGTCCTTTTCAGATTTTTTTCCCTTATAGGTTACTATAAAATATTGAGTAGAGTTCCCTGTGCTACACGGTAAGTCCTTGTTGGAACTTTCTTAATACTTTTAAAATATTTTTCCTTGAAGATAAAGTGATCTCTCAAAAATTTCAGAGTCTTTTGGAGGGAAATTTGTTTACTGAAACCTCTTGTAAATATCCTGAATTTTAATACTATGGAGAATTTGACAGTTCCAACTTGTAGAGAAGGCATTTCTCTCTAAGTTGCATAACCTATAAATAGGTTAGTTTTGATTTTGCTTTTGGAGATGAAATCTCAGGCAAACCTGCCGTTTCTGTGTCAACACCATCTCTCTATGGTCTTAGCTGCTCTGCTAAGGGAAACATTGGTAAACAACTCCTTACAAATTTCCCTTTTTAAAGGGCACCTGACCTCCCTAACTGATGCTTTCAGTGTCAACATCTGGAAGAATGTCTGTATCTCCCAGAGCCTGCTCAGGGCTGCTGCGTAGTTTGCTGCCCAGATTGCAGGCAGAACACCCGGGAGACATGCTAATCCATAGATCACTAGCCATAAAGGAATTATTCAGTGACTTAAAAAAGAAGGGCAAACTGCTGATGTGATGCCACTCATCAAGATGCATCCTCATATTTTCTTTTCAGGAAAGAGGAGGGGATTCAATATGGATTTTATTAATCTTTTCCCTCTGTGCCTCTCTTGAATCACACAGAATTAGAACTAGTAAAAACTTCAAATTAATCTGCCATATAAAAATGCAGATTCATATCAACGTATTCAGTTTCCCCATAGGCTAAAAAGGAAGTCTCCTCATTGAATAAATGTTACCTTCTGAATTACTGAACACGTTAAACACGGAAAGAATTTCATGCTTCACACATGCAACTCTATTTCGTTTTACTCAAAATTTCATTCTTCATGCTGTCCTCGTGTCAGGACCACCAGTAACAGCAGAATATATACTGAGGTTAAATTTTATTTTCTTCAAGAAAGTAACTTACAAACTGGAAAGAAAAACCTAGATTAAGCGCAAGTATTGGCAATGATAAATCATTCGGTTTATCCACTCTCCATTTTTCTACAGAAAAGTGTTGTAAGATAGATTATGGATTTTCATAACCATAAGCAATACTAGAGGCAGTTTACTCCTGTGTTTCTGAAGCTTGCCCCATCATCAGTGTCAACAAGGATCGTTATTAAAATACGCATGCCCAAGACCCTTCTTCAAGGATTCTGATTCTCTAGGCTTTCCCTAGTTATATTTTTAACCTTGACCCTAAGTGATTCTTATGATCAGATGAGTTTGGGAAATAACGGTGTAGCTCAAGGTCCTCATCTACAGATAAGGAAAAGGAGACGTAGGCTTCAACAGTGAACTATCCAATATTGCCTAGCTGGGTGATGACAGAGCTGAGATGGGAAGCTAGGTTTTCATGGCCTGTTGCTCTTTCCCGTTTCCAAAATCATTTCTATTTTGATGTTTTTATCTTGATTCCTGAAAGACGATTATTCATCCAGTTCTCCTGAGTAGATGTTTTTATCATTATATGAGCTTATTTGAATAAAAAATATACTGAACTATTTTCTCTTACTCGATGGTAAGACATAGGCATTGCTTATCTTTCTGCACTGGGACCTGCAATATACCTGCATTATACCTGCATTATAGCTGCTCAACCTTCACATGATGGGAAGCCATCTGGTGACCCCTCTTAACCAGGCCTGGAGAGAGAGCTGCTTAAATATCTTGTAACCACTGAGAGCTTTGATGGGTGTACTTTTAAATTAATTAATTAAAATTGTGGATGAAATTCATGGAAGTAAAAGAGGGCTATTCTTAAAACGAATAAACTTTTATTAATGCATCCATTTAAGAAGAATGTTTGTTGTGCCTTTGTTTCTGCAATACACATACTATATTTGAAAAAATTCAAAAAGATCATCATGGCCTATAGTGCAAAGATAACCAAAATGTGTTAGTGATGTAGTATAGATTTTGAGACAGACTAAAGCTTGAATTCTGACTTGGCTTCCTAGTGACTGTGTAGACACAGGCAAGTCACTTTACATCTGAGCCTCAGTATTTTAAAAAATCAGTTATTAAGGCAATACAACTTATTTCACATCATTGTCATGAGGATTAGGGATGACATGGGAAGTGCTAAAAAAATATGGTGGAAGAAATGAGAAGGACCTCATTTATAAAAATATATAACTGTTATAATTATAACATATAATTATAATAAATTACCATTATAATAAATGGTAGCTGTTAGCACTATTTACAAACATATTGTTTGACTCTGAGTCATGTATACTGACTCACATATGCTGAGTCAAACAGTGGTGATATGAGGATGAGAACAAGAGTTTCCTGTTCTCAAGGTCAAGGAGAGGTTAGACCTGGAACATTGCCCACTTATTTTACATATATAGTTTAGACTAGAGACTGCTTGTTGTATCAAACATTCCAAGCACTTGACAGAGAAAGGTTAAAATGAGCTAACATAATACACATTTTGTGTTATGGTTTAACTGTTAAAATATAATTGTTTAAGCTTATTTGGCTATATATATTTTTTTCCTTGGAAAGCAAAATAAAATCCAGATATAGAAAAAATATTTGAATTAGTTTTCTAGAGATGGTAACATTCAGGTCATAAACTTTGGCATCTGAATGATTATCAGTAAATCCTAAACATGTTTAATTTCTTTTCAAAAAAATGTTACTTGTATGATAGGATATGAATTATGTATTCATAGGTTTACATACTAAAATATAAATCTGTCTTCATATGTGGATATAGCATTTGTTATTTTATTTATTTATTTTTATAAATTTATTTATTTATTTTGGCTGCATTGGGTCTTCGTTGTTGTGCTCGGGCTTTCTCTAGTTGCGGCAGGTGGGAGCTACTCTTCGTTGCAGTGCATGGGCTTCTCCTTGCTGTGGCTTCTCTTGTTGCGGAGCACAGGCTCTAGGCCCACGGGCTTCAATAGTTGTGGCATGTGGGTTTCAGTAGTTGTGGCTCACGGGCTCTAGAGCGCAGGCTCAGTAGTTGTGACGCACGGGCTTAGTTGCTTCACGGCATGTGGAATCTTCCCGGACTAGGGCTTGAACCTTTGCCCCTGCATTAGCAGGTGGATTCTTAACCACTGCACCACCAGGGAAGTCCCAGCATTTGTTATTAGTGGTATATAAAACCAGCATTCAGATACATTCCTAATTATATTGAATAATTTTATATAATCAGACTTGGGTAATGAATAATGAGTCTATGATTCAGAAACAATATTAGTGTTTTAAACTTAAATTTAGTTTTATTTCTGTGAAAATAAGAGAAATAAAATATCAAAATATCTATTAAAATTCTTCTACATGTAAGAAAGTGATACTGGGATCTTTAAACCTACTTTTCATTTCTGATTATTTAATAGTAATAATCTTAATTTTCAAGGATTGTATAAGAATAAATTCAAGACATATGCTAACTAACAATTTTCATGTTTTTTTTCAATCCATGTTATTAAAAAGTTTGCCAAAAGAGGCTTTGAATGTAAAATTTTATTCTGAGATGAACATTGCCAGCTAATGTCAAACTATTCATAACCTCCTGAAAAACACTCAGAGAATATGACTTTGGCAGTATAATTGAGTGCTTCCATAATAAAACCCATGTAATTGGAAAATTAATTTTCTGTAGTGTGCTTACAATAAAAAGTAGGTTCTAATAATCGTTGAAAAGTTAGTTCATATGAATTAGAATTTCAGATTAAACTCTAGCTGTTTTTAGGTATGACTTTTAGAAGATGTTAAATGGTGTTAAATGTTCTGGGATCATTTTATGTGTCACTAAATAGTGACACTCTTTTCAAGCAATTGCTAGGTATAAGAGTCAATTTGATACAACCACCAATATTTTCATTTTATAAAAATTGCTAAATGTATCAATTATTTTAATACAAAAAGAGAAAAGGACTCATGGAAACTTTTGAAAAGAATTTTTACCAATTGTCAGACAAATTCTTCTTACTCTCTTTAAAATCTCCGTAAATAATCACTAAGTAACCAAGACACCAGATTTGTACATCATTGCCCATGGAGTTCATAAAACTTCAGAATTCCATTGAAATTCAATAGGAATTTTAGAATCAAATTATCTCCCTTGTTACATAAAGAAAATGAATGTTGAGATGTGAACAGCATTTCGGATCTAGTATACTATACAAGAAGACATTTCATTCCTCTTTGTATAGTCTCCTCATGTCTGGTAGGAACGTGGAATGGAGCCAGATTTTAGGATGAACAAACCTCAATTTTGATCAAATTCCTGTAGCGTCTGTCTGATACTTTCAATATTTTAATTTATTCTTTCTTTTATTTTCTTTAAAGATTTGTTTTGGCTTTTTTTTTTTTTTTTTTTTTTTACTGTGTTGGATCTTTGTGGGTGGAGGCTACTCTTCCTTGCAGTGTGAGAGCTTCTCATTGCAGTGGCTTCTCATGTTGCGGAGCATGAGCTCTAGGCACATGGGCTTCAGTAGTTGTGGCACACAGGCTCAGCAGCTGTGGCTCATGGATTCTAGAGCGCCGGCTCAGTAGTAGGGGTGCATGGGCTTAGTTGCTCTGCGGCATGTGGTATCTCCCTGGACTAGGGCTCAAACCCATGTCCCCTGCGTTGGCAGGCAGATTCTTAACCACTGTGCCACCAGGGAAGCCCCTAATTTATTCTTTCTTTTTAACACAGGTATTTCATTTCCACCTTTTCTCAACTTGTTTTAGTTATAAATTTATATAAGAGATATAGTTACCAGATTAGGTTAAAAGAGCATTTGAAACCTATGTATGAGAAGGAAATATTTGAATAAATCCCCTAGTAATGAGAATGAGCAAGTCGGCTTAGGTAATCTGGTAAGTAAGTTAGCTGGAGTTTTGTTACCATAGCCTCTACCAGATAGATGGATACATAAACTGATAGATAGATGAGAGATAGGTGATAGATAGATTATACATAGATACATGGATAGATGATAGATGGATGGATAAATAGACAGATGCTAGATAGATCAATCAGATGTCATTAGGAGTCTTCTATGTCTCCTGAGATCTTAAAAGAATGCTTCAAAAACCCAATCCCAATTCACATCTGTGGAGTGATTATATCACAAACCACCCAACACACAATGTGACATTACACATTATACATTCATACTCCTAAAATTCTCTTTAATTATATAGCCATTTTTCTCTCCTCTTCCAGCTTTCTTTTCTTCCCCTTCAGAAACAATGACCAGAAAAATTCTTATTTTCAATCATGTCTCTGTACCCCTGTATTCAAGTCTTACCTCCAAGCAGCTCACCAATGTAATTTTCCAAATAAAGATATATTTCCTCCCTGAGTAAAGTTCTGGTACCAGCTATAAAGATAGTTTCAATCTTATACTATATAGTTAAGTCAATATGAACATTGGTATTGATATTGCTAATTATATTTTGCATATTGTACTGGCTAAGAGGGTGAATTCTGAAAAAGAGAACACTGGGTTTAATTTGTAGTTCTATCACTTATTTGAGTTTCTTAACATCTCCTGGATCCCAATTGCTTCATCAGTAAAATGGGGAGACTAATGCTCATCTTATAGAGTTGTTGTAGGCTTAATGGTAAGGAGTATTAACCCTGACTGCTATTCTCAGTGTATCAACGGTACTCAGTTTCCTCAAATCTAAAATGGAAATAATAATAGTACCTGCTTCATAAAGTTATTGTGAGGTATGAATGAAAAAATTTCAACTAAAACACTTAGCACATTAAGTAGCACAGGGCACAGTAGTGAGCAATATACTTTACTGCTATTGCTATTAGTGATAACTCAATGTCACTTTTCTATTCACACTATAAATTTCATATACCCAGAAATTAATAACAATAACTGTTCACTATTTATCTTATTTTAGTAATACTTTTATACATAATATTAAATTAGATAGTTTATTACTGTCCACCGTATAAGCAAGTCATTCTACTGGATCCACAAATTCAAACTCAAACATTAGCATGTATTTAATAGACAATGTAAAATACCTAGGAAGAAATACAGACTCTCCATTTTACAGTCCTTAATGTCCTAGCCATTATTTAGTAGTAAATTTCACATTAAGATAAAAGATAATCTGTGATCCTCATTATCTACTCATTTAAATATTTATAATAGAATGACAATATTCTGGGTATAGTCTTCATAGGTTACTATTTCTTATGTGTGTACGTATACGTATGTGTTGAGGGTAATAAGGGGAGAAGTAAAATAGAAAAAATACATAAATCATGATAATAAACTAGATCAAAATGATTAATTTAGGAAAGTATAGGCGGTTTTAAATGTAGCACGTAGGAAGATTCAGGCACATCTAACATCTGTTAAACAAATTGTCATCAGAAAGGAGAATAACTCAAGTGATATAAAAGAGATTTCTAACTAAATCTTTTGGCTAGGTTCATACTCAGTTGCTTAGTTTAGCTTTTGAAGTAGTGACCTAGAAATAATTCATAAAGGTCCTTGCTTATTAAAATGATTTGCTATTATAGCAATAACACAATCTCATTCTAGATAACATCCGAAAGAATCAGTACAATGCTCCACCTCTTTCCTCCAAGTCCAGGGTTTAAAAAAGAAATTTTTAACACATAGCTCTATTCTCCTGGCTAAGTTCATATCCTCCTGGTTTCCAGCCAAATTTTAATTGAATTTGGTTAGTTTAATTGCTCCTCAGAGATGTCCATAAAATGCGCTCTCCCAGATTTCCTAGCAGAAGTGCCATTGTCTCTGTTCAGCATTCATTCTCAAGCAGACAGCAAAACTACCATCAAGTTCCGTCTTGCTCAACCATGACTCTTTAATGTGGTCACCTCATGTGCTTTGTATTTCAATTATAATTTAGAATGAATTAAAATCCATTTAAATGGATAGCATTACCTCTTACTACTCCGATCAAGATCCACTTCAGAACATTCTCTTTAAGGTAGCTCAGTAAAAGTGTGGGTTATATTATAGATCCTTAATTTTATGCCATCAATTTGATTCCCCTTTATAACTTAATCCTCCATTTGTGTCGATGTTCATCAACCAAATAATATACAGTCATGTGTTTATGCCATATACTCTTCATAGGTGAAACATCAAAATTTTACACTTAAAGATATATTTAAAATTCTAGGTTTTTTTTGTTTCAATATTGTAGTGCAGATTTTAGAATCAAGTTTTTTGTGGAAGTGACTAAAGTTAATTGCTATAGACTGAAGAATCATATTATGATGTTTCAACATAAAAGTGTCTCATAGAATGAATTCTAAGCTTATGAAATCATTAACGATAACATCATGCAAGGGTATAGAAACTTACATTTTATGTGGGAGTCCATTCCTATGTATTTCATCATTTACGTCAACCCTGTCAAAGAGCTGGGACTGGCATTATTATTCCCACTTCGTACATCAGGAGTTGGCATACTGTGGTCTGTGGGCTAAATCTGGCCAGCCACTTGTTTGTGTAAAAAAGTTTTATCCGATCACGGCCATGTTCAATCATTTACATATTTTTTATGGCTGCTTTGGAGCTACAAAGGCGGAGTTAAATAGTCATGACAGAGAAGTATAACCCACAAAACCTAAAATATTTACTATCTGATCCATCACAGAAAAAGTTTGTCCAACTTTGTTATAAATGACTAAAATGAAATTCAAAGTTTGATTAATGTTACATATTTATATATCTAATCTAATGCACATGTGCAATCACTCAAATGCAAATCCAACTCTTCTGAATCCAAGTCCAGGTTTATTTTCTCCTTAACATAGTATGAATATTAGCCAAAAACTCCTGTCTCAACAATGAAAAGCCTAACAATCCATTTTTATTTGATATGATTGCATAGGTGTCATTTCAGTGTATAACTACTTAATTATCTGGACTCTACAAGATATAAAAATGATGAGAGGGGGAAATCTGAGGCACCAGAAATCACATTCCATAGCTGGTGTATCAGTGCATAGGAGCCGGCAAGTACGAGGCTATGCAATCTTTGCCATAGAGGGATGCAACTTTGCAGGAGCCCAAACTCAGGAGAGTGGTACCCAACTGGAAGGAAGCTTGAGTGAGAGGGGTTATTGATGGAAGATGAAGTCAGAGGGACCTCTGAGGACCAACGCTGAAGTTCCAAACAAACAAACAAAAATAATCCTGGATTCCAGAGCACTGCTGTGCCATTTGCTCTAACAGCGGCTTTTTAGACTCCTTGAGCTCCTGGAGGCTCTCCTCTGGTTATTGTGATAGATTTTACTGTACTAATAATAGCTATCTGGGTTTTTATCATAGAACTCACTCTCATCTCAACAAATACCATGATGATTAAACACATTTACTTTCTTATTCCAATCGCTGTGCATGGCTTGACAATTTCAAACAATTTTAGTAACATTAATAAAGCTTAGGTTTTTTTAAGTCATTTTTCTTGAATGTAGGTTACATTTTATGTTAGCCCATTGCTTTCTTATATTTATTCAAATATTTTCTTTCTCTTTATAACTCTATTTCTCTAGTGGAATAATATGCTGTATTTTTAATTTTTTGCTCCAAGTGAATTAGGATTTAATATATGTCAATACAGATTTCATTTAAATCATTTTGGCTTGTAAATTAAACCCTTTGCAAAAACTACAAGTTTTGGGTCCCACTCCCACCCACATGATACTAACAGATGAATAAGTCCCTCAATTTGCATTTTTTAAATTTTTTTATTTTTATTTTTTTTTTTGCGGTACGCGGCCCTCTCACTGCTATGGTCTCTCCCGTTGCAGAGCACAGGCTCCAGACGCGCAGGCTCAGCGGCCATGGCTCCTGGGCCCAGCTGCTCCGTGGCATGTGGGATCTTCCTGGACTGGGGCAAGAACCCGTGTCCCCTGCATCGGCAGGCGGACTCTCAACCACTGCGCCACCAGGGAAGCCCTCAATTTGCATATGTTAACTGAGTTATGGAAGTGATTCTTAAAAGTTGCATATACAAATAATATATATAATTTAAAAAGGAACATATGTTCATTAAGGATGTGACCAGTTGGAGGAAGAAAATACTCAGAACTAAACATGGTAAGATTTCTATTTATAATCATCCACATTGTTGCCTATGCATAAGTACATTTAAGTACATATGCACAATTGTGTCATCCTGTGTATAATATTTTGTAACATATTTTTAATTAACAATAATTTTGAAATACCTTAATAAAGTGAATGATGTAAAGACATATATTATACTTTTCAAATTTCAAAGAAGTGGAAAAACTAGTACTACAATATAAAGCAATTTGTGTAAAATTTCAAAATCATCTATTATATGACACACAGAATAATAAGGGTAACAACACAGTAAGGAAACAAACATAACAGTTTCCAGATAAGGGTTGACTCTGGATAAGAGGGAAATAATAGGATAGTGATAATAGGGTTTTAAAACTGTATCAAAGTTTTATTTCTTTATAAAATAATCAGTGGGAAATATTGCAAAGATTTAACATTTGTTAAATCTGACTATAGTTGGCCCTTGAACAAGGATTTGAACTGTGTAAGTTTACTTATACAGGGATATTTTTCAATAGTAAATACTATACTACACCATCCACAGTTGGTTGAATCTGTGGATATGAAGAAACTATGTATTTGGAGTGCTGACAAAAAATTATATTTGGATTCTTAACTGCACAGAGGGCCATAATATTTGATGTCCACGTTGTTCAAGGGTCAACCGTATATCATTCTGTTTTTAATCCTAGTACCTTACTGTTTTGATTACTATAGCTTTGCAGTAGAGTTTGAAATCAGTACATGTGATGCCTCCAGCTTTGTCCTTTTTTTCTCAAGATTGTTTTGGGTATTTAGGGTCTCTATAAATTCCATATGGTTTTCTCTGTGTATATGCCCAGTAGTGGGATTGCTGGGTCATATGGTAACAATATTCTTAGTTTTTTTAGGACCCTCCATACTGTTCTCCATAGTGGCTGTATCAATTTACATCCCTACCAACAGTGCAAGAGGGTTCCCTTTTCTCCATACCCTCTGCAGCATTAATTGTGTGTAGATTTTCTGATGATACTCACTCTAACGGGTGTGAGGTGATACCTCATTATAGTTTGATTTGCATTTCTCTAGTAATTAGTGATGTTGAACAGCTTTTCACGTGCCTCTTGGCCATCTGTACATCTTCTTTGGAGAAATATCTATTTAGATCTTCCACCCATTTTTTGATTGGGTTGTTTATTTTTTT